>NC_066621.1:45787401-46114334 GCF_025201925.1 Gopherus flavomarginatus | reverse complement strand
AGCTGGAGACTTGTCTGGTTCTCCCACCTATAGGCATTTGCTCTACCCAGACAGGCGTAAATAGAGTAAATATACACACTTTTCTCCTCCCACTACTGTGCTGTAGCAGAACAGTCAGACAGATTCAAGTCAGGAAGTCACCAGTGGAGCAGAGAGCAGACTGTGCTGTGCAGAAATCTCCATAGCTGAAGCAGATTCCCCACCAGCATTTCACTTCAATAAGTGGAGACAATACTCCCCTTACTAGCATGCAAATTGATTTTACTACACCCGCCCACACACCTTTGACTGAAAACAAGAATTGCCAAAGGCAGGTAAATACGCTGGGCTTGATCAATGAAGTATTCCCATTAACTTCAGTGGCTGCTTGAGGAGGCCCAATGAGTATCTAACTCCTTCCGCACCTTTCTACGGAGAACCACGTGGAGTACTTTGTACAGCAAATGTAAGAACATCAACTGGTCTTAGGAAGAAGGCAAGACTGGTAAAATATCAGCCTACACGGCAAGGCCGGGACTTGGGAAAACTATTTTAGTCCATGGTCTAGGCTGGGATTAGGAAGCAGGGGAAAGAGACTCTTTCCATGCATATAACTCGTGGTGACACATTAACTTAACTTCCACTCAAACACAAGATAGAGAATATTTCTGGACGGCTGTTGCTTTAACTAGCCTAAGCAAACCTGCATTAAAAACGAACTGTTCAAAGGAGCTGCTGTATTGTGTTGGATAGATCTAGAAGGAATCTACTACAGGCACGCCTAACCATCACCACCTTGCACCAGTTACCCTGATCCAACCATGTTCTGTACCGTTTTTTTTAAATTAACCTAGCTGTAAAATACTGAATGAAGAAAATGGATCTCTCTTAAGATTACTGTCTCTAACATCCCCCCTTTCCCCATAATTTCTCGGTGATCTAACAGTGACTAAATCAGAATGAACATTATAAAATAGACACACACGAACACACACTCCCCAGCATATAATGCATAGCTGCTCTCAAGAAGGCAAGACTCATCACTGAACAAACATGCGTACCCTGTGTGCCTATCATCCTACCTAGCCAGATCTGTTCAATTGTTATTTCAAGGAAACTCAGCTGAATCGCTTGTCTATCTCCAATTATCATAGGCCGTGCCAGCTTAAGTACCTGAAGCGTGTCACCAGGTTGGAACTTTTACATCATTACCACATGACTCAGATGTTGTAGCATGAAGAAGCCAAGTTCAGAGTCAAATACTTGGCAGTGAGGTGACTGTCATCATCCTAGCTAAGCTAACATTAAGTAATGTGAGAGGCTTTTGCGTCACCATGAGCAGGTGCCTTTCCCAACTCGTTCTAAAGAAACGTTCACACACTGCCTAAGGCAGAGGTAGGCAACCTATGGCACGGGTGCCAAAGGCAGCACACAAGCTGATTGTCAGTGGTACTCACATTGCCCGGGTCCTGGTCATCGGTCCGGGGGGCTCTGCATTTTAATTTAATTTTAAATGAAGCTTCTTAAGCATTTTAAAAACCTTATTTACTTTACATACAACAATAGTTTAGTTATATATTATAGACTTATAGAAACAGATCTTCTAAAAAGATTAAAATGTATTAATGGCATGCGAAATCTTAAAATTAGAGTGAATAAATGACGATTCGGCACACCACTTCTGAAAGGTTGCCGACCCTGGCCTAGGGTCAAACACTCACCGGCCCCCCTCCCCCAAAACCACCACCACCTTGAGTGTTTGACCTCATGGTGTTAATTACTTTAAACAAGGCTCAGCTCCAGACTTCTCCCCAAGGTTGGTTGCTCCCAGGTTTCTAGCTCAGGTCTGCTCAGCCCACACCTTAAGGTTAAGTCTCTTCTTGAAAATCTTGTTATTTTGGGTGCCCAGCGTGAGGTTCTTGAAAGATACCTAATTTTCAGAGGGATGGAGCTCAGCATTTTCTGAAATCCAGGTCCTTTTGGGAACCTAAAATTTGAGGCACCCAAAAACCACTAGCTGTTTAAGAATCTTGAGTTAGTTTTTCCTCTCCCTCAAAAAGCCACTCCCACCTCCCTTCTGTCAAGATGGGGGAGCGAGCCACCTACCTCAGTGAATCAGCAGAACTCAGCACAATCAATACCTGCTAAGAGGGTGGGGTGTTTGAAGCAAACACTGGCAGCCTGTTACAGTCATTCACTGTGGAACTAACTACTCTCAAGAACCTATGGAACCAGGGCCAACAGGTCCCTGTAGGGCTGATTTGCACACACAAGTTTCAGGGAACAAGTAGAGACCCTTGTGCAGACACTATTAAAAGGGTTTAGCTGCACCTGTAAGGTGAACCTGTCTACACACAAGCTTGCAGTGGTTTCGTCAAACTTTGTGCATGGACACACTTGTATTGGCTTAGTTTGCCCTCACGATTTATAGAAGCAAGTTCAAGCAACATAAGCCAAGTTTAAACAGATACAGGAGGGTTCACAAAGTTGCATGCTTGGAGGGAAAAAAAAAAAAAAAAAAGTATCCAAAAGATAATTATACAGGTACAGTCCCTAGTGTGCCTGCAGCTCTACCAGTACATAACAGATGTTTTACATCATTAAAGCCTATTTTGCTTCCTGAACCAGTATAAGATATCTTTGTATAAATACTTTTATACCGATACAACTGCATCTATACTAGGGAAGGATTTCCACTAACTATGCTGGTATAAGTTAAGGTTGCAAAACTTCCTAGTGTAGATAAGCCCAGAGGCAATGGGGAAAAATCAGAAAAACATTGCAGAATAAAAATACCAAGAACAGCAGACAAATGGAACTTAACGCTAAAAAGTGAACTCAATCTGCTATCTGGTCATCTAATGCCTTTGCATGTCACATCGGAGACTCTGAAGTTCATTGTGCTAAACCAAAAGGAGGCAGAACAGCATAGCCATCGAAAAAGCACTACACACTGCATCCTCAGATCATTCACTCAAATACTGCGCTGGATCCATTGTGCCAGGTAGCCAGAGCCAATTGCCAGAAGATTGGGACACAATGGGCAAGTTCTGCAGGCGATTTTTCATATTGTAAGTTTTTTACCCAAGCCATCTGCAGGTATTTAGGAACAGATACATTTCTTAGGAGTCCGGAGGAGCTGTGGGTTGCTATTTGCCTGGAGATCTGGATTTAAATCTTCAGTCGGCACATACATGAACATTGTGTGCCCATTCTGAACAACCACTTGCTCCTCTTCCCCATGCACAAGACACATTACAGTTCAGACTGCCAATCATGCTCTGTTCAAGAAACCCCGGACCACAGACTGCAGCCCAAGACTGGTTAACGCACAGAGGCCTACAAGGGAGGCACAGCGTAGGACTGAAGTGTATTTAGAGTTGGCAAGGAAGCCTGAATTCTCTTGGCCACATTAAGCATGGGATCAAGGTATCCAATTAGTCAGTAGGGCTAGTTTCACATAAATTTGTTAATAAGGGAGGAAAAATAATTTTAGTAAAACCTACACTTTTTTTTTTTTTAAAAAGGGCAGCTGAAAGGTCAACAAGATATCATGCTCTGAGATAAGATAGGGGTTATTTTAAAGACATCCCAGAGGAGCCCATGATATCTGTGACAGAGAGAACAGCACAGCAAAGCACAGTGAAGGATTCCTGGAATTCCAGCAGGCACAAGGTCTTCAAATAAGCAAAATCTGAGGCCTCCCACTCTGTCTTACAAAATTGCCCTGCACACCCCTGCCCTCTGGGGAGTCATGCCTTTTCATTAATGAGATGAGAAATACTGCTACATAACCAGGGCAAGTGGGTTTAAGAGAGAACCTTCTACCCTCCATAACCTTCCAATAAAGCTTTCAACACACGTGCACACACAATATCCATCCAGCCCCCATTTTCCTTGTACAAGTGACTGTGTGTAACCTTCTTTGGGGACATCCCCAGTACCCCACTGAGGATTTTAAGTACAAGAACGTGAACTTTCCTGCAATAAGAAAGAAACATTAATGGAAGTGTGCACAACACAGTATTCCCCTGCTGACAGCTAAAGTTGTCAAGCCACTGCAAGTTATGACTGCACAGTGCCTGCCGAACAAGTTTCTTCAGAGGTGGCCACACTAGGACCACCAAAGTTCTCTTATCCAGAGCTTACTGGCATCACAGAATCCTGTAGCATTTGTGCTAGGAGTCTGCAGTGTTATCGGAGGGAATGGTGAAAGTTACATCTTTTCAGAGATGCCTCTTTGGATCATTTCCATGAACCCATCAAAAACATTCAGTACGTCCTTCTCCCTCACCAACTGTATCCATGCAAACTCATTTATGAGAAGTCCTTCCCACCCTTTCGGGACACACTATCAATCACCTCCCCCCCTCAAACACCACACTATAAGCTTGATTCTCAGAAGTGCCAGCACCCAAAATTCAAATGGCAGTTAAAGGAAACTGAGTTCTCAGTGCCTTTGAGGATCAGATGCTCTAGGCAGGTCTACATTTCATCTGCACAGCTGCACCCCTATGATGCTTTAATGAAGATGCTCTGTGCCAACAGGAGAGAGCTCTCCCGTCAGTATAGTTAATCCACCTCTGCGAGAGGTGGTAAATCTGTCGGCGAGAGCAGCTCTCCTGGCGACAGAGTGCTGTCTATACAAGCGCTTAGATCAGTATAACTTGGTCACTCCGGGGCTGTGGATCTTTCACCCCCCAAGCGATGTAGTTATACTGATTTAATTCTGTAGTGTAGAACTGCATTGTCTCTAACACTACTGCACGGAAAACAAACCGGAGTTAAAACCAGCTCCGCCTGCTCCCCAAACTGACCAGAGCAAGGAAACTGGTGGTTACTTCTAGCAGGTGATAACTGAGTTTGTTTATGCTGCCAGACAAACTTACTATGTTCCAATGAAGTGCTCAAGGCTAAAGTGGCCTCCTCTATGTCCCTATAACAGTATCATATCAAAGGGCAGCTCCCTCCCTCACAAATCTACCATGTTTTGTTTTTTTTTTTGTAACTATAAGCAATAGTCACAAGGCAATAGAAATTAAAAGGCAAGTTTATTCCTACTGCAACACATTATGGACTAAGGATGAAAAAACATGATGAGTATAAACATACTTTGCAGAAGAGAAGAATCGTAATGATGCAAACACGGATAATGGCCAATTTCTGTGGAACTTCGCCCCCACTCAAGTCTCTCTCTGGTCCCAAGAGCTCCTTCTAGACAACGTGTACTTGAGAGATTTGGAGAAACCTCAATGCTTACACCTTTTTTTGAACAGACAGTAACAGGAAAAGGATCATAAAGCGCACGTCCAGACTAACCCGCGGCATCAGAGGGTTAAAATCGATTGCTCGGGGATCGATATATCGCGTCTAGTCTGGACGCGATGTATCGATCCCCGAGCGCGCTTACATCGATTCCGGAACTCCATCAACCCGAACGGAGTTCCGGAATCGACACGGAGAGCCGCGGACATCGATGCCGCGCCGTCCAGACGGGTGAGTACCTTGATTTTAGAAATTCGACTTCAGCTACGTTATTCCCGTAGCTGAAGTTGCGTATCTAAAATCGATTTTAATACCTAGTCTGGACGTGGCCATAGAAAACACCAGCCTTCTTCTAGGGCTACTCCGGCCATGACAGCTTCAGTCCATCCACCTGCCCCGCCAAACATGCCTTCCATCAGCCAGCAAGCCCACCCTCTGCTGAACTCAGGGTGGCTCCCACAACAGCCCAGCCTGGCATCCAGTTCAAACAGGGATTTTTTAATCTCTGTTACCTTAGAGATGGAGATACTGTACAGATTTCATTCCAGCACTCAGCTGGAACCCTCCTACATCACAACTGACTCTGCTCTGGTGCTCCAGCGAAAGCCTCCAAGACATTTAAGGGATTTATCATTTATAATAGAATATCATCACTCAAGATGACGCAGACAAAACTAAAATGATTTTTTATTCATCCCACATACCTTTCGCTGCTCCAATTCAAGTCCAGCTGCACCAGAGGGGGTGGGGGAGAGAGGGGAGCCTAAGCTGGCTCATAACATTAAACAGCACAAGGACAAGCACAGAGTAGCTTTTGCCACTGCTGGGCAGATGGTAAATGGGCTTAGAATCTTGCTGATGCCAGGAGGGTCATGGCTAGGACAGTTTGCACAGCTCACCAAGTTGTTTTATCCTGAGCTGTCACTAAAAGATTTCAATTTTTATGGGAGATGCATTACTGTACCTCAAGCTGAACAACAAATCATGAGCTCTCAGGGTTTGGATCGTTTGTTTTTTCCCCCCCTTTTCTTTTTTACACCAGTGAAGCTGGTCTCGTGAAGAGGTTATTTCACTGCAAAGGAAGAAAATAATGGCATTTGCGCATTTATAATCTGCCCACTTGAATTTTCAAATAAAATGAATACCGACCATTTCTCTGGAGAGTCTGACTGCTCCCAATTTATTTCTTAAATGCCCAAGGCTAATCCCAGCAGGTGCCACCTATTTCTTATTTTCAGAGAAGTGCAATGCAGCAGAGACACAGAAACTAATTCACCTACTTCACATTCCTAAATTAAATTACAACACAAGCTTTTTGGAGAGGACAGTGTTTTCCTGCATGTTTGTATAGCACCTAGTGCATCCGCATTGTTGCTGCCGTGCACTACCACAGAATTAAAAGTTTATTAGAAAATGTTTAAAAATAGATGATACAGAGAGTTTGAAACGTCAGTTATTGGTCATCGGGGGTAACATACAGAGTATAGGGGGATACCAGTATTTTGGTATTGGACAGCACATAACATATACAGTCTGCAATGTCCCAAATGGGGTGGTATACAGTAGGTGAGATCAAGATACAGTCAGCAAGCAGTGAGGGTACATCACTCATACAAAAAGTTACAGACAGTCATGGGTATAAATAAGCGGGCCGGGTAATGGGGATAGGATGACCTTCACATGGTGGAGCACCTGCTTCTCTACCAGTAAAAATTTATGATCAGTTTTAGTTTATTCATTTAAGATGAAAGACTGAAGGAAAAACATATAAAGATATTAATTTCATAAAGCAAAAGTATTTCTATTAGGACCCACCCACATTGGTGATTATTATTAGGACCCTGCAAACACTTAAGTGCTTAGCTTTACAGAACTATTCAAGGTAGTAGAGTTAAACACAGACACAACTGTTTCCATGATCAGGGTTTTTGTGTCTGAATAACAACCAACTCCAGTTTTCTAACTGCTGTACAAACATATAATAAAAGGTCATCCCTGCCCCAAAGAACTTACAATCTAAATAGATCATCCAGACAAAAAGAATGGAGAAAAGCAGCATTATTATTCTGATTTTACATACAGTGGATCTGAGGCACAGAGAGATCAAGCATCTTGCTCAATGTCACACAGGGCATCTGTGGCAGAGCCAGAAATTAACCCAGATCTGCTGAGTGCCAATCTAGGGCTATAACCACAAGGCTATTCTTCCTCCCCAAAAGCTTTTATAAGCGCCTAGCAGACCAACCATTTTAATGTTCACTTTTGGACCCCTAACATGTCAGGTCTTCATCTTAAGCATAAAGTTATACCATTCAATTGGCACTGGAAAGGCTTTAAAAAACACCCTCAGTTATATCATAAACCAAACCAAAAAATGAACTTTTTCAAAACAGGGACAGAGCTTCTGAAACTCATGATATTGTTCAGGCTAAGATCAGGCAGTATGATCATGAGTGTAGCTAGAGGAGAGCCCATAGTCAGATGGATGATGAACAAAGCTTTTACATTTCTATAGCACCTTTCATCTGGGTAACTCAAGAGCACTTTACAAATGTTAATCAGACCCTAACTAGCAGCCAGGGAAACAGCTCAGTAGTATGCCCATTTGACAGACTGAAAGACTGAGGCAAAGAAAGTAGGACTGTGGAAGTTCTCATTCATATATGTTCATATAAGTGACTTAAAAGTCAAAGCTCTTGTCATCAGAGATATCTGGTGGCACATTTACAGGGCAAGGAGTACCGTTGGTTTCTATACTAAAATAATATTTGCAATTTTATTTTCTATCCCATTCCTTATGCAGTCTAACATTGTTTCCCCCCCCTTTTTTTTTTTTGTTAACTGCAACTGCACACTAAACAGAGGTTTTCACTGAGCTGTCCATAATGCCACCCTGGTTCTTTTCCTGAGAGGTTACAATTAATTTGGAATACAAGGTGCAGAAGTAATTCAGATTAGTCCTTCCAGTGTGTTTTACTTTATATTTGTCAACATATGTCAAAGGATTTGCCCATGGTCATAGAGCGAGTCAGTGTCAGAACTGGGAATAGAACCCAGGGGACTGCCTGGGACAATAAGGAGTCGGATAGAAGAGAATCAGGACAAACCCCATAGCAGCAACAAGGAAGACAGACCTGTAGAACAGGTACAATGGTATGCTGTAGTGTGGCTTAATGGAAAGAGTCATTAAAGAAGGTAAATGGATACAGCTTCAGGGGGCCGTTTCACCTCTCACTGCAAATTTTGCAGTATCTGTATTAGTCAGGCTGCACTGGTCTCACCTTCTCCCCAATATTTCTGCTATTACTGCTCTGTCTGGCACTGGAGTGAAATAGCAGTGGAAGGAAAAGAGATCCGTTGTGCAGCATAAACCACAACAAGTCCAGTTAAGGCACAGAAGAAGTGCTTGAAGAAGTTAAGTCACAAAATGGTATTGGTTTTAATTTAACAGCTAGCTGTGACACAACTGAAAATCCTGTTGCCCAACAGAGGGTAAATATAATTGCCTGTGCAACAAGTGCTAAACCTGCAGCAACCAGTGCCACCTGTACCCATTCCAGGGAGGCACTAAATCTCCTAAATGTCACAGATAGTGACAATTTCACAGATTGGGGGCTGTCTTGGGGCACAGAGCAGGCACATACAAAGAATTATTCATTTGTTAGGTTTGCCAACATACAACCTTCTATTCATGCATCAACCCTGAGTGACTCCGGGGGGGAGGGAGAGGCATACTGCTAGCTACACAGCAAGTAAAAGGTTAAATACATGTCAGCCAAACACAAGGTGTAGCATGCAGGTCTCTGAGCTGCAGCTGATTATGCCACATGCAAATTGCTTCAAACAGACAATCCACTGCATTAAACGTGGGTGGGTGGTGATTGTTGATGTCTTAATTCCCACCCTGGGCTTTAATTTCAACATTGGTTGTATTTAAAGCTCTTCCTAGGCTGGGCTGAGAACTTTTGAGTCCTTTATAGAAGAATAAATGAATTTCTTCCTCCACCATCCCACCCCCAAGCCGTGTCCCTCTCTCCTCTGCCTTAAGAAGAATAAACCAGAAACTCCAGATAATCTGATTTCACAGCAGGCTGCACCTCCATCTAAAAACAGCCAGTCAATGCCCAGGAGATGAAAGGGGACTTAGACCTCAAAACAGTAGCATGTAGGGAGCTGAATGAGCCACACACAAGAAGGCAGGCCAGGTTAAAAGCCCACAAAGGATTTTTTTTTTTAAATACACAAGTATTTTAAAGAAAGAGCTAAAGGATGTTTCCTCCGGGGAGAAGAAAATAATGGAGCAGGTTGCCAGGGGGCCACGGGAAAAGCAGAGGGGCAGTCATTGCACTAAGAGGCCGGGGGCAAAGGAGGGATGCTGGGTGTGGGCTGCGCCCTGGGGGAGACAGTACAAGAAAACAGGGCGACCACAGGGGCAAGGGAGGTGAGCGGAATGACCGATCTCCGAGCAGCAACTGCACGTACCTGGCTGAATTTCGTCTCCCATAAGCCGGGACAGAAACAGCAAAGCAAATCCTCTTTGCAGAGCACCTCACCCAGCTCGCAAGAGCAGCGCCTCCTCCCCGCGCGCACACAGCTCAGGCTGGGGCTGCTCTCCGCGCAAGGGCACAGGGGCTCCGCTCCACTTTGCAAACTTGGGGGGAGTTCGGGCCCGACCCTCTGTAGGCGACTCCAAGCCCCTGAGGCAGGGGGGCAGTGGCCCGTCCCTCTCCCGCCGCACTGGGACGCGCGTCAGCCCCGCTCAGCTACGATCGCCGGAGCTCAGGCAGCAGCAACTCCTCGCTGCGAAAGTCTCAGCAACCTGCAGCCTGTCTCTGCACAGCGCGGCCCGGTCCGCTGCGCCCGGCTCCGGCTCCGCCCCCTACCCGGCCCCGCCCACTCCCATGCCAGGGCTCGCAGGTGTGGGCAGAGCTACGCTGCGAGATCCGCGTAAGGCAAGAGGCTTCTGCTGCTGGCACAGGCTTCTCAGCCAGCCCCACAGCTGAGCACCCCCCTCCCCTTTGGGTCGGGGGTGGCAAATTCCCACCCCACATCGCAATCCAATTTGGCCAGATGCCCCATCTGTAAAAGCCTCTTCTTCCCCACAAAAAAGCCACAGATCCAAACACTGGGGTGTTTAAAATCCAAATGGTATTCCTTATCGTGTGGCTTGGTCCCATCTCTAGTGCAGACACTTCCTAATCTCTTCACTCAAGAAGGCCTCCATGGAGGCACGTGGGATTTTAAGGTCCCCCTCCTGCACTTTTCAAATGTCTTACTTTTCTACACTCAGATTTGGGGGTCTGGTCTGAATTACACTGAAGTCAATGTGTGGCTTTCCATTGAAAAAGTCTCTTTCCCACCATTATCATTGTCATCCACGGTAACATTTTCAGATGATACAAAATTACTTGAGGTGGCAAAATTTTCAGATGAAGCAAAGTTACTCAAGATAGTCAAGTCCAAAGCAAACTGCAAAGAGATACAAAGGATCTCACAAAACTAGGTAGCTGAGCAACAAAATGGCAGATGAAATTCAATGCTGATAAATGCAGGTGGGAAAACATAAGCCTAACAATACATACAAATCATGGGGGTCTAAATCAACTGTTATCACTCAAGAAAAAGATCTTGAAGGCATTGTGGATAGTTCTCTGCAAACATCTGCTATATGTGCAGTGGCAATCAAAAACCTAACAATGTTAGGGATCATTAGAAAAGGGATATATAATAAGACAGTGTATCAAGATGCCACTATAATAATCCATGGGACAGCCACATATTGAATACTGAATGCAGTTCTGGTTGTCCCAGATTAGGCCTCAACTGGAGTAGTGTGTCCAGTTCTGGGCACCACATTTCCAGAAAGATGTGGGCAAACTGGAGAAAGTCCAGAGGACAGCAACAAAAATGATTAAAGGTCTAGAAAACATGACCTCTGAGGGAAGATTGAAAACATTTGGTTTGTTTAATCTGGAGAAGAGAAGACAGAGGGGACATCATAAAAGTTTTCAAGTACATAAAAGGTTGTTATATGAAAGATGGAGAAAAATTGTTCTCCTTAACCTCTGAGGATAGGACAAGAAGCAATGGGCTGTCTAGATTGGACATTAGGAAAAACTTCCTGTCCTGGAATAAATTTAGGGAGGTTGCGGAATGTCCATCATTAGAGATTTTTAAGAGCAGGCTAGACAAACACCTGTCAAGGATGGTCCAGATAATCCTTAGCCCTGCCACGAGTGCAGGGGACTGGTCTAGACCTCTCGAGGTCTCTTCCAGTCCTACACTTCTATGATTATAACCATTCATATTATATATGTACTGAAATGTTTAATGTATAGCTAAGATTAGATAGCACATGGATATATATTATGAGGCGTTTATATACTATTTATTATGTTTGTTTTTCTGTGTATTTTAAAGTTTAATAAAAAGTTAATAGAAAAAATGCTCACCTAGCATGGAAAATGTTATTTATCCTAGGTATCTTAAATTACCTCCTGTTGTTATTTGTTCATTGTAGGGCCTTTGTTCCACCTCATCTCCCACCCCAGTGGATCGGGGGGAGGGCTCAGAAGATCTATGCGGAACCATAAAGAAATCCCAAACCAGCCCACGTTCCCCTACTTCTGGGTTTCACTCCAAAACTGGAAATTCAGATTATGTTTGTGAACCACAGCAAAACTGGACCACTTTACGGTTTGCAGGTACAAACTGACCATTCCAGTTTCCTGTCGCAGACAAAGCCATCTGCTGTTGCACTACCAACTGCATCATGAAGGCTTAAGAAGAACTTCATGTAAGCTGAAAAGTGTGTCTCTCTCACCAGCAGGAGTTAGTTCAATAAAAGATATTACCTCACCCGGCTTGTCTCTCTAATATTCTGGGACTGACACAGCTATAACCACACCGCTTAAAACTTCCTCCATTTCCAGGGCTGTAAAGCTAGCGCCTTTTTTGAGCACACCACATTTCAGTTTAAAAAACAAATCCCCTTCTAGTAGAAGTTAACTAGCACACCAGGTCATCGGTTAAAACAATACACAAAGAGCAATGTCAATACAATGCTGTTGTTCATTAGAAAGTGCTGCAGGTTTATTTCACTCTTCAAAATTAGTTTTATAGACCAGTTGTTTTGGAACTAAAACCCAGCACCCACTTGCAGCTAAGCATTATAGTTGAGTACAGAAATCAATTATGAGGCCACCCTCTTCTCCTCTGAAGCTAAATCTATGCAGTGTTAGTATCAAGGGCCCAATCCTGCAGTGTAACTATAAATCTCTTTGGTTAGCATTTCAAAGTCGAGAAATATTCTCTGATGTTTTACTTCTGGTGAATCTTCCTCTGCTTTCTTTGTCACAGTATTACTGGCCATCCACTTTCATTGACTAATATTAGTAACTTTTTAAAAGCCTAAAGAAATCCCAGGGTTCAGATCCTTCAGGGCCATAAAAGGTTAATGGTTCTTTAAGCAAAGCAGCTCTAGGACAATGGCAGAGATAATGCACACACAGAGAACTCAAGCTCAGGGCCTCATTGGCAACCAGGTGACACAGTAATTGGAGCTGATATGACCACACAAGCAGGGAGTGCTCTGCTGTAATCCAAGCTGCACCTGTAAGAAAACAACCTGTTATGCATTTGAGCTGCTGCCAGCTAATCAGCTGGTGCTTTCACCAAGTGCACCTGGAGTCCTTATGGGTCCAGTGCTGCTTACATTTAAGTCAGTTGGAAGACTTCCAATATGAGCACAGGAATTGCCATACAGGATCTGAGCGACTCTATCTAGACAAGTATTCTGTCTCTGCCAGTGGCTTATACCAGCTGCTCCAGAGGAAAGTGTAAGAAACCCTCCAATAGATGGTTATGGCATAATCTATCTTCAGACAAAGTTTTCTCCTAAACTCCATAACTGAGAGGTTGGCTTGTGCCCATAAACTGACTGACTCTTTTTCAGCCTTGCTACTCCAACTCTGGATGTTCTTTTTATCCATAAAAATATCCTGGGTTTTTTGGAATCCTGCTATACTCTTGGGAGCAATGAGATCTTGTGACAATTTGTTCCACAGGCTAGTTGCATGGACAAAGCATTTCCTTGTCGATTTTAAAATTGCATTGACTTCAGTGGTGCAGAACCAAGCCCTATATTTTTATTCAACTTCTTCCTTCATCCTCCCCTCTCTGTATCAAAGCAGTTTGTACTCAAAGATCACAGGACTGGGCCCCTGATCAGCTGAGAATGATCTCAATGTGACAGTGAGCTAGTTTTAGAATGTTCAGACGCCATATGGCTCCTGCAGGTATATGGGAAAGTTTTCTATCAGCATTTTTCAGGGAAGCTGCTGAAATGTTCCTTAAACCAGGGTTACAAAATGTCAGTCTGATCATATCACAGAGGCTTATAAGATTCCAGATTCCTTAATTACAGGCTTTAGTCTGTGAATTTTAAGGGAAATCCCTACAGCATGTTGATTTGGATTATTACTGAGTAAAAAAGCCAACAGGGAATTACAGTCAAGCACAGCAAGATAAACCTGCTTCATAAAAATAATTAAAAGCCTGTGTTTTTCCAACGATAGGGCTGTGCCATAAAACTGTTGCCTTTCTTGGCAGAGACCTACATGGGGTTTGAGAAAATAATTTCTGTTTAGAGAGGAACTGCCTGGAATGAAATGTGCCTACTTGATGTTTTCTAAACTCCAATCATCTGCCAAAGCCTTTAAGGATTAGAGTTTTAAAAGATCTGAGACCTGACTAAAGGACTTTGGGGCAGGCCCTTCATTTCAGGTATTTTGCAGTCTACACACTACAAACTTAAGAAACATGATGCAAGGAGGAAAGGAGACAAGCTGAGCAGATTTGGGAACATACAGGTGCCTCCCAGCATGGTGAAGGGCTATTGTAATGTTTAGAAAGTCCCTGGTGCTATGGATGTTATATTTCTCCTCACCATTTTCTCACTCAGAAGACCCATTTCTTCCATGAGACCCACAACAGAAATATCAGTATCTACATATAATATCTACCTACAATCTCAATATCTTCTCTGTGGGCCAGATTCTGAACCTTACTCCTGGGGAGTCATACCTGATTCCACAAATCAATGGAACTACTTGCAGAGTAAGACACTTGCGCTCATTGAGCAGTACATTGGAATCTGATCCTCTATGTGGCTGTTAGGCCCTGATCAGGACTGGCTCTAGGCACCAGCAAACCAAGCATGTGCTTGGGGCGGCACAATTCCAGGGGCGGCATTCTGGGAGGTTTGGTGTTTTGTTGTTTTTTTGCTTGGGGAGGCAAAAAACCTAGAGCCAGCCCTGGCCCTGATCCTGACAAGGCTTACATGCCCATGCTTAATATTAAGCATACAAGTCGTCTCATCAAAGTCAGTGGTTTTGATGAGATTACTGTCACATGTTTAACATGAAGCATGAGTAAGTCATTGCAGGTTTGGGATCCAAGATTGTTACCTCTCCAGGAAAGATACAGTGCCAAATTCATTGTCTGATTTTAGCAAACAATAGATTACAAAAAATAATCCCAAACTCCCCCCCAAAACAAGATACTTTGCATTTGATTCGCCGCTAAATTACTCCAGTTTATTTTGGTGCAACTGAAATGGAATAATACCAGTATGACATTAGAGAAATGCAGGGGTGGACAGGCCCTTTGTTATTAAACAGCATGGGCTGGATTCTCGATTGTGGGCCAACAATTTGCTGCTGGGGAAGCGTTGGAGCTAATTGCCAGTGCTCTGATTCTATGCCACCAGTGCCAGCATATGTTAGAGCAGCCAGCAGAGGACCAGCACAGCATTATGAAGCATCTCTGACACATCCTTTTCCTTCCCCACCCCTTGCTGGACAGTGGGGGGCAGCTACCTCAGGAGCTTTACAGCAGCAGCGGGAATTCCAGGAGGGGAATTCTCCACTGACTATTTACAATTGACAGGGGCTCCATCTGTGCCACCTGAGAAGTGCAAAGGGTGTGGAGTTCAACAGAGAATCTGAGGCCATGTGTCATTAACTGGAACATGTACACTTTCTATGTGGTTTTCTATTCCGTGAAAGGTTTTGTGGTGCGTTTCTATTTTGAGATTACTGGCAAAAGGATAGTATTCACATTGGATCCCAGTTATTGTGACATTTGTGCTGCAATGGGATACAGGACTGCTGGGCTGCATTATATTATTATACTTACATATGCATTAATTGATACTTGGCTAGACTACTTAGTATCCTGTTGGGTGAGCTGTGTCAGACTTAGTGTCCCATGGGGTTTCTAAGTGATGCAATAGGTTAGTATGTTGCTATCACCCAGCAGCTTTAATTGATTTTTTAATTAAGTTTGTTGTTTTGGATTACTGTTTATTATTATTATTAATCATTTGTTAAGAGCAGATAATGCATCTGTCATAGTATAAGACAGTCCCCTGCCCTGGAGAGTTTACAATCTAGAAGAAACAGAAGTGTATCCACCCCTTCCCCTCACTCTCCTCCCCGCACAAAAAAAAAAAGACTATTCTGATAAGATTTCCATCTTGGTTTTTGTTTGGACTCACTTTGAAGATTTTGATCAGAACCACACTAAATGGTCTGAGGTTCACAGTCATCACTAGGTATGGTAGACGTCTTTGATTTTTTTTTTTTTAAACAAGAATTAAAATCTAAAAGAAGTCAGTATGATACCTTACAATCAATAAAATAAAAACATATCACTTTCAGGGTGAAAATGATCCCTTCGCCCCCAATCCTACAAACGTTTATGCACATGAGTACTTCTGCGCATATGACCAATTCCACTGAACTTGGAAGTTGATGTATTATTGAGACTATCCACTGAGATGGGTTTAAAATGTTAACTGTATTTACTTCTGTCTTTATGTTCAACAACTATTTTGGAAAGACAAGGTGGATGATGTCATATCTTTCATTGGACCAACTTCTGTTGGTGAGACTAGCTTTTGAGATACACAGAGCTCTTCCACAGGTCTGGGAAAGGTACTCAGGGCTTGTCTTCATGTACAGTGCTACAGTGGTGCAGCTGCACTGGTGCAACTGGTGAAACTCTCCCCTTGACATAGCGCTGTCTACCCGGGGGGGCTAGGTTGGCATAACTACATCGCTCAGGGATGTGACTCTTTCACACCTCTGAGCAAGGTAGTTATACCAATAGAGGTCTGTAGACCTGACCGAACTGTAACTCCCATAATGCACCATGGCTAGGGACTCCCATGATGCACTGGTTCCCTTTCTCCAACTGGGGAGACCACAGTGCATCATGGGAGATGTAGTCCAACAAGGGAGCTTAGTCTATAAAAGAGAATGAGAGCTGGAGACATATAAACTACAATATCCCTGAGTCACTCCACCAACATTTCCAAAGCAAATATTTAGGAATTTGAATTTCTGCCAAAATTGAAGTTTTTCATGGGGAAAAAACCCCATTTCTCAACCAACTCTACAATTAAGCACTGCGAGTCTGATTTTCAGATGTGCTAAGTAGCTTCAGCACCCTCTGATCTCAAGTGGCGCAGTGTATGCTCAGTACTTCTGAAAAATCAGGCTCTTTGCAGTGCCAGAAGTTTATCACTAAATGTGTCTATTGCCTCTTGATCAACCAACCAGTGCAGCCTGGTGCAGGAGCTGGAGATTATATTTCAGCTTTGATTAGGGAGTGGGGTGCCCTGTCTATATAATCACACTGCACTATACTTTCCTTTTTTTCCTCTTATAGAGGATTTTTCCTGACCGTGGGAGTATACCTCTTGACCTGCTGATGCTCCTGGAGTTTCTGAGTCACAGTTCTTTCCTGACTCAGCAGCTATATTTCATGTACTGCAGATAAATTACACAGCACACTAGCTGCCTGGCTCAGCACATGAAAGGGCATGTTCCCAAGAGGAGGTTTTCCCTCACTAGAAGAGATAGGAAATACCAGAATCCAAGTGTTCCCAAAGAAGCTTTTGCATCAACAGACAAAAACAGTCACTTTCTCAGCCTAAGAGGTAATCTGCTATGTTGGAGTGAAAATTTTCCATGAAGAGAAGCCCACCTAAGAGCTGTAACCCGACACCAGAAGTGAGGCCGGGCAACCTTGGGTTTTGTAATAAATAAACCATACTATGTAATTGTGTGACAGGCTGCCTTAAAGGCAGACAAGTGCAATCTGGGAAGTATAACCCAGGTAACCAAAATGTTACACGGTTTCTTGGTTCCCTCGAGGACTGATCCATTTTGTTTCACTGTGGGCCATTCTGTGAATCCATGGATAATGTCTTATTTATAGGCGTTTCTGAGTCATTTGAGTACCATAGTATCTGAGGACTTGGCGCCTGACCTACTGAGGTCTCACCATAAGCTCTGCCCAGTTTAAAAGTTTCAGTTCTGCTGACTTCTGGCAATCAGGGCCTTGATTGGCATCACTGGACAAGAAGTGGCAGGAATAACACACACTGTTTGTTTTTCATTAGGACAGATGGGCTCTTATTTTTTCCCAATTATTCCCCACACTGAAAGGTCATGCAGAGAGCTGACTCATCTTTCTATATGAGGAGAACTGGATATGCCTTTTTCTGAAACACGACCCTGCTACCCCTGGGTTCTTTGTCGGCAATGTCAGACACATCCTGCTGCTCCCAGTGGAGGCTGGGCATCCTGCCACCACAGCACACACAGCCTGTGGCATGAAGGATTGACCACATGGCCCAAATTCTGATTCACCTACCAGCCAACTAGCGCTAGGATGACGAGACAGCAAATTTGAAAAATCGAGACAGGGGTTGTGGGGTAATAGGAGCCTATATAAGAAAAAGACTCCAAAATCGGGACTGTCCCTATAAAATCAGGACATCTGGTCATCCTAATTAGTGCCCAGGTCAGAAACAGAGTGGCTTTTCTGTTTAAACCTGTTCATTAATCAAACAAGCCCTACACATCTGTAAAGTGCAGCTCTACTATAATTTCCCCCAAATTGATCTGAATGAATTTATTTCCACAGAGAAGCTATACCAGTTAGCATGTTAATCGTGAAGTTTAAAAGCCAGTACTCTACAGATGTGCAATAAAGGTCTTGTAATTTTGATTGACTTAACTGAGGATCCAGTGACCACAAAAAAAAGTCATATTTCTGCACAAGACAAAATCCGGTGCCACTGACGTCATTCTCATTATTATTAGCATTGCAGTATCACCTAGAGAGGCTCCAACTAAGATCAGGCCCCCATTGTACAAGATACTATACAGTCATAAAGCAAGACAGTCCTTGCTCCAAAGAGTTTAAAACCTAAATAGACTAGACAGATATTAGAAGTATTATCATCCCCACTTTACATACGATATACAGCGAGATTAAATGGCACGTTTAAGGTTATACAAGAAAGCTGTAGCAGACTCAGGAACTTAAGCCTGAACTCCCAAGTACCACTTCAGTTCCTCAGTCATCCTTCCTAAGTCATTAACAAAACTCCCATTACCTTCAATGGAACAAGGATTTGGCTTCCTTTCGTCCTTTGAACCAGTGTGTTTCACCTGCTTTCCAACACTCACCTCCTTCACTTTGCCCCATAATTGGGTAGAGAGGACTCACTGAGGACTTAGGTTTCATGGAATCATTAGAACTTTTGGAAAGTTTGAAGTTTGGTGACATTTTTCTTGTTTCTCAAAACAAGCTCTCCCCCTAAAGGTAAACTGTTCTCCCCCTCCCCAAAGAGAAATTTAATTTAAAACCATTCTGTTTTGTTTAACTAAGCAGCAGAGTGTGCTGTGCAAGATGCCACCTTGAAAGTAAATGATCTTGTTTAAAAGTATTTCTTGCTCTGTTTCCAGGACAACCAGAGGAATGAAAAATAAAAAGTAATACAACATCAAAGCAGCTGTGAAGCTGTAATTTGTCAGAACCAAACAGAGGTCAGGTCTCAGAGTCAAAGATTTTAAGGCCAGAAGGGACCAGAATGATCAGCTAGTCTGATCTCCTGGACAACACAGGCCAAAGAATTTCACCCTGTGACCTTTGTATTGAACCCAATAACTTGTGTTTGGCAGAAACACCATCTTCCAGAAAATCTTCCAGTCTTGACATGAAGACTTCAAGAGATGGAGAATTCACCACATCCCCAGGTCATTTGTTCCAAAGGTTAATCACCTTCCCTGTTAAAAACTTGGGCATTATTTCTAACTTGAATTTAACTGACCTTAACTCCCAGCCTTTGGTTCTAGTTCTGCCTTTCTCCACTAGGTTATGTTCTTGTCTCAGGACAGAATTTCTGATCCTAAAGCTGTATGAGTTCTCCCATCCCTCAGTGGTACTTCAGGGCGGCCTGTCCCTGAAAGTTGCTGAGCATTTCATGTGACTTGAATGTGAACTGAGGGAGCTCAGCAGCGCCCTGCATGATCAGATCTTTACAGTATAAGTGCCTCAGATATTGAGACCCTGACCTTCTTATGTGTTTGTACAGCATCTTGTACCGATGGAGCTATATCAGTACTAACAACAACAGCAGCCGTTTTAGCTGTCTTCCCCCTCCACTATCATATTGTTAATATTTATTGTATTACAGCACTACCTGGGGCCCCTGCCAAGGATCGTGGGCTCAACTGCACCAAGTGCTTTGCAAACAGTCCCTGACACACAGAGCTCACAGTCAAGACCCACCAGATAAATGAAACAGAGTAAAGGGAACTGGGGAAGAGGGAACACTATGAACACACTTTTGTGAAATAAGTAGCACTCTTAGATTGCCACTGGTTTAATCATCTGCTAATCCATTGCATCAGCTATTTAACTGAAATACCAGTTAGGGGATGGACCTGAGCGGCCAAATCCTAATCACATTGTGAATAAACACCTCAGAAGTTTGGATCAGCTTTGGTTCATTCCATTACAAGGAAAGGAGACAGCAAAAAATAATTATTAATAATAATAAAATCAGATCTGGGTTCCAGGACTTCCCACCTGCAAAGTTTACAGGTGAGGGGGTTGTTTGGATTTAGAGTTTTGATTCAGGCTCTTGTCTATCATTATTAGAACTCCCCACTGATGTCCCAGTCCCACCACCAGCAATGAGTTGAACTGTGTGACATAGGGAAGAGTAGAGGGAGAAGAAGGCAAAAGGAGAGATAGTGGAAAAGGAGGTGAGATGAAGAAGTGAAGGTGGAGGGAAAGAGGAAAGGAAGGAGCAGAGAAGGGGATATCAGAAGAAACTCCAAATACCACCAATGTTTATTTTTCACATGTATTGGCTACTATTTTATATATATAATCTTCCCAGGAAGTAGCACCATTACTTATGTTGCTGGGTATGGGAATGCAAACAGTTATTGGTGTCTCTGCTTACAGGGAAGCCTGTGACCTGAGCCATCTGGATTTCTCAAGTATTTAGCAAAGGCAGTCACGCTAATTTGGTTAAGGTTTTCAAAGGCTTCCAGGAAAAAGTTCTCTCCTTCCCAGGGGCACTGAAGCAGTGACCTCCTGACCCATCCTGTACTGTTAGGTACAAAAGCAGCACTGCAGCTGTTAAAGTTTTTCTTACCACCTCAGTGATTCTGTGATGGGGACTAAAGCTACTGGGACCACGTACTGTTTATCTAGACCTGACCTCTCTCCTCTGAACATGGAGAAGCCTCTTCACTGCAGCACCACACAAGCCCAACCTTAGTTACTATCACTGACTGGCACTCACTCTGTCCACGTGTGTAAATATACCAGTGGCGTTGCTAATCTGTCCCCCACTGGGAGCTGGGCTTCCCAGGGTGATCTGATTTGTCTATCTTTCTGCAGAAGTAAAGGCATTTAACCTGCCATGGCTTGTCTATGAAGCCTAACCCTCTATTCTCCTACTTTGATCTGGGACTCCACTCAGCATCCAGAAATAACCTTTCACTTTTGAAAATATAACACGTTAACAGGTTATCATCATCAGTCTCCCAGCACAGGTCCTTATGCCATGTAAATTTCTCTTCCCTCAGCCTCCAGCTTTTTGACAATTTTAACTTTAGAGGAGGTGAGCTGAGTGTGGTTAGTGCACATCCTTGCCACTCACTGGTGGAGGCAATTTGAAGTACCTCTCCTCATGGACTGAGGCCCCAATCCAGCAAAAGCACTTAAGCTCATGTGTAACTTTAAGACTTAATTTCCATGTTGTGCCATGGCAGGACTACTTACGTGTCTAAAGTTAGACATGTGCTTGAGGCCTGAGTGTGGGAACGAATATATTCCTTGATTCTCCAAGGATGTAATTTTTATATTTATTTACAGTGCAAAGTGCTACCAGTTATAATTCTCCATCACACTAGGGGCTGTTTCACACACACTTCACAAAAATATGAAGGGTCCAGATCTAATGCACCCAAGGGTGCTGAGGGAGTTTGCTGATGTGATTGCAGAGCCATTGGCTATTATCTCTGAAAATTCGTGGCAATTGGGGAAGGTCCAAGACTATTGGAAAAAGGCAAATATAGTGCCCATGTTTTAAAAAGGGAAGAAAGAGAACCCAGGGAACTACAGACCAGTCAGCCTCACTTCAGTTCCCGGTAAAATCATGGAGCAGATCCTCAAGGACCATTTTGAAGCATTTGGTGGAGAGGAAGATGATCAGGAACAGTCAACATGGATTCATCAAGGGCAAGTCATGCCTGATCAACCTGATTGCCTTCTATGTTGAGATAAATGGCTCTGTGGATATGGGGAAAGCAGTGGATGTGATATATCTTGACATTAGCAAAGCTTTTGATACGGTCTCCCACAGTATTCTTGCCAGCAAGTTAAAGAAGTATGGATTGAATGAATGGACTATAAGGTGGATAGAAAACTGGCTAGATTATCAGGCTCAATGGGTAGTGATCAACAGCTTGACGTCTAGCTGGCAGCCGGTATCAAGCAGAGTGCCCCAGTGGTCAGTCCTGGGGCTGGTTTTGTTCAACATCTTTATTAATGATCCGGATGATGGGATGACTTGCACCCTCAGCAAGTTTGCAGGTGACACTAAGCTGGGGGGAGAGGTAGATATGCTGGAGGTTAGGGATAGGGTCCAGAGTGACCTAGACAAATTGGAGGATTGGGCCAAAAGAAATCTGATGAGGTTCACCAAGGACAAGTGCAGAGTCCTGAACATAGGAAGGAAGAATCTCATGCACAGCTACAGGCTGGTGACCAACTGGCTAAGCAACAGTTCTGCAGAAAAGGACCTGGGGATTACAGTGGACGAGAAGCTGGATACGAGTCAGCAGTGTGCCTTTGTTACCAAGAAGAAACATGGCCAGCAGATCAAGGGAAGTGATTATTCCCCTCTATTCGGCACTGGTGAGGCCACACCTGGAGTATTGCATCCAGCTTTGGACCCCCCCCCCAGAAGGGATGTGAACAAATTGGAGAGAGTCCAGGGGAGGGCAACAAAAATTATTAGGGGGTAGGGGCACATGACTTATGAGGAGAGGCTGAGGGAACTTGGGTTATTTAGTCTGTAGAAGAGAAGAGTGAGGGGGGATTTGATAGCAGCCTTCAATTACGTTCCAAAGAAGATGGAGCTAGGCTGTTCTCAGTGGTGGCAGATGACAGAACAAGGAGCAATGGTCTCAAGTTGCAGTGGGGCAGGTCTAGGTTGGATATTAGGAAAAACTATTTCACTAGGAGGTGGTGAAGCACTGGCATGGGTTACCTAGGGAGGTGGTAGAATCTCCATCCTTAGAGGTTTTTAAGGTCAGGCTTGACAAAGCCCTGGCTGGGATACTTTAGTTGGGGTTGGTCCTGCTTTGAGCAGGGGATTGTACTAGATGACCTCCAGAGGTCTCTTCCAACCCTAATATTCTATGATTCTATGAACCCATAGTGGAGAGTCAGGCCCTGGGTGCCCAGGTACAGAAAGAATCTACATGGAGTGGGAAGAAGGGAAAAGGTGGGATAGATGTGTCCAGGTGTAAACTCTCATTGCTAGGCTGTATGATTAGGATCAGCTACCAATACTGACAGAGGAGAGTTTAATGAAACACAATTGCAGGTTGGGTCATTAAAGTACTTTGTTATAAAGGAAGAATTCAGGCCTGGAGCTCCACTATGGTACCTGGGCTGGGAAACACCAAGTAGATTCCCAGCCCTTAAGTTCCCGCACTGTGCGGGCAAGGGGAGTAGCATGCTCAGGTCTTGAGGGAGAGCCTTGCACTCACTCAGGATAATTGAAGAGTGCCACTGACAGGCTCCGAAAATCATCCTTAAAGGAGATAGCTGTATCTGGCAGGGCAGCCAACTGGCAAAGCAGAGCTAACCCCTTAGGCCTGCAAGTAGTATCTGTAACATTATGAATACCATAGCCAAGTATTCAGGGGTGGGGTGCTAAACATGGAAAGGCTTTTGTGATGGGAATGTGTGGGACTCTGGGGTTGAGGAGAGGAACAGCAAGAATCTGAGTGGCCAATGAAATGTAGATCTGGGACTAACTGTACACATTGCTTCCCTATGATTAATTAGCTTTGCCTATGTTTACACTTTGTCATTGTTCACAGTTTTATTTCACACATTTCTATAGCACAATCTCATTGTTGAAGCCTTGGGGCAACACACCCCTGGCAAGTACTTTATTGCACTTGAAAACTTCTCCGATAATGCTTACTGTTTTCACAGTGCCTTCCTGATCTCAAACAGCTTCTGCAAAGGAAGGGCAGCCTTATCCCCATTTTTACTGAGAGAGAACTGAAGGCACAGATAGGGAGTGCCTTGCTCAAGGGAACAGAGTAAGTCTGCAGCAGAGTTGGGGATAGAACCCAGGCCTCCTGACTCCCAAGCCTGCAATCTAGCTACTAGACCCCACTGCCCTCTCCTACAGGACTCTATTCTACGCTTTAGGCCAAATACAAGTTTACTCCACACACTAGGAGAATGAGGAACCTACTAGTGAAAAGAGACATTCTTTTTGTATTTTGCATGAACAACTCCCATTATCTATTTTAAAACATTACATTTTCCCCCTTATATGATATCAGTAGGCAAGCCCCAGTGAGCCACATTAATACCCCTTCCCCCATTCTTTATACTTTAGAAGTGTGGGTACTCTAGAAGTTGGAGCAGGGATCTGACTGTGAGAACTACTGTGTTCCCTTTCCCTATTATGCCAGAGTGAGCTCAGTTTCCCCATCAGCAAGGGGTGGGTAGGGAGAATTAATTAACATCTGTAATGATGTTTAAGATCCTTGAATGAAAGGGCAAGGTAAGCATCACGGATTTATGATTTAAGGACAGAGGGTTACTATTAAAGGGCAAATGATTAACAACAATCTCTCAGGTAGAGAGGTATGAGTCTGGAGCCATCTGATTGCTAAATCTCTTGTTAGTTTCCCTTCCCTTCTTCGGCCATGTCTACATCTAAAATTTTGCAGCGCTGGTTGTTACAGCTGTATTAGTACAGCTGTATAGGGCCAGCGCTGCAGAGTGGCCACACTTACAGCAACCAGCGCTGCAAGTGGTGTTAGATGTGGCCACACTGCAGCGCTGTTGGGCGGCTTCAAGGGAGGTTCGGGGAATGCGAGAGCAAACCGGGGAAGGAGACCAGCTTCGCCGCGGTTTGCTCTCGCGTTTCCCGGAACCACCCTGCAAACCGCAGGGAAGGAGACCTGCTTGCTCGGGGTTCGGGGAACGCGAGAGCAAACCGTGGAGAAGCTGGTCTCCTTTCCCGGTTTGCTCTCGCGTTCCCGGAACCACCCAGCAAACCGCAGGGAAGGAGACCTGCTTGCTCGGGGTTCGGGGAACGCGAGAGCAAACCGGGGAAGGAGACCAGCTTGATTACCAGAGGCTTCCTCAGGTATGCTGGGATACCTGCTTATTCCACGGAGGTCAAGAAAAGCGCTGGTAAGTGTCTATATTTGATTACCAGCGCTGGATCACCAGCGCTGGATCCTCTACACCCGAGACAAAACGGGAGTACGGCCAGCGCTGCAAACAGGGAGTTGCAGCGCTGGTGGTGCCCTGCAGATGTGTACACCTCCTAAGTTGCAGCGCTGTAACTCCCTCACCAGCGCTGCAACTTTCTGATGTAGACAAGCCCTTCCCCTCAAGTGGAAAGCTTTCCCACGCCAGCTGCTACACCCACTTGCTGGCAAAAGTCCAACTAGAATCTTTCAGCCATGAGAGTTTGATGCCTTGTCCTTTACACAGACAACACAGGTTTGTCAACAGCATCAGCCAGCAAGGGAAGGAGCCGGGCAGGAAAACAATATAAAAGGAGTTTCCATGAGGAGGACGCACATGGCGTTTCCACAACCGAAGGCAGGGATGAAAGAGAGGATTTTGTGGTCAGTGTCAGGCTGCAGACTATCTCCATGAGAGTAAACAGATCTCTGAACACATCAGTGCAGATTCACCCTGCCCAAGCTCTGCATGGAAAGGGGAGCAGCAGATAGTTGCGGCTCCCTGATCCTGAATTGCCAGGTCCTGGTGTAAATTAAAGTTGCAGAGCAGAAGCTCTAACTTATGCCACCAGCTTAAAGCTATTGGTGAGTCATAGTCATCCGTGATCAACCACTACAACAGGTCTTTCTCCTCTGTCACTTCCCACTAATACGTCCCCAGTTTATAGCAAAAATTCTTGTTGTTAGTCCCTCAGTGCATGACTTTGTATTTTGCACTATTCAGTTTCATCCCATTTCTATTACTCCAGTTTACAAGGTTGCCCAGATCTTCTTGTAGGATATTCCTAGCCTCCTCTGTATTGGTAATACCTCCCAACGTTGTGCCATCTGCAAATTTTATTAGCACACTCCCACTTTTTGTGCCAAGATCAGTAATAAAAATATTAAATAAGGTTGGTCCCAAGACCGAACCAGGAACTCCACTAGTAACCGCCCTCCAGCCTGACAATTCACCTTTCAGTATGACCCGTTGTAGTCTCCCTTTTAACCAGTTCCTTAATTCTCATGTTAATCTCCATCTTCTCCAATTTAATTAACAATTTCCCATGTGGAACTGAATCAAATGCCTTACTGAAACCCAGGTAGATTACATCTACTGCACTTCCTTTGTCTAAAAAAATCAGTTATCTTCTCAAAGATTAGGTTGGTCTGACACGATCTACCTTTTCAGACCCATGTTGTTTTTTTATCCAAATTACCATTAACCTCTATGTCCTTAACTACTTTCTCTTTCAAAATTTGTTCCAAAACCTTGCATGCAACTGAGGTCGAACTAACAGGCCTGTAGTTTCCTGGATCACTCCCCAACGCCACCCTTCTTAAAAACCAGGAACCATATTAGCAATTCTCCAATCACAGGGTACAACCCCCAAGTTTACAGATTCATTAAAAAATGCATGCTACCTAGTTTGCAATTTCATGTGCCAATTCCGTTAATATTCTTGGATGCAGATTATTTGACCCCCACTCCTCATTTTAGTCCCATTAAGATGTTTGAGTTTGCCTTCCACCTCGGTAATTTCTATCTCCTCTTTCCTATTATCCACCCTGCCACCACTCCAAGCTCTTCGTCAGCCTCATTAAAAACTGATGCAAAGCATTTGTTTAGGTTTTGGGCCATGCCTAGATTAACTTTAATCTCCACCCCATTTTCAGTGTTTAGTGGTCTGTATCCCATACTGTAAGGTAATATTTGAGCAGTTGTATTGTTAGCCTCTATGTCTGTGTAAATCACCAAGCAGAAGAGGCTTGATCTTCAAGAGAAAGTGTTACACACCCATCCCAAAAAGAAAGATTCACCCATATCAGAGGGACAATTGTGGGAAATTACAACTGGAATTTTCTTACCTATCAATCAGGGCATGGCTACACTTGCAAATGTAGAGCGCTTTGAGTTAAACCAGCCTTCATAGAGTGCAGTAGGGAAAGCGCTGTAGTCTGTCCACACTGACAGCTGCAAGTGCAATGGCGTGGCCAGATTTGCAGGACTTGCAGCAGCATTGGGAGCAGTGCATTATGGGCAGCTATCTCACAGAGCACCTCTGCCCATTCTGGCACTGTGGCTTGTGGGAAGGGGGTAGTGGGGCATCCTGGGTCCTGTCCCAGCACCCTGTGATGTATCAGTTTGCATCCCAGCAATTCCTGTACTTCCGTCCACATTTGCTGCCATGTTTCAACTTTTTTTGTACTGCACGCTCTGTCTTCCCTTTTGGTCTGCAAGAATGGAGCCCGAACTGCTTAGGAATATGCTGACGAGTCCAGCCAGCACGTCATGTTTGGCAGTCAAGTTACTCCTTAAGATCCAAACTGACAGCGAGGACTCCAATGATGATATTGACTCGAGTAATGCATACAACACGAGATTGCTTGCGGTATTCAGGGGTACTGAATGCCCCCTCTAGTAAGGTTAATAAGGGGCACTGACTACCTTAATGGCAATTCTCCTTTATTTGGGCTCCTGCCAGGCAACCCCCAGCAGCCTCTTGCTCCAATGGAATGTTTTAGCACTCACGATCTGTGATATCTCAGCTCCTCAGTGGAACATGCTTCAGGTTAGGTAGGATGGGGGTTTTGGTTAAGGCACTAGGGTAGAACTCCTGAGAAGAACTGGGTACAATTTCCAGCTATGCCACAGACTGCCTGTATGACCTCAGGCAAGTTACTTACGTCAGTCCCCCATCTATGCAATGGGGATAATATTACTGCCTTTCTCTCAACCTTTGTCTGTTTAATCTATTTAGACAAAGTTCTACAGAGCCAGTTTGTCTCCTGGTAGATATGTTTACAGGGCCTAGAATGATCATACTATGGTTGGGGGCCTTCCACACCACTGGAACAGAGAATAACTATTATAGACACACTAGAGAGGAGCAGGGATTTATTTTCTGTTTTGCAATTTCTTTTATTATAAAAACGTCATTACCCTCAGGAGTTTTAAATCAATAGCAAATAGGCAAAAACATTAATGTGCCTCATTTACTTTCCATGTCAGGAATGTACTGCTAGGTTAGGCCACATGACCATGTCTCAGGTAATTGAAACAGTTGGAAATGCAAAGATAATAAAAATTTGTTACCTAGGGAGAATACAGTTTATTATAAATCTACCCTGTAAGGTTTTATTCTTAATTAAGGGTTTTCTAGTGACTACAGAAATCATAACACTCAAATATGGTTTCATTTGTACATGTCACAAGCACTGCAGAGATAGAAATACTGCCTACATGCACATTCAGGCATGTACTTCATTTTTCGTTGTGATGCTTAGGCAAAAAAAAGCAGATATCTCTAAATACATGAGGTACTTAGAGCCCCCATAACCATAGTATCTGAGTGCCTCACAACCGTGAATGTATTCACCCTCAACACCCCTGTGAGATAGCATTTCCCTATTATCCCCTATTATCCCCATTTTACAGATGGGGAACTGAGACAGACAGACTAAGGCTGTGTCTATACTAGAGAGCTTACAGCAGCGTCACTGTAAGATCTCACTTGTAGCCGCTCTGTGCTAACAGATGAAGCTATCTCATCGACATAATTAATCCACCTCAACGAGAGGCGGTAGCGCTGTCCACACTGGCACTTCTGTCAGTGTACCTTATGTCACTCGGGGAGGTGTTTTGTTCAGAGCGTAGAACTGAACCTGTGTAATTGACTAGTGATTCTTGAGACAACTTAGAGGGCCCTGATTTTCCAAGGGCAAGTGCTCAGAATTTAAGATAAGCCCAGAAAACGGAGGTACCCAAAAATCACTAGGCACTTTTCAGAAATTAGGCCATTTGGTTTTTAAGTAGCAAAATAAAGACTTTCAAGGATCAATGGGGAGAACCTTCCACTTTAGGATGGCAGCAGTTGGGAGCAGGTATTTAGAATTGATCAAAAGTTACCCTCAGGCCAACTTACAGCAGTGGATAAAGATCATGTTTTATCTCCCTGTCTTGAGGGTCTTCCATTGCTACCTTCCTACCCCTCCACCCCAAGTACAACCACAATTATCTAAGTAATGTTGCCATACCCAAACCATACATTCCACCAACAGGACTGGAAATTATCCCCATTCCCAGCTGATCAGAAGGAGGAGAGGATTCTGAGGAAGGAGGTATTTCGAGAGCACAGATGGGCAAAAATACAGCCCACAGGCCAGATCCAGCCCATCTAACATTTCTCTGTGGCCCACCATGCTCTTTGGCTGCCCCCTTGCGATCTCCAGGCCACTAAAAGTCCCACAGCGCAGCGGGGTGCTCAGGCAAGCTGGCTGCCTGCTGAAGCCCACCCGCCTGCTGCAGCCCCACACTGCTCCCAGAAGCAGCCGGCTGCTGCTGGCATGTCTCTGCGCACCCCTCGTGGGGGGTGAAGCAGCTCCATGCACTGCCCCACCCCCCCACACCATCCTCATTGCTCCCATTGGCTGGAAACCATCCAATGGGAGCTACAGGGGTGGTGCTTGCAGGCAGCACATGGAGACCTATTGCCCCCTGCCCCTCAAGGGGCATGCAGAGATGTGCCACAGTGCCAGCAGCTGGCCACTTCCGGGAGTGGCATGGGGCCATGGCATGCAAGCAGCCTGCCTGAGCATCCTGCTGCGCTGCTGGCCAGGAGCTGCCTGTGGTAAGCACCTCCCAGCCAGAGCCTGCACTTTGCACCTCCTCCCACAGCCCAACACTCTGCCCCATGTCAGAACCCCCTCCTGCTCCCAAACCCCGCACCTCCCTCCATTAATGCAGTAGAAATGTGCGGCCTGTGACAACTTACCAAAATTCATGAAGTGACCCCCCTGCGAAAATTATTGCCCACCCCTCTTCTAGAGGATAGTTACCCTCACACTTTTAAAGCCCTTAAGGAATACAGCTGTGCCATGGTAGCATGCCAGGCACTAGTGGTGATTCCACACTTACTGGCACAGCGCACTGCCACAGGGCAAGCCCAGAGGGAACTGATTCCTGCACCTCCATCAGTGCAATCTCTTCTTTAGCAATACAAGGCCTGTTCCAAACCCCATGAAAATTTCAGGATTAGGCCCATGGAGGGAAGCAGAGAGATGGCAGTTGTTAGAGAGCTTATTCCTTCACTCCCCCATTTCCCTGGTCCTTCTCGCATGAAGAGAGAGCAACAATACCCGAAGTCCGAAGGTGCAAACAATTCGATGTTTATTGGGGTTGTCATAAACAGATAGTTAAGGGTTAATAGAACAGGAGGACTTCATGTCTCTTTTGACTGTAAAGGGTTAACAAGTTCAGTGAGCCTGGCTGTCACCTGACCAGAGGACCAATCAGGGGACAGGATACTTTCAAATCTTGAGGGAGGGAAGTTTTTGTGCTGTGCTGTTAGTTTTTGGTTGTTCTCTCTGGGTTCTGAGAGTGACCAGACGTGCAACCAGGTTTCTCTCCAATCTCCCTGATACAGGTTCTTATAGATTCAAAATAGTAAGTACTAGGTGATAAGGCGAGTTAGGCTTATGTTTGTTTTCTTTATTTGCAAATGTGTATTTGGCTGGAAGGAGTTCAAATTTGTATTTTGCTGAAAGGATTTTAATTTGTACTTGAATACTTAGGCTGGGAGGGTATTCCCAGTGTCTATAGCTGAAAGACCCTGTAACATATTCCATTTTAAATTTACAAAGATAATTTTTACTGTTTTTTTTTGTCTTTAATTAAAAGCTTTTCTTGTTTAAGAACCTGATTGTTTTTTTATTCTGGTGAGACCTCAGGGGACTGGGTCTGGATCCACCAGGGAATTGGTGGAGGGAAGGGGGAGAGAGAGGTTAATTTTCTCTCTGCGTTAGGATTACTTTCTCTCTCAGGGACAGTCTGGGAGTGGGAGAGAGAAGGAGGGGGCAAGGTGAATTTTCCTCTCTGTTTCAAGAAGTTTGAATCAGTGATCTTCCAGGGTATCCCAGGGAGGGGAAGGGTTTACTTTCCTTGTGTTAAGATCCAGAGGGACTGGGCCTTGGGGGTCCCCGGGCAAGGTTTTAGGGGGACCAGAGTGTACCAGGCACTGGAATTCTTGGTTGGTGGGAGCACTACAAGTACTAAGCTGGTAATTGAGCTTAGAGGAATTCATGCTGGTACCCCATCTTTTGGATGCTAAGGTTCAGCGCGGGGAATTATACCATGACAGGGGTAAACTTTCACCAGGTTTAAATCCAAGTTCCTTTTTCCTTATTTTCGAATCCCAACTTACTTCCTGTTTGCCCCTAATTTATATAGTAATATTCTTAGCTATACCTTAACCAATCACTCTACTAAAATTTACCTAACCAATCCTAACATATTGTAACATGATTAGCTAACCAATTATATCCCACAACCTTAATTAGGTTACACCCAGCAATATTAATTATACTGCAGACAAACAATCACAGAACCAGCCAGAGACCATGCAAATAAACATACAAAACAGTACAGAAGTAAGGATTTCACAACTACATCTATACAGACATAAGGGTTTTCCAGCTGTGTCTATTGATAAGTTAGTTCTTACCAGACAGAAAACTATCAAACTAAATTTCCTTTTACATGTTCTAGGCTCTTTCCTTTCTTTGGAGGTGATAGGAAGATGATCTGATCTAACAGCCCCAAATTGCCTTATTTCAATATGACTAAACAAAGCCTTAGACTGTCACAGTAAGAGAAGGACCTTACACAAATAGACAATGATTTTGATTCTTTCTTTTATACATCTGTAACCTGCTAAATGATAAGAATACACCTAAATTCTTAAAGTATAGGCCTTTGCAGACAGGCTTGAATATCTATATCCTAACAGCAGTAAATGAACTCATTTCACATACCTCTCTTCTTTGCTCCCACTGTATATGGAGTATTGGTCATCAGTACCATGGGCTACTGCTTCCGAGGAAGTACATTCCTAGCTGTCTATGGACCTGCAAATAGCTGAACAAGAGATAAAACTTCAAGGAAAGTTGCTTGAAATCACATCAAAGCTAAAACAGAGGGGCCTAGCTGGGAATCCATTTTAAACAGTTTCTTAATCCAAAAGCCGATACATCAGTCGCTGATTTAAACATCTGCCTGACAGGCAGGGCGGGCAGGGCCAATGATCTTCCAGCCTGTTGCACATAGATCATGGGAGAAAGCATGTGGTAAATACACTAACTCATGAGGCTCCCCAGGGAAGAGCAGGCTCTTGTGCCTGTTCTGAACTGGTACTGCTCACTCTGATGAGTTAGAGGCAGGGAGAACCACCAGATGGTATAATTATTCCCCTTCTCCTGCCCCAATCAACTCACAATTTTGGGTGTTTTTCTTAAAGCCCTAGCTCCAGGTGGCTTGTTATTACATGGGAATCTCACCTTTCACTAAAAACAAAATTTGCTTTTAGCCTGCATAGTAATGGAGAAAGGTCTTGTTGTCAAGACCTGAGTGTATTCCAAAGGCTCAAAATAAAATGCAACTAGAGGGCAAATTAAAAAAAAAAAATTAAATGCACATCATGATTCTGAGAGGCTGGATGGTTTGAGCAGTAGCCTGCTAAACCCAGAGTTGTGAGTTCAATCCTTGAGGGGGCCATTTAGGGATCTGGGGCAAAAATCTGCCTGGGGATTGGTCCCGCTTTGAGCAGGGGGTTGGACTAGATGACCTCCTGAGGTCCCTTCCAACCCTGATATTCTATGATTTCTAAAGGCTTGGGAATTGGTGATTCTGCTTCTTTTTATTTTACATTATTTTGAGAGTAAATGTCTTTTGAATATCTACATAGCTGACAACCGGGTTTGTGACTTGTCCACATGACCTTCAGGAGACAGGCCTGGGAACTTAAATGCATAACTCTGCTAAAAGCTAAAAATCACATTCTCACCTACTAACCCTCTTAAAGTGCTCACTTCATTTAAGTAGTTTTTTACAACATGTGTTAATCCCTTATGTTTAACAATCTGTCCCACTTTGTATTTAGCTTGGACACCCAGGGCTTGTCTACACTTACAGTTTCAATAGCACTTCAGTGAAAATGCTCGCTATCTATGTTGACCAAAGAATGTCTCCCATGATGTAGCTACTCCACCCATGTCCCTAGAGGCAATAACTAGGTCGACAGGAGAATCCTCCCATTGACCTAATGTTGTCTATGCCAGGTGTTAGGTTGGTTTAACTGGGTTGTTTGGGAGAGTGGGGGTGGATTTTTCACACCCCTGAATGACAGAGTTATACTGACTTAATTTCCTAGTGTAGAGCAGCCTACGAGGTGTAAATTTCCCAGACCTGAAGAAAAGCTGCTTCCACCAACAGAAGTTGATCCAAAATTAAAGATATTACCTCACCCACCTTGTCTCTCATATGCAAGCTGCACATGTCTCTCTGTCAGTACTCTGAGAATGGGTGCCCCTTGGCTGGGCAGTAACAAATGACACTGGGTCAGAATTGAGGTGCATTATTAGTGCCATGGGCTCAGGATGAGAGTAGCAGGAAGTGATATAGGTCCAGATGGAGGTGCACTGACAGACCTGTTGGGGGTCCCAGCACAAGAATAGCAAGGCATGCTGCAGATCTGGATTGAGGTGCACTGGAAAAAGGACCCCACACTGTACCTGCCTGCATCTACATGGTTCACCTCCTGTAAGCCTGCCTTCTAGGCCCTGTAATATTCAGGACAAGTAGCAACTTTTAGTCTGGGTCTCCCGTATGTCTATATGGCAATCTCCCCTGAGAGTGTTTGTCCCTGGGGCCACCAGATCAGGTCTGTTTTGATGCCAGCTCAGGGGGACGTAACAGGAAGAATCTCTGCATCTTGACAGCTTTATCACAGCAGGGAACTATTCATGCCAGACTGAGCCACTTGCAACGCTGCTTGGGACCAGGGAAAGCTTCTGGATTTGCCCTATGTGTCAAGAGGCATAAAATTTAGGATACCGAGAGGACAGCTGAGTCTAAATTTATTTCAGGCCAGATCCAAGTGCAAGCACCTACTGGAGTCCTCTGAAAAGCTATTCCCTATTAAATATGTTGCTCCAGTTCACTTGGCTGACAAGCTTTTCTCCAGCTCCTCTGCCAGTTTGTTACAATGTCATTCACTACACAGCCAGGAGGATACAGTGCACTGAAGGAATAATTGAGACAATCTCTTAATTAACATCCCTGGTTAAAGCAGCCTCTTTGCTCCTTTAGTCATAGTCTGTGAGATACACAGCTAAGTTTGTTTTACTAGATATGCTACTTACTATATGTCTAGTGCTTTTCATCATCAAAGCACTCTGAAATATTTAATTAACTTATTTCTACCCTCCTGTCTTGTGGGGATACTAATTCCCACATTACACCTGGGGGGAAAAATGAGGCATAGAAAAGTTAAGCGACTTGCCTGATGCCAGAGAGGGAGTCGTAATGATGCCAGGAATTAAAAAACCAAAAAAACCCACTCACTGGTTCCTGGCTTCCAGTCTTGTGCTCAGACTAGTAGGCCATCCCTCTTTATGGCAAGGTGTAGAATAATAAATACCTAGCTCTCAGATAGTGCTTTTCCTCTGTAGATCTCAGAGTGCTTTACAAAGGTACAGAAGGGTGAAGTGACTTGCCCGAAGTCACTCCACAGCAGAGCTGGGAATAGAACCCAGGTCAGAGTCCCAGTCTGGGAGTCTATCCATTAGGCCACACTGCTGCTAGAATAATCATCTTTATCTTGTGCACGTGAGGAAGTCAGTTATGTACTCCAGTAAGTTAGCTGCATATAACACAGGGAACAAAAAGAGCAGGTGGTAAGTAGCAGAGATGGGCGAATAGTATTTATGAACATGTGTTTGATTAAGAGCTTCAAATTCACTCCCGTAGTATTTGTGGCCCATCAAACATATGCACAAGCTAAATTCTGTTTACAAGAAAGTTCACAAAAAGAGAAAGTGTTGCAAATACCCTGTGCATGGAACCTTAAACTCCTCTCAGCACCACTGCTTTTTTACACTGGGGTAATTCCACAGGATTCAAGGGTGCTGTTCTTGATTTACACTGGTGTAAGTGAGCAGATTCAGGCCCTGTGTGTTTACAGGTTTATCTAAAATCAATCATCATCATCATCATCATCATGTTCCTATGATGCCTCTGGCATTTAGGGCAGTGATGAAGCTCCTCCACTCCTGTCTGTTTCTGGGGGGCCTTTCGATGGTTCCCCAGCTCTGCCCCAGGTTTTTTAGCTCTGCTTCTACAGTTCTTTGTCATGTTGTTTTCGGGTGGCCTTGTTTTTGCTTGCCTTCAGGTGTCCATCTTATTGCTACTCTGGCAATGGAATCAGTTTCCATCCGAAGCACATGACCGATCCATCTCCAATGCCTCCTGGCAATGATAGTGCTCAGATTCTCTTGGATGCACTGTGTCAATAGATCTTGGTTTGAGAGTGTTCTGGACCAAAAGATACGGAGGATTTTTCTGAGGCAGGTTGTTTGGAATGAAGACAGTTTGGACACGTCATACTTTCTCATTCCCCAGCCTTCTGCACTCTAAAGTAGTGTTGAAAGTACACAGCTCTGATCAATCTTGAAGTTTGGTTTTGGTGTTGTATTTTGATGATTTCCAGACTGTATTTAAGCTCCTGAAGGTGTTCCTGGCTTTATTGATTTTATTCCGGATTTCCTGGCTTGTTCCACCGTCCTGGCTGATAGTGCGGCCCTCTTCTTCATCAACATCTGCAAGTGCTTGCAACTTGTTCTTTAACTGCAGAACAGAGGCTTTCTGTATTTCAAGGGACTTTAGCCTGTCAACATCATAACATCTATGTCCCTTGTTTGGTGGAACCACACTTCTCAGTTTCAGCTTGATGGAGGCTATCACAAGGTGATGGTCGCTGCCAACAGCTGCACCTCTTTCCCTTCAGCTGGACAGAATTTTAGAAGGAAAAACCCCTTAGAAGTACTGTATGCAGTGTTCTTGTAGCTGAATTGGTCCCAGAATATTAGAGGGAAAAGATGTGTGAGGTCACATATCAAACTCATCCATTTCATCCTCACCTATAACAATAGCTTTTTGTTCAACCTTGGGAACAGCCACGGGTACTAGGATGGCTCCCCAATATGCCAACAGGTCTTTGAGGGGGCACTGCAAGGCTTCAGTGCCCTTGCGGATCCCACCCTTAGTCACATAAACAGGACCGGGCTCTTTCCTTCAGGAAAAAATACATACAACCCATAAGCATCAAAACACCTAGGAAGACAATCTCCTAGTGTAGAGATTTATTTTATGTGTAATTTTGTCCATGTGCCGGAAGAAGCCTTGTTAAAAAGGAGAGAGAAACACTCCTTTTCTTTGCCTCTTAATCAGGCAAATTGGAAAGGGCCCTGGCAGACAACTGCAAATAATGAGTCAATTTACCAGAGCAATCACAGGGTGTCAGATCCACCTGATTAGCTGCTGTACTGACAAGACTGGTGGTGACAGTTGTAACAGCCCCTTGGCTATCTTCAGTTAACACTTTCCTTTCTTCACACCATCTCAAATGGCCCCAATCTTAACCAGCCAGTTGCTCCTGTCTATAAAGGGTGCTTCAAGATTTGCCCATGTTGTAGGTTCCCCACTGCCTGCCACCCCCACCTCAGCTTCTCTGATAATGCCCACCTCTGTAAAGCACTTTGAGATTTTGCTGATGAAAAGCACCACATAAGAACTAGCCGTAGGGAGGGGATGGTCCCAGTCTCAGAAAGTGGAATAGGGTGCCGCAGGCAATTCTGTTTTGAACATGGGGCTTGCTTCCTCCTGGCACCTACTCAGACTGAAAACATCCAATGGTAAGGGAGAATGACTGCCTTGCTAGCCGCAGTTGCTGCAATGAATATAAGCACCCGGGGGGAGGAGGAGAGAGACAGCCCTAAAACCACGGGTGAAAATTCTGGGCTCTCCTGTACACTCAGGCTAGGTACCATCTTGAGTGTCCATTCTTGTATTAGCCTATTTAGATTGGGGAACCCCAAGTTTTGGTATCTACCTGTGCTTGAAAGCTCCATGCACCTAAGGCGAGCAGGAATCTTTCCTGAGGAATGTCAGGAACATCTGCATTTTATTTAAAAAAAAAAAAGTCTCTAGCCTTTCTGGTTGCCAAGCTCACCTTCCAAATGGCTATTGCTACAACAAAGCAGCAATATTAAACAAGGCAACAAATCATTCCTCATATATGGTTACCTTTAGAATTATAGTCCAAATGACTACACACCTCTTTAGGTAATGTGCATTAACCCGGACTTCTCCAGTCCACTAGCTCCTCATTAGCACTCAATCATCTTGTGACAAATCATTCCACCTTAATCACCAATGCTACAAACTGACAACTGCCAGCTCCTCCAATCAATAGCATACATCAGCATTAAACCTTAGTAATTTCACTCCAATATTAGCCCCAGTCTTCTTACAGTAATTATTTGCTAGAGATATTTACATCAGGTGCAAACAGCACAGGGAACATTATAATCCCACCCTAATTAAATCAAACTTTCTTCATGAGAGACAGTGGGTGTTTATTCCATTAAAAAAAACAGAAAAGACAAATTATTTAGTGATTCTCTGGGATGGCCTTTCTTCCCCAGTTAAAAAAGAACAGAACAGCCAAATACAAAGCTGAAATTCCTGCTTACTGCCTGGAATGGATTAGTAGCTCGTTCTTAAATTTTACAACACTGTCCATAGCTTGAAATCTAGCAGATTTTACCTGTTTGACCTACCAGGAATACAAAGTAGATCATAATTGGATAAAGTGGTCAGGGTCTGTCTTGGTCTGGACGTGAACAGTATTGCCAACCTCAAACATTAAACACGCTAAATCAGGCCAACAATCATGGAATTAAAAAAACACATGTTGGGCTCAGTTCGTTAATCATCTGGTTTCTGAGCCTTCAGGGTCCACTTGAGTTACATTCTGAAGCTCCTCTCTCGAACCAGGAGGGCTATTAAGTTAATATCCGCTTTTATTAAAAAAAACAAACAAAAAAGTCACACTAATCACAAAACCCCAGCTCCTGGGTTCCTAAAAAATATATCAAATATCATGAGACTTGTAATAAAAATTGTGAGCATTGGCAACACTGTGTAAAGCACTTTTCTGCTGCTAAAAAAAGAAGCTATTTAAAACAGGTGATAAATTAGCCATTTAGAAGCAATGATAAGGGATAAGAAGGCTCAAGGAATTGGTCCTGGGCTTCTATTTCTTGATCATTCGTTCAAATCCAGGCCAATGGTAACCAAAAGTTATTTTCCTAGGATGGCTGCTCAATGAGCTATTGTGAAGTAAATCTGAGGACTCAATTCACTTGACAGATGTCCCCTCACAAAAAACCACCACAAATGGCCTACTTCTCAACAGTATCCTCACATAGTCTCTTCAATGCTTGGCCTATCCCACCGTTGGTGTGGCAAGTTTTCTTATAGCTCTTTCCCAGACCCCCCAAACCTTCCATGTCATCAGGACTCTTTGACTTCCTGGATCCCAATAGGAACAACCAGATATGTGGGCTGCAACATGGGCTGCTGGAACCCCATGTATTCTGTGACAGCAGAATTTGTAGTGGAATCCAATCTTTGCTCCAGAACCTCAGCTCTCTTCCTTCCTTTCCTAGATCTTATGCTTGCAAAAAACACCTTGAAAATGTGAACCAAGTATAAATGAATGCTATGTTGTCTGCCTGGATCTGAAGACAATCTGAACAAAATAGCACTAAATGGGGCTGAACTGGCCAATCAATCCCAGTGGATTGTTATTCTGAACCTAAAACTAATTTGTCAACATTGTTAACTATTTCACTGCTGATTATTTTACATCCGCCGAATGTGATCCTCCTACAATTCCAAACTGCCTACCTACACTTCCTAATGCCACAAATGCTCCCTGCTCAACTGCCACAACTTGACACTTCCTCCTGACAATTTATTTGTAGAAATTGTGTTACCCATGCTTACTTTCTGGTATATCAAAAGCTGAAGCCCATATAAAACTGAATATACTATTAGAATAAATACAGGGCAACTGTACTGATATTCAATTTCATTCATTATTTATTATTTGCATTGCAGTACTGCCTAGCAGCCCCAATCATACACCATGGTGCTAATCACTCTACAAACACTGAACAGAAAGACAGTCCCCAGTCTGAAGAATTTGCAGTGTAAGTACAAGGCAAGAGACAACAGGTGGATACAGACAGATGGAGTGAAAACAGGGAAACAATGAGACAGTATCAGTCAGAATGATAGGCAGTAGTCTCAGTACACCAGCTGCCTAACCTTTAAAACCATTAAAGAGCTATATTTTATATGTAAATTAAACTACTGCGTATTTCCAGTCTGGTGCATGAGTGTGTCACAAAATGAAGGAATCCTTCATTAGAACTACATGAGAACTTGCTTATAGAGTACAAGTTTGCCTCCAAGCGTAGAGCTGCTTTGGGTGGATAGTATCAGTTACCATGGAACAGTGATCTTCTGTGATCCTTAACTGACCAAGGAAGGAAGCATAGTCTTGTGGTTAAAGCACTGAATTAGCAATCAGGAGGCCATGGACTCCCTGTGTGACGTTGGGGAAATCTTGTGCCTTGGTTCCACATTTGTAAAATGTGGAATAATAATACTCCCTCTGTTTTGTCTATTTAGAAGTTCTTTGAGGGCAAAGACAGTCTCTGACTAAGTGTATGTACAGCACCTAGCACCATGGGAGCTGAGTCTCAAAGTGCTACTGCAGTATAAGTAATAAGCTGCAAACAGAAAGATCTTTGCATTGTGACAGTGTCATCACATACCGAAGCAATGTGTCATGATACTGCATTATGATGTCACATAATATATTCAGGACTCCATCCATATTCTTTCACAAGCCAGGCCTGCAGAACAGCCCTTCAGCACAAATTGGAGCTCTTCTGGGATGGAAGGCAACCTTAAGAGAGGATTTATAACCCCAAGAGCTTTGCATGATGACACTGTTGATTTGCTTGCTTATATTTTCACAAATGCTGCTCTATGAATTTTTCCTTTGCACAATACCTTGCAATTCTCACTGAAGGCTGATTGGACTCACCCTCTGTTTCTGCACTCTGCATCCCAGATTTCTCAGACAGCCCCTTCTTTACAATGCACTCCTCACAATCACAGCAGCTTCCCTAGATTTAACTGAGCCCTTCCTTTCTCAGCCCTCCTCCAGGCTGCCAAGGAACAGAATATTAGACAGGCACAGGTTTTTCTCTGTTTGTGCTAAAGTGATCATTTTCAAGAGAAGCTCTCTCAGCAAGACAGGTTTCTTTTGTTTAAGCCCAAATCCACCTTCTCTGAAGCATAATGTATCCAGCAGAACTGCAAGTCCTGGAGGTCCTGATGGATTTTGATCAATCAAGCAAACCAAAAACAATCTGACATCATTTGCTAGTCCTAATTTTCATCTTTCCGAAAACAAACCCAGAAAACAAACCCTGAAACCCCTAAAATAGCTATGTATTTTTAAGCCTTTTTCAGTGGCCGCTTCTTGAGCTATCCCTGTTCCACAGTCAAACCTGCAGTAAACGTCGTCTCTAGTAAGCGTACACACCAGATCCTCTGCTGGTGTGGCTGCACTGAAGTCAGTGAGGCTGTGGTGACTTAGACCAATTTACGCCTGCTGAGGATCTGGCCCTGAGTCCTCTCTTACTCAACCATTTTAAAGTTTTGACTACAATTCTGCCTGACTTCTTGTTGCACATCAGTCTGAGGCGATGGACTTCTTTTTTAATGGCCTCTTGCAACAGGTTCATGTACAGATTTGGGATGACCTGAGAGCACTCTCCTGGTAATAGGAAACAGATGGGTGATGTGACAAGCAAGTTAACACAAATAGGGACCCCCCACAATGCGCACATCACACCAAAATAGACACAAAGCTAACTGCAACTCAAACATTTGAGCAGAAAGGAAGAGGACAACTGGGAATTAACACAAGCAGGTACCTGGAGAAGGGCTGGTGACCCACTTGATGCTTCTTGGTGCGTGCCGCTTGCCTTTCTTCAGCGCCTGCGGCACCTCTCTGGGGGCCAGGAAAGCATGGCTGGCCTGCTTCTCGTTGCCACGGCCACCTAGGCTTTCAAAAAAGGAGCTGGTGACCAATCAGACCTCGGGTTGGAGCACACTCAGCCGTGAGTCATGTGATGCCAGCATTTGTGTGAGTGAAAAGGATGACAGTGTCCAGAGGACCAGGGGGAACTGCCTTTGAATGGGCAATTCCATCTCCCTCCCCGTCACCCCCTCATTACTGGAAAAGCCCATTCTATTGAGTTACAGCCCTGAGGGAGGGAGAAAAGAAAGGAGAAAGCCCCCTGCGAGAGAGAATAGAAGGGGCTGAGCCAGTGCACTGAAGTCTGCCCCATGCCTATCAACATTGGATTCAAAAGCTTGAGCCTTTCTACTCATCCTCCTTCACATCCCCATTTCATTCCACCCCAAGCTTCAACAGCTGCTTCCCTGGAGAGTGAAATGACTCAGCCAGCCTGACTGCGAATGAAAAGAGCTTTCTCTGACCAGGCTCTGGTGGCAAGTTCTTTTGGGAACTGATGTGATCCAGACTGTTCTAGCCATTCCAAGGACCATCCCTCTGCCTGCACTGCTGCTGCACATCTACCTGCAGCTCCTCTGGGTCCTGTATCTACCCCACAGCTACAAATGCAGACACGTGCACTCAGCAGTACTGCTTTCTGGGTCTGGTGCAGAGCTGTGCCTCTCCCACTTGGGACACAGGAGCAGCAGCAGCGTGTGCGCGTTCTGATGTGATACTTGTAGCCACACCGTTGTCCTTCTGTTTGGCTCATACACCCCATAATATGCTTTCTGAACAACTCAGAGCAGTAATACCAAATCCCTCCTAAGGCAGGTGATGTTGAGAGCACAATTCAGCTACATACCCCTTAGTGCCATTCTGTTCCCCTTCAAATGCATGGGGTGTTCACCATAGGGCACACTGGAAATTAAAGAAAACACTCTCCCCCTCTGCTGGTGGGCTAGTGCGGTGGGGCTTAGCTCTCTGTTATTCTATAGGGGAAGTTTGAACCTTCCATAGCTGGTGACTGTAATAGGCTGGCAGCGTTTACCTGAAATACTCCACTCAGTTAGCTGGTATTGATCCCAGGGTTAAATAGGTTCTGCTGGCTCACTAATGCATGGGACTTATTTACCCCACCCCCAAATAGAAGGGAGGTGAAGGTGGCTCTCTCTCAGGAAGAGAGGATCTAGGGTGTGGGCTCAGCAGTCTGGAGGAAGGATCCACAGAAACAGCCAAGCCTGGGGAGAAGATTTGAGATGACTTATGTTATTTTATTGTTTTCTTCATTAATAAATCCAAACCTTGGGGAAGGGATGAGGTTAGCCTCTATGTACAATGCAGAATGGTCTATGTGCCTGATTCTCTACTCCATTACCTTAGCTACTGTATCCTAGTGTAATTCCACTGATTTACTAGGGTATACCAGAGAAGTGAGGCATACCAGCATATCCCTCAGCTCAGTATGTTACTGAGAATGATATGCTGCTCACTGCCTCCTCATTGTTAGTTACAGAATGCAGGAAAACAAAGAGCTCTGTGTCTGCTATTAGAACAATTAACAAAACGATGAGGGTGAATCATCCTGTCCAGCAAGAGAAATGGACAAGTGAGTTTTACTGGCTGTTCAGAAACAGGCCTTTTCCTGCTGGTCCTGTTTTACTACCTGTACAGAACCCAATGTCCATACCCCCTCCCTGGCCTCCGGGCTCAGCATGTGGCCCTGTAAGATATATAGGGTCAAACTAGCTCCTCCTGTGGTGGTTTCATACCAATTTACCCAGCATACAGGAATCCACACCACCCCCTTCCATTTCCCATAGTGTAGGGAAATAGCAGGGGAAAGGGAGCATGGCCAGAGTGGCAATTCCTAGCTTTCAGAAGTGCCCTTTGGGACCACAGGCAGTCAGCTGTAACATAGCACATCACTGAGACCACTCTAAATTGTGCCTCAGAAGTAACTTTAGGCTCAACAGTTTGAGGATTAGGTGGGTGTAAGCGTGGCCTACCACCTCCTTTGTGGCTCCCAGTCAGTCAGTCCTGAGTATCCACCCTAGATATTTCATAAGATGTGTTGTTGTCTGTCCCAAACATGACTATGGCAGTAGCCAGTGGTACACAGGTAACACAATCCTTATAGTCTGATCATTCCCAGGTAATCCCATTCATAAAAACAAGGGCCAAATTTTTCCCATAGCATAACTATGGACATTAGGGTCTACTGAAACCAACAGGGATGGATTTGTTACAGGGGTAAGAATTCATGCTCCCATTCTTTTTAATCACGTTGTTTAACTTGAGTGAGTGTGGAGCTGTGGTACGGCAACGAGCACCCTGCAATGTCAGGCCCAGCCTTCGTTTCCCTTGTTTGTCCACGCATGAAAGGAACATTCTCTAACTGACCCATACAAAGCCCTCCTCTAGGCATAGTGTGTTCATATACACCAGTGCACTAGTTCCCCAAAAGCCTTGTAATAAAACTACTTTCTAATTCTCACAGTAAACATATACAGAGAGAGGGTTTTCCATTCCCATCTCCTGGGATCTGACCTCCAAGTCACCCACCTGAGAGTCAATGGCAGCACTCTCCCTCTCCCTCCCACATTCCTTTTGCCCCTGATCCAGGACCCCAATTTCCAGACCTCGCTGCCTGAGCATGGCCAGTCTTCCCACAGCCCTTCACCCAGAGGGCTTCCCCCTTCCTACCACGTTCCACTCCTCCAAGTATCCCTACACCTGCTCAGCAGGGTCCATCATCCCACACCAACACTCTTGCTTCCTGGCACAGCAACCCTGAGGAGCTGGATTTTTCCCTTTTTCCTAGGGGTCACTGCCCAAACTCTCTTGTAATGCATCAAGGGCTCCTCAGCTCATTCTGATCTGGCCAGTGCTTATCACCTGCAGCTCAAGTTTACTGTCCTCCTTCAGGTCTCCTGCAGCCCTTTCCCTCTGACAACTCTCTCTGCTGCACCTTCTGTCTCTCCTCTCAGGCAGCTCACCTGCCCTCCTTCTCTCAGGCTCTGATTCACCCAGTCTCCAATTTATATGGCCCAGGGGCCTTCTCTTGAGCCCAACTGGGAGGAAACTGACTAGTAGTCACAGGTGTACTGGACACTGCTCCTTTTTAAAGGGGCCAGTCAACCTGTCACAGGAATTCAACCACTGTAGCACCAAAGGAGAATGGTAATAATGCCAGCAGCCCCATTAATGACCCCACAGGTGGGATGATAGCAATCCAGAGTGATAAAACAATGGCATGTCTGAGAAAGAAACAAGGGAACTGCCTTTCTATCAGAGCGAAGCCAGTCAGACATTAAAGAACAGCAGCAGTGTTATTAATGCTATTATAAATATAGCTATATAAATACCACCTCCCAGGTTATAATTATATGCTTACATAAAATGGCTAAGCAGTCAGAGACGCAGCAGGCTGGGCATTATTGTGTTGTAACATGACACCATAATGAATTGCATCATTAGGCATGAATGATGAAAGATAAATCACCACCGGTCATCAGTGAGGAGTGTTGGTTATTAGACCGCAACTCCGGCCTGGAAACCCCCCAGGCTGCGGTCTAGTGGAAGGCTGAATAGGTACTGGGATTGCAGGGGGCAGCCCAAGGGCAGAGGAAGGCAGCAGGCCCAAACCCGCCTTGCCAGTGTTGAGTGGCTTATACTGCAGTCTGCCCCAGGGAGCGGGGGCCAGGGGAAGCTCTAGCTTTTTTGTCGCCCCAAGCACGGCAGGCAGGCAGGCAGCCTTCGGCGGCTTGCCTGCGGGAGGTCCGCTGGTCCCGCGGCTTCGGCGTACCCGCTGCCGAACTGCCGCCAAATCTGTGGGACTGGCAGACCTCCTGCAGGCAAGCCGCTGAAGGCAGCCTGATTGCCGCCCTCACAGAGACCGGCAGGGCGCACCTCGCGGCTTGCCGCCCCAGGCATGCACTTGGAGCGCTGGTGCCTGGAGTCGCTGCTGACGGGGGCTAGTTGGTGACTGGCAGTAGCCTACAACTGAGGCGAGGTGGGTTTGGGCCTGCTGCCCTTCTCTGCCCTTGGGCTGCCCCCTGCAACCCCAGTACATATTCGGTCTTCCACTAGGCCGCAGCCTGGGGGGTTTCCAGGACGGAGCTCCCCAGCTCCCTTGGCCTTCCCCCAGCCCTGCTCCACTGCAGGTATCTCCCCAGCAGCCAGGCCCCCCCTCTCAAAGGCTAGAGAGAGAGTCTCTTGAGTTCCTGACTCACAGCCTTTTTATAGGGCCAGCTGCGGCCTGATTGGGGCATGGCCCAGCTGCGGCTACTTCTCCAATCAGTCCAGGTGTCCCCTACCATAGCCCTCTCCAAGGGCTGTTTTAAGCCCTTCAGGGCAGGAGCGGGTGACCACCCCACTACAAGTACCTGTACGCGCTAAGCCACGGTTCCACCACGCCGGTTTAACTGACACTGCTTGGGCCAACAGCAGGGTTGGAATCGGAGCCTTCAGCGCTAAAGCATGAGCCTTTACTGTTTCAGCTAAAACAATAGTACCATGACTCATAAACCTCTTTAAACCAGAAGTAACAGTCGCAGACTCATAAACCTCTTATGTTGGAGCAGCCCCTAGAGGGAGACAAATATCCACATGCTCCTTACGGGTTAGACTGTCACCAAGGGGGTCTCTAGAGCAGCATCCTGAGCTCAGTTCCAAGCTGTCAGTGCAGCAGGTTCCAGGGATCTGGCTAATGTGACATATTTGACAATGGGGAGGGAGTGTCTGGCTTAGCTCTGGAGCAGCTTCCTGTGGATGAGTCAGGGGTGGAGCTAATGTGCTCCAGAAGGAGTTCCATTCAGCCAGAAAGATAGGGCAGTCAGACAAGACAGACCTTATAACAGGGGATTCGATAGATCAAATGGATGGGGACCCTAGAGGACACCTCCTCCTTCCCAACAATTACAATATTACTATACAAAAGGCCAAAGGATAATAATGAAACATTAGACAGGTTTAATGGGGGGGAATCAATCCATTTAATAATCCATGTCTGAAAGTAAGTAATGTTTTTCCAGGCTCTTCTGGTTTGTTTCATGACTAGTATTGCTGCTCCTGCTCCATAGCTCCTTGGGACTGGCACAAGAAAGCCAATTATTAGTAGGGTGTGCTAATGTTCCATCAACATGATGGTGCAGCTTCACAATACTTTCATGCACTGACTCAGTGCTGTGATGTGAAGATTCAACATCAATATGCAGCATCACAATGTGATTTTCTTTAAGGGGCCAACCCCCCTGGGAGCCCCTGGAAAAGCGATATGAAACCACTAGTAGGGCCTGTCTAAACTAGTGAGCTTACAGCAGCACAGCTGTGCCGCTGTAAGATCACTCGTAGCCACGCTCTGGCAAAGGGAGACTTAATAGATGTGAGCTCTCCTATCGACATAATAAAACCACCTCCCCAAGTGGTGGGAAACTCCTGCTGATGTAACGCTGTCCACACTGGCGCTTCTGTCGGTGTAATTTATGTCGCTCAGGGAGGTGTTTTTTTCACAGTCCTGAGCTACATAAGTTATATCGACAAAAGTGGTAGTATACACAAGCCCTTAGAGATAGAGACAGGCTGACAGAAATAAAACCCAACCTTAAGTAGAGTGCCTTCTCCACCTCCGGATCTGGAAGAGGGCCCAGGAAGTATTGATTTAATTCTTAATTGAATGCATGTTTATGTGAAGTAATTCAGAATTATTCCATCAATGCAAACTTCTCTAATAATATTATCCACACAACCCAAGAGCTTCGTCAGCCTTTCATAAAAGATCCATTATTCTGAGCCAATTTATTACAAACAATGATAAAATCATCAGATCCCAAACTGATACACTATGAGGCTAGCACCGAGGTTGTTTTTCTGAAGAACAGAACTAACTACGTGGGAGCAGATAAAGGGACAAACTCGCAGAGACTAAGGGTATGTTTTCACTATCCACCAGATCGGTGGGCAGTGATCGATCCAGTGAGGATTGATTTATCGTGTCTAGTCTGGACATGATAAATCGACCCCCGAGAGCTCTCACGTGGACTCCTGTACTCCACTGCCATGAGAGGCGCAGGCAGAGTCAAACGCGGAGCAGCAGCAGTCAACTCACTGCAATGAAGACACTATGGTAAGTCGATCTAAGTACGTCAACTTCAACTACATTATTCACATAGCTGAAGTTGCACAACTTAGATCAATCCACCCCCTGTGTAGACCAGGACTAAGTGACTTGCCCAAGAAAATCTGTAGCGGAGGAGGGAATTGAACTTAGATCCCCCCAAGCACCAGACAAGTAGCACAGGCATTAGACCATCTTTTCTCAAAAACACTGGGATTTGACCCTCTACTGGTATAAATCACTATGGTTACTGGTCCTTGAATTAATCTCATAGCCACCTACAAACTGGCTAAGGAAAGTTGAAGAAAGTTCCCCCTTGGTGTTCGTCAGCATCAATCTTTGATTAGCCAGCAACACAATGTAGTATCTCTCCCTCAGGGTCTGAGCATACTGCCGTGGTAGCTTTACCTGCACCTGGTAACCTGGGGAGGCAGGACTAGAAATCTTACTTGGGTGTCCATGGTAATGCAAAGCACTATTACCAGGCTAACCTTTTGGTGAGCTATGGGCATGGCTTCTAAGCAGGACCCTCTGTTAGCCCAGAATGCAGTATGCTTTCTCCTACCTATGTGCCACAAGTAGCATGTCTAGTGAAGAGAAAGACAGAGGCACAAGGAGACAGGAGGCAGTAGGGGTTGGGTGGGCAGAGGATCTATCTATACTACAAAAGAGGGTCATTTGTAAAAGTACTTGCAGCTAACAATTTTTTTCCCCAGTCTGGGTAAGGCAAAAGGTCCTCTCTGTGGCCCTCTCTGCTCCGTCCTATCCAGGCTGACAGGACAATGGGAAGGGAGAAGCTAGAAGTGGAAATAAGTTGCTGGTGAGGGAAAAACAGAATTAAGAAAACCAATCCATTGTCAGCTGGTGATGCACCCTGTACTTCCTGGAGTGTGAATCTGACCTGCCACGCTGGGGTATGAGCACTGGGAACCACCTACTTAGTACCAAAGGATATGGCTGTCATCATGGCAACAAAGGGGGCACTCACGCAGTAAAACAACCTAGGTGGGACTGTAACTGACTGCAGCAGTGTAGCTAGTGGGGTTCAGGGGAAGCAGCCGCTTCCCCTCAACATGTTTTCAAAAAGCGGCACCTGCTGGACCAGCACTGGCAGCAGCACGGCTGGAGGAGCCATGGGGGCGGCACACGCAGAAGTGGCACCTGCCGGGCCGGTGCTGGCGGCAGCACAGCCGGAGGAGCCATGGAGGGGGCGGCAGGTGCAACCGGAGGAGCGAGGGGGCTGGCTCCTCGATCATTGCGCTCCACGCTCAGCACGGCCCCAACATCGCCGCAGCCACCTTCTGTGGCCGTGGCTCACAGGGCTCGGCAGCCAAGCACTCCCCGCCCCTTGCTAATGCGGTGGGCAGGGGGAGGCGAAAGGGCCCCTGCGCCTTTAAGACCGCCTGGCTGGCGAGCCCCACGTGGAGTGCACCAAGTGCGGGAGTAGGCCAGGGACAGGCGGCGGCGGCGCAGGAGGGAAGGTGAGTGGCGGGGATCCGGTGCCTTGCACTGAGGGGTCCGGGCAAGGGGCTTCCAGGGCAAGGCCCGCAGGGCAGGGGCGCAGGCTATGCTGTCTGGACTGGAGCGGCGCAGGAGCCTGGAGCCTGAGGTGGGGGAGATGGGACCCCGCGGGTGGGGCCGGGCAGCACAGCCCAGCGGGGGACACCTGCAGAGCGCGCTGGGCAGGAGAGACTCTCCCGGGGACGGGAGGGTATCCACACCCTCGGGAAGCCCGCAGGAGTCCTGAGCCGGCCCTGGGGTTAATCTGGGGGGGAAACGGGAGGAATTGGGGGTGTGTGGCCAGAGGAGGCGCCAAGGGGGGCATGGCCAGAGGAGGAGCCAAGGGAGGGTGCCTTTTTTATGTTTGCTCCCTATACACTTAAAACCTGGCTATGCCACTGACTGACTGGCTTGTTTTCGGAAAATAATTGGGGTCCAGGCCATCAGCAACCTTGAGATGTGCCGCTTCCATTAAATGGAACTCAATAAATATTGAAAGGACTTAAGGTGTCTGAGAAGAATTCCTCTTCCCATCCTCCCCAGCCATTCTTAGTAATACTTATCTCCTCCAGTTTCCTCTGTGGCAAGTCATGACCAAAAAGAAGCTTCCTACAATCCACATTTACACCATATGCAAACGGACTCCCAGGAAAGTGTAGGCCTGAGAGAAAGGTTTTGCAGTCATTGCTAAATGTGATCTATGGAGGGATGATGTGCGGGTCAGAACACATGACTCTCACCTATACAGACACTCCATACACATCCTTCCTCCTCCCATGAAGCCAGTCTGGGTTTGAACATGTGCCTGTCCCAGTTCAATCAAAAGCAGCTCTCTCACAAACACACCACCAACCAGCCACCCACACTCAAACTGACTCTTCCTCCATATATTTTTTTTGCTCATCACTCTTCTCTCCAGACTAGGCCTTCCATAATAGCTCTCTCCCCGCCACCACCACCTGCCTCTGTAGTAGGATCTCTTTCCCAGAGATTTTTCCCCCAGTGTAAATAAAACTGAACAGTGGGAAAATGCTCAGTGCAAACACACACATATATATCTCCAGTTTCAGGTAAGATGCAAACACTGCTGTGAATCACAGCCTTAGCCATAGCAACACATATAAGTGCTACAGAGACAAAGGCTTTGAGATCACAAAGTAGCTGGAAAGGCACAAAAAGGAGGGGGATATGGGCTAATCAAGGCCTAGGGAGTGCCTGACTGGTTTCAGGATGCAATGGAGCAGAAAGATGAAAAGCCAGGCATAGTAAGCAATGGATCATGTATTTCTGGATTTGAACATAGGCATGTCTGACTCTTTCTCCCCATGTTTCACACTCACTCTGGCTGTTCAGTGAGACAAGAGCTCTTGTTCCAATTTACACTGTTACTACCAGTACCCCTCTGAATATAAACATGCTGCCTTGGCCAACACACAGAATAAAGTATCCTTATCATTCCACGGTGTCCGAATAAAGACATGCCACAACAAAGAGACAGATTGTCTAAAAATAATGGTGCTGCGTCAGTGTGTGGGCTGTGAAACAAAATGATATGAAGTGTTTGTCTCAGCTGCTTTATTCCTCTATTGTAAGGCAGGCTGGGTGATTAGAGCACCAGGAACCAATGGACATTCATCCAGTGGCTGGATTTCCACATTCCTTCCAAGTGAGACTGTATTCCATTAACAGTCACTCTGGGCCTGGGGGCAGCAAGACAGATATCACTGGTGCCACATCACCACCGATTGTGCAGCACACAGAGTACAGACAACTTAGGCCATATTCTCAGCTGGCGTAAGTCAGCCTAGCTCCACTGATTTCCACGAAGCTACACTGATTTACACCAACGGAGGATCTGGTCCATCATTTATCACTGTACATTTAGCCCTGAGGTGATGCTGAAGAGACAGCCCTGCGTACTGAAATAATCCTTGCTTTATTCAGAGAAGAGATACGGCACGTTACAGCAGTTCCATGAGGCCCCAACTGAGCTCAGAACCCCTTCCCACCAGGTGCTATCCATACACACAGTAAGAGTCAGTCCCTGCCAGGACTTTAGGGAGCTGGGCTCTAGTCTCAGCTTGGCCACTGGCCTACTGAGTGCCCTTGGGTAAGTCCCTTCCCTGCTCTAGGCCTCCGTTTTCCTATCTGTAAAATCAGGATAAAGCTATTGGCCTCATTGTAAAACATTTTTAGATCTATGAATGACAAGTGCTATATAAGAGCTGGATATTATTATCATACATATTATTATTTTACAGATCGGGAACTAAGGTACAGTGAGACTTGCCTGAATGCAGGGCCAGGATTGGAACCCAGACCTCTCCATATGAATAAAATAATTTATTTTTTCTTGGTATAGAGGTTCAATTCCAGGCTGTTAAGGATGATCTGGATGTCTAGCATTTAATCCATAAAGCACCCCAGGAAACTGGGGATTGGTTTCTGGTCTTGATTGTTTGCTCTCTTACCCAGTCTGGGGCATGGATTCCAACACAGGACAAAACAGATGGACAGCCTTTAATTGCTCAAAGCCAAGATTTTCAAAAGTGACTAGTGATTCTGGGTGCCTCTATTTTTGGGTGCTCAACTTGAGATACCTAAAAGGGGCTCAGTTTTCAGAAACTGCATAGCATTTGTCCTCTGAAAATCAGACCTCTTTAAGGTGCCTCACACTGGACACCCAAAAATCAGTAGGCACCCACTGGAAATCTTGAGACAAAGCTGACCGCTCTTCCAGATCACATTGTCTGGTGCAGAAGGGATTTCTGTCTAGTACTCATAAACTCGGAGTGGCTGCAAGCAAGAGTGGAAAAACAGAGAGAGGCTGAGGAATTCTTAGGGCTCCATGAAAAATCAGATCACCCCAAGTCCTCTACAGGGAAATAAAGAGTCTCAGCTTTCTTAACCTCTTCCCAATATCTCTCCAGGAGCATTGTGACTTTGGCTCTTGCAGAGAACTAAAATCTCTGGTCAATGTCCTCCTGAAAAAAGATGTGGGTTTTTTTAAACCAGTTCAAACTTTGTGATGCTGCACAGCTTACAAATAGAAAAAGAGATTACAATAAACCACCCACCGTGTACAAAGAAAATGAGATTAGAGATGGTGATACAGGTTCAGAAGCCTTCTCTGGGCAACTTACAAAAAGGAGCCAGACAAAACAAGATCAAACCTAAGCATGATTATTTGGAGAGAAGGGAGGGAACATGAAAGACATTGTTTGGAGAAATGCAAATGGGAGCTGTATGCATGTGATGAGGAGGGCACAGGCGGGAACCTAGGTTGGGAGGCAGAGATGAAAGGGTATTGAAGGGTTAAAGGGCTACATTGAGCACACAGAGGAGACTAAATAGATTGGAGGGTAAAAATCCAATAAGAAGATCTAATAGTAGGAAGCCAGGCCCTGAAACAAGGATGACGATAGCGTTAGCAGCCAAGGAAAGGATTAGAGTGTAGAGGTAAGAGCAGATTTACTGCTGGGCAAGAGGAAGATGCCAAGATTTGAATGAAAAAGAAATAAAAGAGAAGTTTTACCTGGAAAGGAGTTCAAACTAAAACATCAGCTTTGGCAAGGTTCAAAATCCAAATGTCACAGCTGGCCGCTAGCTCTTTAGTAGCCCAAATAGCTCCAAACATCAGGGAAGTTTGAAACTAGATCCAAACTTTCCAGCATGGGTCCCCCCGTCTAGTAAAGTCAAAAGGAATAAACCAGGAAAGAATGTGTCATTATGTTGAGGTTTCCCCCCTTATCTTTTAAATAACTTCCCATGGTAAAATAAAAGCTGAAGAGGAAAGGACCTGTTATGTCATCTAGTCTATTCCCCTCAACTCCCAGTCAAGGCATGATTGGGCTGTAGAGTCAATTCTCTAGTGTTTGCAGTGGAATGTCTATAGAGAAAAACAAAATGTATTTACGATGGGAAAAGTGTTATTGCAGTCAGGACATGGCAAAATACCCAGACAGCTCACAGAAACAGACTACATCATTATCTCTTTAGAAGAGAAAGGGAGAACTGTATACAAATTATGAAGAGAGAAAAAATAAGCTGATTACCCATGGTATGCAGTGCTGATTACTTAAGCAAACAGGATCAGGAAAGCTGGCACAGCTAGAGGCTGTGAAACAGGAGAGGCCGGGCAGAGGGGAAGGCTACGAGGCAGGTAACCTGATTGACTGACCACAGTCATCAGTGTTCCAAATACAACCCTTCCCCATGGCATCAAAAGATTGTTACTTGCATGCAGCTAATCGAAAATGACTTACCCCAAAGTAAAGATGGGTAAGAGAGGCAAAATGTGGGTCTGAATCCAAACAGATTATAGGTTTTCATTCAGACCCATTAGAGAGACCTGGATCAGAACTTCCCCAAAGTTCTGCAGCCGAGGAAGGAGCATCTAGACATGGGTTTCTGGTGCAGGCCCATTTCTCCATGTGATGATTGTTCTGAGTTGAGAGTGTTAGAAATCCACATTCTAGTGTTTTTGACCCTGCATGAAGCTGGGATCACAATGATCCAGGCACACGATCCTGGCATCACTAAACTGTTAGTGTGTGTCAAGGGAGCGTAACAGCCTCCTTAACTAGATATTATGATACAATGCACCTGATTCATCCTCAGAGCCAGAATGGCATGGGAAACTGCAGAATAAGATTCTCCTCATACTGTCCCACCACACCTGGCAGACAGGGACCACCTCTACGGTCCAGAGGAGAGTTCAGTCTTCATGCTCATTCAATCCTCTTCTTCTTCTGTGTTTACCAACAAGGAGGCCACATAATGCTCCTTTGGGGAAGGAGGACACTTGTCCACTGGGAACCAAACCAACACCATCAAGCTCCTTTCATGCCATTCAATGGTCATCAGATGGGAACAACTTTTGGTCACTACAAGTTCTTGAATCTCTAGCTGAGAGGTAAATAGTCTATAACCATTTACTAAGCTCCTGGGGCATCCAGTCTCCCTGCTAAGATTAAAGGCAGTACTCACTAGCTCTAGTGGGGAAGGCAGAGTTATATGGCCACAGCTTTAACTCCACCGTAAAGTGACTTATAAGAGCACTCTATTCCTAGGGCCAAGTTCTCCCTCAGCTATTCCCCTGTCACTAAGGTGTACCTGTACCCAGCATAAATGAGAGCAGAATTTGCTTCCTGGACACCAAAGAGCTTTAGAGAGGCCAGCGTTTTCCCTTGTCTCCTTCTCCTCCCACTTCATTTCTACTGGCTCAGTGGTTAAAGCACTCTGCTACCATCCTGAAGGGCATGGGTTGGAGTCAATCTCATGGTGAAAGGCCACCTTCTCTTCACCCAGCTGCAAAATGGGTACTTGCTCCACCAAGTTAGGGCAGTCAAAGGCAGTCAGATGTGATGCTAGCCACATCAGGCCTCTGTGTACAGTTGGCTATGAAACTGACATGGCTTAACCTGCATCAACCCAATGAGCTTGGGGGAACTGTGACTACATTCCTTCCCAGCCTTTAATGAGACCACCAATGGCCAGTCAAGTACTATGGCCTCATTTGTAAAGCTGCTCAGGATCCGTAACTCCAACTGAAGTCAGTGGGAATTGCAGCTGTCCAGGATCTCTGGAAATCAGTCCCTGTCACTCCATCTCTCATCTACATCACCATGGGAAACTATCCTGTTTTGGCCAAAAGATGGAGCATACAGCCTCAAAGATCTTGTCCAGTTTTCATTCCTATAAGATCTACCCATCCTTCCCCTCCCCTCCCACTCAATGACCAACACTTGTTTTTTATTTTGCTACTAAATAATCTTACAGATTTACAGCTCAGTGGCATTACATTTTGTATGTGTTATTGGCTATGAATTAGATATACTGGCCAGGACATAATGAAGGCCAGTGGCAGCCCAGGCTATAACACAAGCAAGCAAAAGCGTCATTTAAATTTCAGTTGATGCAAACACAAAGAAGGACAAAATCTTGCTCAAGCCTAATGTTAATTAGATGGCACAGTCCCTGGGTAGGCTTTGTACCTTCTCCCTTTGGGATTAAGGAGAGGGGTGTGAGGATCAGCAAGATGAATGGTTGACAGTTGAAGGTTAACATTAGGTCAACAAGCCCTTTTCTCTGCCTTTCAGTTCTGAGAGCCAGCAGGAAGCATAACCAAGGGCTTGCAGGGACCACATTTAACAAAAGGAATTCCCCTTTCTTTCCAACCTCTTCTCCTCTATCGGAGATTAACTGTCTATCTCTCCTCATTTTTAGAGTTGGACATAACTCCCCCAGTCTGCCAAATTGATTCTAATTTATAATGGCTCTGCTGATTTATCAGTCTGATGCATTTGCTTTCCAGACCCAGCTAACACCTGGGTCTGGCCTGGGAACCCAGCCCAGTTCCCTTGGATGAGGGATGCAAGAGGAAAAAGCCAAGCCATGATTTTCCTCCCCTTCAAAGCTGACTGGTCTCTCTTATGGACTAGCACAGCCTGCCCTCTGCATCTCTGACTGGTGATATAGCCAATCTGTTTGTATGTTGACATTATAATTTGCATAGACCCAAACTTCTGGAAGGTGTATCACTGGATTAGGACTCAGGGCACGGGGTACAATTCCTGGCTGCGACACAGGCTTCCTATCCTAAGTGACTTTAGGCAAGTTACTTAGAGGCTGATTCTCCAGTTACACAAATACCCCCTTTCACTGCCAGAGTGGTGGAAAGAGGCCACTGTATAATTATACTGGATTCATAATGCCTGTACATGTCCCTGTGTAGACAAGCCCTAAGACAGCCTTTCCAACCTTGGAAAGGAATGCTTCAAAGTTTGGAAGAGATGTCTGGATCGAGGGTTTCGGTTTGTGCCCACACCTATGATTGCCCATGTCTATTAATAACATACAGAGGGCTTCACCTAAACAAAGGAGATCTGCAAAAAAATAAAAGGTTTTGGGTACTGCTGTCCTAAAATAAATGAAAATAAACTGAAGCCTGAGCACTTAAGATCCATCCAGAAAATAGAAATTATTTGTCCGGCTTTGAAGCCATTGATCTCAGAGCCTCGTGCCCCAGTCGCTGTCATAACCAACCATGAATTAGGAAGCATCACCCACCTCTCTCTGTATTTTTAAGTGAAAAGACCTTGCAAAGTCTCATTCAAAGAGTGTTACCTGGGTGAGACAGATGTGAATTCTGACTCTCAGAAAATAAATGCCTCCTGGATTTTGTCCAGTCCTGGGTAAATCTGCTCCTTTACCTGAAGATGGCCACTACAGCCAATATTTTCAAAGGTCCAAGATGGATACAGTAGTTCCCTCACTATGGTCAGTCTACCAGAATACACAGACTGCCCTGTGGAAGGTACAGGGGGTCGGGAGAGGAAGTGACCCAGGATAGGAGCTCTCTGTTATGAGACGATCAGCATAAGATAAAAAAATAAGAGAGAACCAGCAATACAAGTGTAACACTTTGCAAGCAGCATTCAGTACTTACAGTCTTCCTCCTGCATCCCTTTTCTCCTGCCAGCTTATCCGAGTCTGCCAGTTCCAGGGCCTACCGGATTTTTCTGGAAGATAGAGATTTTTTTCTGTTTATGATGTTATTCCGAGGCCTATGAAGTTCTTTCCCTCCCCAGGTTTGTTTAGCCATCATTATGATTAGCTTGTGATATCAGGAGCCAATGCAGCCATGTCACAATGTCCACTGCAGCATACTATGAGATGGCTGCAACTCCAGATATTATGGACATGGATGCCAGCTCCCTTGGCTTATGCTGCTACAAAGCTGGCATAACAGCAGCCACTGGGTTAATCCACCCCATTACCTTCAGCTGACAGAGAAACCTGCGTCCAGTCCAATCACCCTGCTACTCCCATGACTAGTTCCTCCACTGATCTCTCTCCAACACACAGTGAATGCGGATCACCCACGTCTGCCCATCTGATCTAGACTGACTTTGCTTTATGCTCTCCAAACATGGCTCTTTCCTGCTACTCTGCCTCTCAGCAACAGGTTTCAGTGGTCTGCCCCTCCCTTTAACACTGTTACTATGGTGACATCAACAGAGACCTAAGTAGGCCCCAGGGACAGAGACATGCAGCCAGTATGATTATGATCACAAAGCCCTCAGAGGAGAAGGAGCTGGCAGCTGGTGAGTTACAGGGACATAAGTGTGTGGGGCAGGCACCTGTGCAGTTCCATCTACTTGTAATGGGAACATTTACAATCCAGCCTGAGCTATTTAAACTGTATTCAGATGCAGCCCTTAGGAAAAAAAAGTCCTACAGAATTTAATCAAATTACTAATCTTTCTATAGACTTTTGGGGCATCCAGTGGCATGTAATTGTATCCCTGCTATAGGATAATGTAAAAAAAGCATCTACAGAAAAGTTACCATTTTCTCTTCACTGCTGTAGTTTTTTTTGGAATACAGTAATTGCTACAGAACCCCATTACATCTCCATACAACCATGTTACATTCTATAACCTGTTTCCCTAAGAGAGTCTGTATTAGTAATGACTATGTTAATACTTAGCACTTACATAGTGCCTTCCATCCAAGGAGCTCCAAGCACTTCACAGAGGTGACTAAGCATACTTATCCCTATTTTACAAACAGGGAAATTGAGGCACAGAGATTAAGGCCACTGATTTTGAATACCTCTGGTTTTGGATGTCCAACTTGAGACACTTTCATCCCAGTTTTGCCAAGTGTTGAGAACACACAACTCCAGCTGCCACCAACAGGCCTTGTGGGTACAGAGCAGCTCTGTAACTTGGGCCCAGAGTGTTTTGAGATGGACACCCAGAAATTAAGGCACCCAAAAATCAGTGCCTGAGCTTAAAAATATAGCTGTAAATGATTTCTCCAAGACCACTCAGCAAGTCTCCAGCACAGATGGAATTAGGAAACCAGTCTCCTGTCTCCCACTCCTATGCCTCCCATAATCATGCTCGTAAAACCTCAAGAAGCACAATAAATGTGGAAAAACCTTTCAACAGATCATTGTGGAGCAGACAGGTGGAGAAGAAGGCCTCCACGCAGAGCTCAGAGGAGAGACTGTGGCAGAGAAGCTGCTCAACAGGGGAGAAATCAGTGACTTCACAGAGATCTGTCTGTGACATGTGAACAGAGCCGGCTCCAGGCCCCAGCACGCCAAGTGCATGCTTGGGGTGGCATGCCGCGGGGGGCGCTCTGCTGGTTGCCGAGAGGGCGGCAGGTGGCTCCAGTGGACCTCCTGCAGGCGTGCCTGCAGAGGGTCCACTGGTCCCGCAGCTCCGGTGGAGCATCCGCAGGCACGCCTGCGGGAGGTCCGTCGGAGCCGCGGGACTGATGAGCAGCAGAGCGCTCCCCGCAGCGTGCCGCCGTGCTTGGGGCGGCTAAATGGCTAGAGCCGGCCCTGCACGTGAACCAATCTAGAGCAGTTCTAAGCCAAACCTCTGCCAAGCAACAAGCTAAAGTAACCTGCAAGCCATCCATACACCTACCAAGATCTTCTTCCCCTTATTATTATCTCTAGATTCTATTGCTTCTATTATGGTAACACTGCTCTAGATCCATAGATTATAAGGTCAGAAGGGACCACTACAATCTAGCACAGCGATACTCAATTAGATCTACCCACGGGCCAATCTGAGAAAGTTATGACATGAGATGGGCCTTTTGCACAGAAGGCTGACAAAATAATTATAAAAAAAACTTCAGCTGCCAATAAATAAAGACCTTGATTACAACATAAGTATTAGTGTTTCTATCTTTTAACAAAGTTTATAAATCAACAATATTACCTGTGTTTGTGGAGATCTCTAATGGGAGAGGTGACATTGATGATTTCTGGCAAGCTTTGTGAAGAAGGGTTTACAGGAGGTCAGAACAAGGCACATGCAGGGGTGAAGATGCTCATCTGTCAGGCAATTGCCATGTTGGTGTTTTATAATGTTCATGGAAAACCCAGATTTGCAGAGCTACGTTGATCCAAACCTCATTACAAGATAGATGGCTAGATTCTGGCTCTTCTGAAATTGGTCAGCATACTGAATCCAGAAATCACAAAGTCCCACTTCTCTGAATTTTGCCTTCAAGGCATCTGAGCTCTGGGGCCTTACACTTTCTAACTGAAAGGCACCTTCATCAATTGAGTCAAGACTGTTCTTTGCTTCAGAAGGGCAAGGTCCATCGGCAGAAGAGACAACAAACAGATTGTGAACAAATCAAAGCAAATCCTTTGGAATTTTAAAATTGTCAAATCGCATTTTAAAATTTTTGATCAAATTGTTTAGGAATTCTTGCATCATTTTCACTGAAGTTTTATCTGTATCAACAACATAATGTGGGAAAATGCAACATCTTTCCTGTTAAGTCTGTCTGAAAGATTTCAAGATTCCTCTGAAAGGCACACACTTTTTCAAACAGATCCTCAGCACTGCTTGTACAGCCTTGGAGCTGCAAGTCAAGGGAATTCATGTGACCAGTAATATTGCACAGAAAAGCTGCCTATGACATAGGGCGGGACATCATTCATAAATTCCAGGAACTCACAAGCCTTGTTGGTCTTGTGGTCTGAAAGAAATTCTATTGTTTCTTTTTGAAGCGCACAAAACCTCTCTAACACGTGCCTCCTATTTTACCAGCCATCCTTGTGCTGCAACAGGTCACTGCATTCTGCTGAAACATCTTGTAAAAGAGCTTTAAAAAGACAATGCTGCAAGCTGGAAGTTGAGAGTATATAGTTCAATAATCTCATCACAATACCTATTTTTTTTTAAAGACCCCAAACAACTTATTACACAGGACATTCTGGTGAATGATGCAGTGAAGTGTATTTAATGAAGGGTGTATCGCTGCCAAACATGAAGCAAAGCCTTTCTCTTTCCCTGTCATGGAGGGACCTCTGTCTGTAACAAGCAAGCCTTTTACCTTTTCAAAAATGATCTCTCCTATGGTATAGGTTTCTAATGGTATTAAGCACAAAAATTCTTCCTTGAAAATTTCACCATCATAAATGCTAACAAACAGCGATAGCTGGGAAGTGTTATTTAAATTGCTTGATTTGTCCACTACAAGAAACATGTATTTGGCGTTATGTAAATCAGAAAGCGGTGCTGACAAACAATCCTCATATATTACCTCCTCTTCGCACTGCCATGGAATCAGACAGGGGAACTGCTTCACACGGTTCACAATGTCATCTTTGTTTTTATCTCTGGTAAAAAGCTCCTCCAGCATTTCCAATGTGCACTCCTCCACAAGCTCAGCATCCAGGAAAGGCTTTTTCTTTTTAGCTAGTACCAATATTATCTGAAGAGAAGCAGCTGCTGCAGTTGTGAGAATGACATTTGAATATGATCCGAAGACGTCAGATTTTCAATTTTGTCACATTGTGCAACACTGCCAGAAGGCTAGGCAGCATTGAAGTTACTGTACTTTGGTTCCAAGTTGTACCTCACAATGATGACCTTAAAGAAGGATACAGCGGTTTGGCATATTAAACACAATGGTTTTGTGTTTAAATGAAGTGGCATAATAAAAAGAAAACCCACTGTGCAGTTTGGGTTAAAAGCTCAGTTTTTACTGTCAACTTTGCAACATTTACTCCCACTCACATTCATTTTTTGGCTCCATTTCCATCACTAATGACAAAATGAGTAGCTTTGTAGCTCAATTGTAATTGATGCTATCGCAAGAACTTAAGATCCAGTAAGCAGTGCTTAATTTGTGCCGGGGCTAACCGGGGTTGAAGCCCAGCACCTTGAGGCTTGGCGGTTCCTAGCCCCAGCACCTCTGGGCTCCTTTCCAGCAGTGAACCTTTCCAGGTGCCCAGCTCTGAAGGCAGTGCAGCCACCAGCAGCAGTGCAGAGGTAAAGGTGGCAATACCATTCAACTTCTTTGCCTGTCTACACTAGGGGCTTACACTGGTGCAACTACACCAGTGGCAAAGAATCCTGTGGCACCTTATAGACTAACAGACATTTTGGAGCATGAGCTTTCGTGGGTGAATACCCACTTCATCAGATGCACACTAGTGGCTGCCTACTGATGGCTGTGATGGCAAAGGCAAGATCTTAGGTCAGGTCAATTATAGACTTATATCAGAATAACTATGTTGCTTAGGAGTGTCAAAAATCCACATCCCTGAGCAATGTAGTTATACCAGCTTAGCACTACCTACATGGAGGGTTATGCCAATGGGAGAACTTTTCTGGTTGACATAATCCACCTCCCAAAGTAGCTAAGTCTGCCGACAGGAGAAGCTGTCCCATCATTGTAGTAGTGTCTTCAGTAAAGTCAGAAAATACAGGGATTAATGAAATGCACCCTTCCCTACTCCCACAGGTACAAGAGACAGTGTTCCTTTGTTAATTAAATGAGATGTGCAGAGTCTGAAAAATCAGCAAAGAGTCCTGTGGCACCTTATAGACTAACAGACGTTTTGGAGCATGAGCTTTCGTGGGTGAATACCCACTTCGTTGGATGCATGTAGTGGAAATTTCCAGAGGCAGGTATAAATATGTAAGCAAGAATCAGGCTAGAGATAACGAGGTTAGTTCAATCAAGGAGGATAAGGCCCTCTTCTAGCAGTTGAGGTGTGAAAAACAAGGGAGGAGAAACTGCTTTTGTAGTTGGCTAGCCATTCACAGTCTTTGTTTAATCCTGAACTGATAGTGTCAAATTTAGAGATGAACTGAAGCTTAGCAGTTTCTTTTTGAAATCTGATCCTGAAGTTTTTTTGCTACAGGATGGCTACCTTTAAATCTGCTGTTGTGTGTCTAGGGAGATTGAAGTGTTCTCCTACAGGTTTTTGTATATTGCCATTCCTAATATCTAATTTGTGTCCATTTATCCTTTTACGTTGAGACTGTCCAATGTACATAGCAGAGGGGCATTGCTGGCATATGAGGGTGTATATTACATTGGTTGATGTGCAGGTGAATGAACCGGTGATGGTGTGGCTGATCTGGTTAGGTCCTGTGATGGTGTCGCTGGTGTAGATATGTGGGCAGAGTTGGCATCGAGGTTTGTTGCATGGATTGGTTCCTGAGTTAGAGTTACTTTATGGTGTGGTGTGTAGTTACTGGTGAGAATATGTTTCAGGTTGGCAGGTTGCCTGTGGGCGAGGACTGGCCTGCCACCGAAGGCCTGTGAAAGTGTGGGATCATTGTCCAGGATGGGTTGTAGAACCCTGATGATGCGTTGGAGAGGTTTTAGCTGGGGACTGTATGTGATGGCCAGTGGAGTCCTGTTGGTTTCTTTCTTGGCCTTGTCTTGCAGTAGGAGGCTTCTGGTACATGTCTGGCTCTGTTGATTTGTTTCCTTATTTCCTCATGTGGGTGTCGTGGTTTTGAGAATGCTTAGTGGAGATTTTGTAGGTGTTGTTCTCTGTCTGAGGGGTTGGAGCAGAGTCTGAAAAGGAAGTTTCATCACCTCTTCCCTCAGGAGTTACCATGACAAACCTGCAGGCCATGAATAGGCCAGGTACATTATGGGGAGAGGAGTTATCTTTTCTGAAGCAACCAGAGCAGACAGACTAATTGCCTTCTTCAGTAGGGCAACTCCGCAGTTTGCCATTATCACAGCTCTTCATGCCCTCCCATCCCCACTTTCCTGTAACTTACCAGAGTAAATTGCACCAGTGTAGCACATCTACCGTAGACATTTGAACCAGGTTAGTAGCTACATCAGGGCAAACTTCTAGTGTAAACAGAGAATTTGCCTCCTAAAGGGTATGTCTACACAGCAACTAGACACTTGTGGCTGGCCCATGCCAGATGACTCAGCCTCACAGGATTCAGGCTGTGGGGCTGTTTCATTGCTGTGTAGACTTCTGGGCTCAGGCTGTAGCCCAAGTTGTAGGACCCTGTGAGGTGGGAGGGCAGCAACCCAAGCTCAGAAGTCTATGCAATAATGAAACAGCCCCACAGCCCAAGCCCTCCAAGCCCAAGTCCGGTGGCATGGGCCAGCCACAGGTTTTTCTTTACTGTGTAGCCATACCCCAAGAGGCTTTCAGTTCTAGGGCTTCACTTGGGAGGTCATTCCATGATCTAATTGACTTTACTGAGGTAATATGGTTCCTACCTGGTAACATAAAGATTTCTTCTTTTCTTAGTTGGAGATCAACCTATAGCAGTAACTGTTTGGAGCTGGTTTGAAGAGCCAGATAAAGAATGGGTGGGTAAGTACAGAGGCAAAAAGTGATAACAATGGGGGGGGGGATGCAGGACAGGGAATTAACTCCTTTTCCTTGTCTCACCTTCATAGGATACACCTGTCTGCAAGGTCCCACATAGATAGCAGAGGTGTTCAAAGGCCACTTCACCTTGAACAGTCCCTTGAACTATGTGCCAACCATAGACGCTGACTCCGTGGGTGCCCCAGGGCTGGAGCACCCACAGGGAAAAATTAGTGGGTGATCTGCACCCACCAGCATCCGAGCTCCCCTCACTCCCTGCCCCACCTCTTTCTCCTCCCCTGAGCACACCGTGTCACCGCTCCCCCGCCTGCCTCCCAGCATTTCCCGCCCAGACGCTGCCAAAGAGCTGTCTGGCAGCATTAGCACGCTCCAGGAGGGAGGGGGAGGAGTGGGAACGAGACACACTCAGGGGAGGAGGCAGGGAAGAGGTGGGGTTGGGGTGGGGATTTGGGGAAGGAGTTGGAATATTGGCAGGGAAGGAGCAGAGTTGGGGTGGGGACTCTGAGAAAGGGATTGGAATGGGGTTGGGAAGAGGCGAGGAAGGGGCATGGCCTCATGGAAGGGGTGGAGTGGGGGCAGGGCTAGGGGCAGAGGCAGGGGTTGAGCACCCACAGGAAAGAGGGAAAGTCGGCAACTATGGTGCTAATTATTTATGTTGAACAATCTGTTCCATCTTGACACACTGAGTTCCTTTCCCAGACCAGAAGAAGAGCTCTCTGTAGCTCAGAGCTTCTCCCTCTTTCACCACCAGAAGTTGGTCCAATAAAATATTACCTCACCTAACTGATCACACACAGGGTTTTTGTCTGTAGTTAAGTGCTGCTGGTAACAGCCACTATCTGTGACAAGATGCTGGACTAGACTGGCCACTGGTCTGATCCCAGGAGAGTCTAAAATGAGAAGGAAATCATTGCAAGCCCCATGTGCTTACAGCTATTAGCAAATCCAGACAGCAAATGGACAGAACTTCTTTGGGCACCTGCAAAATGGAGCCATGAACATACACCAATGAGGCTGGGGAGGAATGGTGTGCATAATTCATAAAAAACCTGTGGGCTGTGCCCTGCAGTTCTTCCTTTTACTCCAAAGGAAGGTTTGTCTGACTAAAGACCAAGTAAAGATTTCAGAATTTGACCCAGAAGGTAAAAAGACCCAGGATTCATTTCAGGGTTCTGTTTATGTATTTTTAATAACCTGTTAAGAATCTGCCTACCCCAGAATTTTATGGTAGGGAATAGTGGACTAATCCAATTAAAAATGCAATAGTTGATGTCATTTTGATGTTGATTTAGAGAAGCCAAGGAAAATTATCCCAAGGAAGCCAAAGAACGGGAACATCAGAAACTCACAATAAACCTTACTCCATTAGGGCCAGCAGTTCAAATTTCTCAAATTCTAAAATACAACAAAGCCACATGAAGGGGTCAAGGAACAGACACTTCTTCATATATTTCTCTCCAATACCAAATGGTTCAAGTCTCAGCTGCTGACTTCAGCAGAGCGACTCATGATTTACACGAGTGTAAGTGCGAAGAAAATCAGGCCCACAGAATTAAGAGATTTGGGATCTATTCCTGACTCACTTGCTGTGTTATTTGCATGTCACCTGCCTCCAAATTTTCAGAAGTAGTCAGTGATTTGAGATACCCTCAGTTTTTGGGCAAAAATCAGTGGCCTTTTAGAAAATGTTGGCCTTCATGGCTCCATGCCTCAGTTTCCCCTTTGTGAAATGGGAGTAATAACCCTTGCAACTCTTTTTAGGGCATTTTTAAGATCCTTATATATAAGTGAAAGAATTATTATAAATCAGCGCTTCAGAGGGCATGCACAAATCTCAGAGAAATTAAGCCACTTAGGCCATGTCTACATCTAAAATTTTGCAGCGCTGGTTGTTACAGCTGTATTAGTACAGCTGTATAGGGCCAGCGCTGCAGAGTGGCCACACTTACAGCAACCAGCGCTGCAAGTGGTGTTAGATGTGGCCACACTGCAGCGCTGTTGGGCGGCTTCAAGGGGGGTTCGGGGAACGCGAGAGCAAACCGGGAAAGGAGACCAGCTTCGCCGCGGTTTGCTCTCGCGTTCCCCAAACCACCCTGCAAACCGCAGGGAAGGAGACCTGCTTGCTCGGGGGTTTGGGGAACGAGAGAGCAAACCGGGAAAGGAGACCAGCTTCGCCGCGGTTTGCTCTCGCGTTCCCCGAACCACCCTGCAAACCGCAGGGAAGGAGACCTGCTTGTTCGGGGGTTCAGGGAACGAGAGAGCAAACCGGGAAAGGAGACCAGCTTCGCCGCGGTTTGCTCTCGCGTTCCCCGAACCACCCAGCAAACCTCAGGGAAGGAGACCTGCTTGCTCGGGGTTCGGGGAACGCGAGAGCAAGCCGGGGAAGGAGACCAGCTTGATTACCAGAGGCTTCCTCAGGTATGCTGGGATACCTGCTTATTCCACGGAGGTCAAGAAAAGCGCTGGTAAGTGTCTATACTTGATTACCAGCGCTGGATCACCAGCGCTGGATCCTCTACACCCGAGACAAAACGGGAGTACGGCCAGCGCTGCAAACAGGGAGTTGAGACAAACCACACCACAGTGATACAAACAGTGGATTACACAGGGCTCTTTCAAACCTCCCCAGCTCAGGGCAATTAAATCTTTACCCTTTTCTTTAAATTAGACAATGAAATAACCATATGAGGCTTAACTGGCCAGTATCGGTGCACAACAGGTGAGCAAACAGTGATAAAACATCAGAGAGTCCATCATGAGCTTATCTTAAGCGCAGAGACTGCCTGATGGGCTACATCTACACTGGCAATTTTAGGGAGATCTCCTATCTTTCTCCTAACAATGGTATTAGGGAGGGTGAGAGTGCTGGCACATGGACCAGGGCACATTGGTGCTACCACAATACAAATAAAGAGATAAATAATAATAATAGTGTAGTCTTGATGCAGGCATTTTTATTTCCATGTTGTCTAGACTTGCACAGATCAGGTCTAGACAACATGATAGTAAAAACAACAGTGGCTTGTAACTCTCCCACTCTTAGTCCCAGTTTGGGAGATTTCCCTAAAATTGCTGCTGTAGACAAGGCCATAAAATGATTCCCATCTTTTGATGCCAAAGGCACAGGGCAATACATCTCATTCCTAGTTTCTACACATATCTGACTTTTAAAGGTCAGGCTAATTGTGGTTTAACCCCTTCACACATGCTCCCAAGGGAAGAGACTGGAACAAAGAACCCCATTATCACCTAAGGCTTTGTCTTCACTGCTACAACAAGGTGTGGTTTTACCACAGGTTAAGTAAGGCCTTGTCTACACTGCCACTTTACAGCACTGCAACCTTCTCGCTCAGGGGTGTGAAAAAACAAACCCCTGAGCACTTCAAGTTTCAGTGCTCTAAAATGCCAGTGTAGACAGTGCCCCTCAGCGCTGGTAGCTACTCCCCTCATGGGGGTGGTTTCTCCCAGGGCTGGTTCCATGACTACACAGCACATGCTTTAACGTTGCTAGTGAAGACATACCCTTAACAGGCAAAAACTCAGGTTTTTGGCAGTGAAAACATAACCTTAGTAGACCAAAGATGAGTGCAGGTGCCAAGGAATCTGCAATGTGGCAAAAGCTCATGACAGCTTATGTATTTATGCACTAGCCCACAAGGCATGGCCCTTCCCCCTGGATCTGACTGTGGAGACAGTAAAGTATTCAGCAAAAACTGCTGATTCCAAAACTTTACCTTTTCAATTACATGTTGCTGACTTTAATGGGATGGCAAGGTATCATATATACTCTTGTGTAAGCCATAAGCTAACCCCTCCACTTTGTAGGAGTAGGGCTTACTTTCTCTAATTAGGGTCCCATATTCTTTGTAAGGGGCTTTGCTGTCTTCTAGAGGGGGAAGAGCTGCCCACCAGCTTCTACTTCTCCTCTCCCTTCAACAAAAACCTCCACTAAAGCAGAGCCCAGTGGAATCTGCCAACTTGTGTGGACCCTGTTGTAATAATTACAGTCCAGCAGAGGCTCTTCACAGCTTTAATGCTAATCAAGCAGAGGGTGCACTGTGCGCAGCATTTCGGATCCCAACCAAAGAGACACAAACTTCAAGGCTTCCTGCCCCCTCCCTGTGTCTTCTCACTAGGCAACAAACACTGTGCACACAGCACACCACACAGCCAGGACCCGGAGCAGCTATGCTCGCTCTCACCCTCCCGCATCGGCAGTGCTGACAGAGCTTCACAGCAGAGCTTTTTTGATCTTCAGTCACAGGCAATGACCTGGCACAGCATTGCTTTGAACCAGAAATTAGATTTTCCAGGAACTCCCAGACTGGAAAGATCCGACCCACCGCCACCTGCCCACTCTGTATTCCTGACCAAGACTTGGGAACAACCAAAAGAGAGACCGACTCGCCTTCCCCCTCAAGAAGAATCCATCCCAGTCTTTCCACAAGATCCAGTGCACACAAGGACACTTTGAGAGTGTTAGTTACTGCCACCTACACATCCAGCAGGAGAGTGGGTGTGTTTCAATTAAAATGATAGGCTTAAGAGGAAAGGCATGCTGAGGGTCACATGCTGCCTGGGAGATGATGACAGCTTGATGTCTGCTCTCCTCAAGTGAAATTTGATCTTATTATTCGTCAGTGTTTTCATATCTCATTAAATACAATGAGACAAACTCACCATCCCAGAGCGCCCCCTCCCAGTGACAGGCAGCGTGGCAACACTTTCACCTCCTCTGGACGCCTACAGCCTGGCATGGTGATATGGCCCTCAGGCCAGGTCGCACTACTGTCCTCCCCTTCCGGAGAATCAATGTCCTGCACATCAGTAGTAACCAACACAGGTTCCATCCCCTCCAGGGCTCTTTCAGAACAGGGGATTCCCAGACCTCTCCCTGGTGCTCGCCCACAGAAAAGCCCCAAACAGAACCACACACGGCATAAGCCACTTTGCCCATCCTACGCTTCAGCTTTCAGTCTCTCTGGGTTCTCCCCAGCTCCTTGCTCCTCTTCCAGAGCACCAACCCTCAGGGCTGCCTGCCTGGGGTCTTGCTCCTTTGTCAAGGCCTGCCACAGGGGCTCAGGCCACTCCTGTTGTGTCTCTGCCATCCCTGACCCTTTGCCAGAGCTCCCTTTTCAGGACAGGATCCCATGGTCTTCTCACACTCTCTGCTCTGGGTGTCTCCCTTTATGGGACAACATTAGCTGGGTCTGCTAATGAACTGTACCTAATGCACCCTCCAGGTGCCACCAATCAGCTGGCTGAGTCTTTGAGCTCCCAGTAACCTGTTTGCTGCCCACCTGGGGTGTAAACACCCCATCAAGCACAAAAATTCAAAAAGTGAAAAAAAGAAAACCCACCAAAAAACATTGCCCAGATACTTCCCGGATTGCCGCAGATGGATTCAAATGGATAAATATATAAGAGGCCAAAGACTCACTTGCTTAAGCAATCTCCTCCTGTATGCAGAGTCTAGCAGAGGAAATAGCAGCTGAAAGAAAAAAACAGTCATTTTAATAAACACACAGTCCCTCAGAGATAAGGACTCTCATGTCAAATCCCAAATGTCTTACTTAGAAAATGTTACAAAAAGCAGCTGGTGAAACAAGTGGGATAAAGGGGGATATGTCTTCCCTGAGCTGAGGGGATGAGCAGCTCTGAGGAGAAATTGGATGACCTGGAAAACAGGCGAGGGGAAACAATATCCATATTCTGGGCATTTCAGATTTAGAAGGGAAAGATGCTGTTAGATATCTTCAGAAAAGCTTCCAGGCCTCCTCTGGTTAGACACACAGCTCTTTCTGTTTGAAAAAGAGAAGGTGTACAGTGAAAAACAGGTGGGAAAACATGAAACCCAGGGAATGGAAAGTCATTTTTAAGCTCCTAATGCTGAATGGGCCTAGGAAATGGAGAAAGCTGAGCAAAAGTTGAGGGAAAATGAGCAGGAGATTTATATCTTTGTCGAGCTTCTCGTCAGTAAAACTTTTGTTATTTGGGGGTAGCGGTGGTGATGGTGGTGTTTTTTTAACTCTCCTGAACAACAAAAGTTTTGCTGACAAAGTGCCAGTGTAGACAAAGCCTAAGGCAAGACAAGACCTCCAGACACACAGCTGTGAGCTGACTGGAAAGAGGCCTATGTATCAATGGAGTCCATTCCTCTGCAAGGGCGGGATATAAATCCTCAGTAAAGGAGCATCAACACAACTCAAGTCTTAGGTCTTGTCTGTATTAGAAAGGGGTTGGCAGTACAGCTATACTGGTATAGCCAACCAGGCAAAAACCCCTAGCGGAGATGCAGCTTCTTTTAGCAACAGAGTTCTTTTGCCGGTATCGCTTATCCCAGTTCCCCGAACAAAATAAGCTACAACAGCCAAAGGACCGTTTTGCTGGTATACTCGTGTCTAGACTAGGACTCTTGTGGACAGGGCTGTGAGGTTTTTCACATTCCTATCCGACATAGCTATGCCAATAAAACTTTTAAGCATAGAGCAGGTCTTAGTGTCATTAAGCCCAGACTCTTAAAGATCTGATATACAACAGAGAGGTAGAAAACCATAGGCTGCACCTGTTCCGTCTGCCGCCATACATGCAGAGACTGACCTATTTTAGAATACAGACCTCTCTGGAGACATTAAGATCCTGATATAAGAAGCAGCCTCTATTTTTATAGGCCCAATTTTTCACCCGCTCTTAATTACAGGCACAAATCATAGCACTTAGACATCTAAGGCCTAACCTACATTCAGTTTATTCAGTGATTAATTAAATCAATGCAGCCCCCTAGCAGAGATGCAGTTATGTCAACAGAGAAGTGTTTAATCAGAACAAGTTATATTGAAATAACCATGTTTCTATTGACATAACTGAATGCACACTAGGGGACTGCACCGATATAACAAAATTATTTTTTTCTACAGACCAGGTCTAAATGCTATGGATTGTGTCCACAAAATTGGAAGCACTGTCCACACAATAGGAGCTCTCTTCTTCCTTGCATGTACTAGATCCACTTACCTGTGTATTTTGTACTCATCAACCATCTTTCCCTCCCGTGTTTCTGACCCTCGATTCAACCCAACCTTGCCCCTAGTTTAGGCAGTTCAATTTCTCTGTTGGGTGGCCCATATGTGAAATGAGTCTGATACTTTCAGTCCAGTTCCTAGGGACAGGTGTCCACATCACAAACCACAACTGGAAAGCAGTTAGCACCCTGGTTGGCAGTCTCAGCAGGGAGGCTGGGGACTGAATGAGCCATGGACACTTTACAAGAGGTCTCCCACATCAGAGCTGAGGCCCGTTAATTGGATAGCATGGGTAAGGTTTGCGCTCTCATTGTCCATGCCGCACCTGTTCTGTAGATGGAGGACTTGAGTCTCCATTACCGTTCATAAGCACTTTATTTGCACACACAGCATGTGATCCAAGCTGCATGACTTCAGCATCACATCGGTTTTATTGGGAGAAACAGTTATGTAAAGCTGGAGTAACGCACTGTTGAATCAGGTGCACAATTATGATGACATCAAACACAGCGCAAGCAATAAGGCGGAAACTATCCATCTTTTATTAGCCTATACAACATGTTTGTATATATAATTATCATTAATAGAATAAGAGAATGGGAAATGCTATGCTGCAGTAGGTGAACAGAAACGTTGTAAAATCTTCATTAATCCCCCAACCTGGAGTAGCCTTTGTTCTTGCTGAACTCAGACTCAAGTTAGCTGGGTATTCTAGTTTCTTATGCTCCTGATTTTTAGTAACAAGGACAATAGAGGCAAATAAGCACCCTCCTCAGCCTTTGCACTGAGTGCTAGACTGTGACTTGAGCCTGGTCTTCATTGGAAAATGAGGTTGGTATACCTGCTTCGCTCAGGGCTGTGAAAAATCCACACCCCTGGATGATGCAGTTAAACCGACCTAACTCCCCTGTGTAGACAGCGCTACGGCAATGGATGAATTCTCTCATCAGCCTAGCTACTGCCTCTCCAGGAGGTGGAGTACCTACACTGTTGGAAGAAGCCCTCCTGTGGGCATAGGTAGTCTCTTTACTGAAGCACTGTCTACAGTGGCACCTCTGCAGTGTTTTAAGTACAGACAAGCCCTTGGACTACAGACCCATGCAGGGGAGTAAAAGGACTAAGAACCCTCCCCACCCCCATAAATCCTTGTGGGGGCTGCATGGGCTACAGGCACGCAGCTCCCACTTTACTCCACATTAGAGCCCTGCCCAGGACTAGTGTAGAGCCCTGCAGTGGGACCAGGATCCCAGGGGACCTGATGGGAGCAGAATTAAAAATAGTCCTGCTCTGGGCTCTACTTCCCATCTAGAGCAGGGGAGTGGGGAGCATGCAGGAAGGGGCAAGGAATGGGAGAAGTTTTGGGTCCCCCACCAAATGCCACAACCCGTGGAGCTGAGCCAGCAAGGGAGTGTTGAAGTTTGCTGCTGGTACAGCCCACTCCTCACCCCCCTCTCTCCTGGAGCAAGGAATTATGTCTCAGGCACGATGCCTCCTGGGGCTATTCCTGGTTGAGGGTCGCTTATGCAGAACTCCTTGCTTAGGGCTGTGCTTAAAGGCACAATCTATCCCAGTGGAATTATTTATAAAGTCTTACGCCTCGTGACTAAGGCCCTATGGTAAGCAAGTGGTAGCAGGTGGGGCTAATAATAATATACATCAGTGGAGGTGAGAGCTGGAGCATCATTTCCTGATGTCGGAGAGGTCCATGATGAGAGGGAAAGAAGGAAGGGCATCATATTGGCTCGTTTGGGAGGAACAGACACTTTCTATACACAATTATTTCTCCTTTCCTAGGAGGCCTCCAGAGAATTTGCCTTTGCTGCCTGGAGATGATCCTAGATCCATGGGAGAAACACAGAAAGAAGACAAGCTTCACAGGCTGCACTCCAATAGGAGTGAGGGTCTGGGAAAAACCACCATCTACAATCAGTCTCCTCCCATAGACACTGAAAGCAGCATGCAGCCTGCCAGAGAGGATGTGGGCCAGGGAGAAGATGGCACAGGCTGCTATTGGATTCTTTCTGAGGCCCCTGAGCAACAGCCCAAGTATGTATCAATGCACTCGTTCTGCAGCTAAGTTTTCAAATGTGCCATCAGCATAACACCCCCTTTGTATATCAATAGCATCCTCTGAAGAGCTGAAAGCCCTTCACATCCATCAATTGCTTCACAAATCTGGTGTGGGAAGTAAGTATTACCCCTATTTTAGAGAGACTACGTTGACACACTGAAAAGTGAAAGGACATACCCAAGGCCACTCAAAAGTCTGAGGCAGAGAAGGGAATAGTATCCAGATTTTCTTGAGTCCCAATACCATGTCCTACCACAAAAACCTCTCTCTCTTCATAGCTCTCATTTCCTACCACTTGCCCATTCTAATTAACACATGGAATACAATTTTCAAAATTGGGGAGTTACTAGGACAGGCAGTCCTGCATTCAGATACACAGCATGCAGGAAAGTCCCCTTTTTACACAGCTGGTGGCAAGCACCAATTAGAATCCTCTAATATGGGATATAGGTTCCCTCTCAAGCCCCTGGTTTGAAAATTGGGCCTAGAGGATTGCTATTAAAATAAATTCCTGGTCACTGTTAGCAAACTCCACCTTGTTACCTTGTAACAAGGCATGTAAATGAGAACCAATGTTGTGGATTTACATGCCTGAGTTTATTTCCACTATTCATTTTAAAGCATGGTTTCTGGAGAGTTCTGAAAAGCAGGCAAGCTTACTGGCATTTCCCCCCAGATGCAGAATGTTAGCAAGTTATTTGCATAAGAGCACCCATAATGCGCAGCGCCTTCCGTAAGAGAGAACTTGACCTATTTGAAAGTAAGGAAACCTGGACATCACATGATTTCAGACCAGCACCTATACAAAGGCTCTTTATCACTTCCCGGGCCATACACCTAACACAGCTCTCCTCTAGCTGAGAGCAAGGGTTGAGTCTAAAAGGAACAATGATGCGGCCATTAATTAGCCAGCAGGAGTGTCATTGAACAATGGGATGGTTAATCCTCACAAGATAGTTCTGATTTCTTTCCACCCTCAAATGGCTCAGAGAACATGGGTCCCTGTCTAGCATCCATAACTGGGATAATGCATGGTGCTAAAACTAAGAGAATACTATTGCTAAAAACATACATTGTATGTTACATTCCCAAAGCACTGTACACATATCAACCAGCTCCTCCTCTCAATTCATTTGCAAAGTATTATCCCCAGAGATGAGAGATGTTGTCACTTAAGACAACATAATGACTCAATGGCAGAGGCAGGGCTGGAACTCCGAACTACCTGGTTCTTGGTCGATGCTCGAGCCACTAAACCTTGCTACCTCTTGGAGTCAGCAATGAGATGCAGTTGTGAAAAACATTAATATAATTCTGGGGTGTATTAGCAAGAGTGTTATTAATACAGGAAGTAATTATCCCACTCTACTTGGCACTGGTGAGACTTCAGCTGGAGCAATGTGTCCAGTTCTGGGCTGCAAACTTTAGGAAAGATGTGGACAAGTTAGAGAATCCAGAGGACAGTAACAAAATTATTAAGAGGTGTAGAAAACCTGACCCACGAGGAAAGGTTAAAAATACTGGGTATGTTTAGTTCTGAAAAAAGAAGACTTGGAGGACCTGGTAACAGTTTTTAAATATTTTGAAGGCTGTTAGAAAGGAGATTGTTCTCCGTGTCTAGGAAGGTAGGAGAAGAAGTAATCAGCTTAATCTGCAGCAAGGAAGATTTAGGTTAGATATTAGGAAAAACTACCTTTTGAGTTAAAAAGTTAAGGACTGGAATAGGCTTCCAAGGGAGGTTGTGGATACCCTGCCATTGGAGGTTTTTAAGAACAGATTGGACACCTGTCAGGGATGGTCTACATTTATTTGGTCCTGCTTCAGCATAGGTGGAAGGACTAGATGATCTCTCGAGGTCCCTTGCAGGCCTACATTTCTAGGACTTGTCTACACTATAGGTTATGACAGTACAATTTATGTCACTCAGAGGTGTGAATAAGACACCGCACTGAGCAACATAAGTTACACCGACCTACGCACCGCTGTGGACAGCACTATGTTGGCGGGAGACGCTCTCCCACTGACATAACTACTGCCTCTTGCAGAGGTAGTTTTATTACGCCAACAGGAGAGCTCTCTCCCATCTACATAGAACATCTTCACCAGATGCAGTGCAGCTGCGCCAGCGTTGCACTTCTCATATAGACTAGCCCTAGATTCTGTGATGGACGGGGGGAGTAAATGAGGGATTCTAGAAGATCTCCACGAAGAGAGTATGTTTAATGGTGATTGTGCTCCTCCCTGTGCTATAAAAGACCAGTTCCCTGAATGTCCTTTGGGACACTGTTCACAAGGTGGTAGATCACTGAAATGATCCACCTACTGGTGGGAGAGTAGCTCCTGACACTTGATTCATGGGATGGTCTTAGCATGAGTTTCTGAGAGTGGAGCAATAGCAGCTGCGTACTAGGCCAAGGTGGCTCAGGGGCTCCATGGGGAAAAGCGACTGGATAAATAGTAATGTCATGATCTTGTCAGCAATTGTGTTTGGATTGGGTCGGTCTGGGGGCATGGATGGGGATTCCACACTTGAATGCCAGGGCCACAGGGCTTTAGACTGTTTCGAGCTGCTTGTTTGCAATCTCTAACAACAGGTCAAGAAAGTGACACGCAAGGCCCAGGAGACAGCACCCAATCAAAATCACTCCCAGTATTGTACAACACCTGTCATGGGATTATTACTAGGCCCTCAGTTATGATCAGTGACACTGAAGGACGCTGATGCCAACGGGGGTAAAAAATACCCTTCACTATCTCTTTTTGTGGCCTCCTAGCAAGAGGAGTCACATTCCTTTGCTATTTCAGTCTTTTCCATGGCAACAGATGGATGTCACAATCACAAAATCACCACTTTGCCGTATGGCGAGAGGGAGGGAGGGAGGGAGGGAGAGGGGAAGACAGATGGTGATCGAGGAAAAGCTCCGATTCTTAGAGGTCTAAGAAATCATAGGAACCCCTGATTGCTGGAGCCAGAAAGCTGACCCAGAGCTGTGGGAGGGAGGGAAGGAAGAGGTGGGCGGCTCTGCTGGGCCCAGAATAGCAGACCAGCTGTTAACTTATCACTTGTAATTATTACAACATATGGGAGTAAAGAATGGCTCTGAAGGGAAAAATAAATAGATAAATAAATAAATAAGCCAACAAGCAATCCAGGCTGCTGCAAAGCTGGCTCTGTGCGGACAAGAGAGACAATCGGTACCTGCAAGTAGGGAGGGGACCTTAGTGAGGCACCACGAATATAGGCAATTCCAGCCTATCGGAAAGTGGCCTGTGAAACAGATAGAGGCACATGAGAACAAAATGTTACAGAGGCACTGGATGAACGGGAACTGCCAGCCAAGGTGGTCAAAGTCTGGGCAACAGGGAGGGGACATTGCAGAGGCACTAGGTTCATAGGCACTGCCATTGGAAAGGGGTCTGTCGCCAGATACGTGGGCATGATGAGGAAGAGACTTTACAGAATCAGAGGGGTGAAGAGGTCTGTACAACAGATACCTGTGTAGTAGTAGCCCATCACTGGTTTACAGCAGAGTTTAAACCCAGGACCTTCGGCCCAGGCCTCTGCTCCTTGAACTAAAAGAGGAATCCTCCTAGCCAGGAGCGGTGGCAAGTGGTTAAACTCTGTGGATCAGACACAGAGAGGATACATGACACACACACAGTGGTGGGTTACACCTGAACGTGGGGAAGAAACATTACAGAGGCCCCGGATGCCTGGACACCTCTAGGGGAAAGGGACCTGTGCATCAGATACTGTCAGGGATGTGGTGACATTACAGATGCATGGGCTCTGCATGCCAGTGGAAAAGGGAGAAGAGTATGGGAAGTTGGGTACCACAGAAGGCCTTTTTCCTGTAGTTTTTGAGGAAAGTGAGGAGCATTATGAAAATAGAGTTTTATTTTATTGCCTGGTCAAGGTGATTATAGGAAAATATTCCAACAGGCAGGGAGCGAAGAGAAAAATCCACCCCGCACTTCCCCACATATTACATTTTCCCCTTGCTGTTTATTACTATTTATTTTCTGGGGCTGCCTTCCTGATCTTCAGCATCATATACCCAGAGCTCCTGGGTCCCTTTATTTTCCCGCTGTCGCCTGTCCACCTAAAGCAGCACTAATGTGTCTCAAAAGGTTTGTCTCCTGGTAAACTGCAACAATGAATAGTAAGGGGTAGTGATGGGCAATCTTCAGGAAGGTTCCAGGCAGGGGTATTAGACGGACAGTCCACAAACTGTGTTTATATAGCTTGCAGGACACTCAGATTCTGTATAATCTAAGTTTTCATCTTTTAAAACAAAAAAAGTTTCTAGCCTTCACAGCGGCAAAGGTAACTGTGCAAGTGTATCCTGAGTGCAGGTGATGCTGTGATGTCTGCCTGAATCTGCAGACAGCCTGAAACAATGACTCAGCTGTGTGAATTCCCTAGTCACCTATTCATCTAATCAGAGTATCTGTTGTAAAACCCAAATGTTGATGTTTCAGTGTCCACATGAACTACTGAATCACTGTTCATTTTAGTGCCCAGAATGGGAGTTGGTGAGGGGGAGGGAAGCCCACAGGAAGGAATGAGGAGATGGTTCAGGGAAGAAAACACAGACAAAATTGCAGAGGAAGTTTAATAAGACCAGGAAGAGGGAGATAAACAGAAAGAGGAGGATGGGGAAAGAAGAGACACAAGAACAGAAGTAGCAGTGGGAGCAGATTGTCTCATTCAGTGAGGCACTAAACAAATGATAAATAATCACTAACGGTTTAGTTACTACACTGAGATCATATTCTCTGCTTGATCACTGTGAAAAGCTTCTACTGACACCTGTGGGCATGCATGCCATTGTGCACCGTGGGGCGTATACAGTCTTGAATTTACACCCTGGTCCATGGACTATAATGAAACATAGAATCCAGCCCTCTGATCCTTCATCCAGAGATTTCACTCAGATGCTGATAAGGCACCAAACTGAAGGGAACTTGCATTCTATTTCCTGCTCTGCCACTGACTTACTGTGTGACCTTGGGCTTGTCACTTCACCTCTCTGTGCTCGTTTCATCCTCTATAAAACCATCCACTGTTCAATTCATATATGCATGAAAAGTACCATGGCCAAGTTTTCAAAACCAGATGACTAAAGTTAAGACTCCTAAATCCTTAATGAGCTGCTTGAGTAAGCAGCACATACTCTAGAGGTGCACAGAACATTTGAACCTCCCCGTGATCTGAGCATGGTTTTGGATTGTTATCATTTTAATGGAATATATATCCTTTGGTTCCATTGCAGAGCCCTGCCTGTGCAGCCGAAGGTCCTGCAGAAGACGGATGACACCCATGTCCTGCGCTTGCTGCTGCATCAGAGGGACCTGGAAATCCAGGGGCTGAGATGCGCCGCTCAGAAGGAGCCAGCAGCCCGGCTCTCCTTCATTTTGCAGGAGCTAGTGAGCATGAGACAGAGAGTGAGTGCAACCCCCACAAGGTGAGCAGCAGAAAAGAAGGGGTTGAGGTCAGACACTGGTGTGGTGAGAAATGTGACAAAGTCCCACTGAGTGACAACACGAAAACTGGCAAAAGGAGGGGAATCTGCCTGGGTGAAAAGGTCCATCTCACCATTATATATCCACATCGCCTCCATAAAAAACTACAGGCAAACAACATTATTAAGGTTGCAAAGTCAGCACCCAAAAGTTAGGATACACCCCCTTTGTGTGGGTATGCGTTAGACTACAACCAGTAATGCATGAGCACAGGCTACTTTTGCCACAAGACTCCTGCCTCAAAACGTATTGATATTATTTTACATTCTCATGATTTTTAAGTGAATCTCATGAATTTATGGGCCCTGATTTACAATGGCCATGGGTGGGTTGGGGGCCTCAGGGGTCACGTTCTAGGCCTGGTCTCTAGAATCAGGGAACACACTGTAGGGTGGACAGTGTATAAGGAAACATGAGTGATAGAGAAGGCTGCCATAGATTGCAGGGGGCTGGGAGAAAATAGAAATGAGAGAAGAGAGTCAAAGAGAGCAGCACAGGGGAGAACTGAAGGGAGCAAATCTTTGGAGAAGGAGGGAGGCGAACAGAGAATTTTTGCAAATGATATCTTGCATATTTGTCAAATACTTGTCAGATTACTTCCATGGCAACTCCAGATTTCAGGCCCTACAGCCTTAATAGGTGATGACTCAGCAACCCCTGGACTAGCTACTTCACTCTATAGTCACTCTATAGTCACTCTAACATAGACAGAGCATCTCTTCTAGTAAGGGTGAGAAAGCTTAGCCCAGCTCCTCTTGGCTCCCCAAATATAGCAGCTGCCTTCGGCTCACATGCAGAATACATACACCCAGGCACTGATTTTCAGAGGTGTTGAGCACCCACACCTCCCGCTGAAGCCAAGCAGTGCCATAGATGCTCAGCAGCTCTGATTATCAAACCCTTGAAGCAAATCCAGCTGTCAGACTCTGCAAACTTAATGTGCATCAAGGTGTCAATTTGCTTAGTCAATGGAAGCAGGAGCAAGCCGGTGGGAACAGATTTCCAGGACATCAGCACCCATAATTGAGGTCCAATTTTCAAAAGAGCTCAGCACCCAGCATCTCCCATTGCTTGCCCTCGGTGCTGAGCCCTTTTGACAATCTGCTCCTCATTTTGGGTGCTGAGCACTTTTGAAAGTCTGGCCTTTAACGCCCAAGAGGCTAGCCAAGAATTGTCTCACTGGGAAACAGAGCAGAGTGAAAGAAAGTGATGTGACTGTGGAAAAGAACTGCATACAGCACCAGCCCAAAACAAGACTAGAGCAAAAGCAAAGGCTGTTTGCTCAACTAGACACAATCCCTAGAGGAAAAAAGCCAGGCAGCTCTGAGATTTCTTTGCAAGACAAACACAAAATGGAACTTTGGTTTTGGTGCAGCCTGCGATGGGAAGATGAAAGATTTCCAGGAAATGACAGATAAGAGGATCCCGCTCCTGCTGGTGCCACTGATTTGAAAGCCTGCTCTCTGGCGCAAAGTTCGTGCCACCAGGAAATCCGGTGAGCTCAGGGCATGGAAGGGAGCATGCTACATCATGGCTCTGCCTATGAATCACCGTGCAAACAAGGCTGCACTCCTTCTGAAAGGGAGGCAGTGAAAATATAAACAGCCATTCAAGCTCCGTGATCCAGAACATGAATAAACTGTATGTGGCAGAGAACAGCTACCATGCCTATTAAAAAACTCCATCCTCCCTGTATCCTAGAAACCCCGTATGGATACATTATAGGACACAGATATATGGGCCACCTCCTCAGCCGGTGTACATAGTCCTAGCTCCACTGAAATCAAGGAAGCTATGACAATTTACATCAGCTGTGGGTCTGGCCTTATAGATCCTAAATCACTTGGGGCTCCAGAGCAGGGCATATGGGATCATTCTGGATAGGCCTGGGGAGCAATGACTATACCACAGTGAGCAAGGAGCAATGATCGTATTACAGTCACTGCTGCTCTTAGATCACAGCTCATCCCAGAAAAGTTCTTACAGGACTGTCCAGGATTCAGCTTATTAGCAGAGCTGCATGAGCTGCTCTGTGTTATAAAATGGCCTTTGACATAAGTCACATGTGTTCCTGTTTGCCTGAAGTAGTGCTGACAAGTGATGGTTGTGGGTGTAGTTCTCATGCTCTGGGACTGCTTTTCAACTGGAGCCACATCATCAGGTGCTCAGACACTGCAGGGATGAGCACAATACAAACACCTCGACAGAACAGGGAACATTTAGGGTCAGCTTCACCTTTGTATAGCCCCTTAGTCGTAATCCTCCCCTGCCTTGCACCTTGTGTAGTCATTGACACCTGCCCTGAGTGGGTGTGCAGTGTTACCATTCAGATTTTCTCCTGCTTTTATACCCACTTTGCACGGACTCTGCACATATGTAAATGACTGCATGGGGAAAGTTGAATTGAGCCTCTGGTGCCTGCAAAAGAAATGGAAGGGAGGGAGATTAGCACAGCCTTTCTGCTGCTATTTGCTGTGTTATCACAATGATCTGTAAGCCATGGTTTACCTGGCTGGTTTTAGGACCCAGCGGGAGACAAGAGCCTGCAAAGAGCTTCCCTCTTTGAAGTATATTTGGTGCATTCTTTGTGCATTCCAGCTCAGCCCCTGGAGTTGGCAAAGTCTGAGTTGGACCTGACGGGGGTCCTGCTGGCTGAACCTCAACCTGATGTACAGCCACTCGCCTTTTCATTCTTGGATCATAGCTGGCACCGTGGTGGTCTGTGTTTCCAGAGTATTTCCTCAGAGGGATGCTTGCGGCTACAACAGACACACACACACATACACACACACTCTTGCGGTTTTGGCTTGGCTTCCAAATGCTGACTTGACCCCTCAGATCCTTTCGGTTTCCTCCCGCTCTGCTGACAACTCTGGGTTTCCTGCATTTAAGGAACATACCACAGAAAAACCCGTGTTGAATCACATGCGCACTGCACTCAAAGCCAAGAGTGAGCACATCCTGCCTGGGAGCAATGTTCCCATCAGAAAGGCAAGCTGTCTGACCAGTCGTGACATCAACACATCAGAAGTGATGTCAAGAAGACACGAGTCAGAACCAGCACAGGGCAGAAGCCCTATGTGGCTCCCAGCCTTCCCAAAGGAGACAGTACTCAAGTTTCATCTCCTGTTAACATGGCAAGCTTCCTGGTACCTGATCAGAGAGCTCACAGGCAGCCCTTCCACCTCAGCTTCCTGGGCCACCAGCGACACTGTCTGTACCCAGGGCAAGTCACTTACAGTAAGAGCCTATCACTTGACTGCTAATCACCAGCCCTGATCTGGCCCCATCTGACTGCATGTGTTGAGGCTCGGAGGTCCAGACCCTGTGTGCTCAGAATGGGATGAAGGGGGTTACAAGAGCCAGTCAGAGTGCATAGCCTGTCCATGATCACTCATCTTGCTTTGAGAGGGCATCTGGATTTGAAGCTGGGGGCCCCCTTGATCTGCGGTTAAATGCTCTAGCACTGAGGTGGTGCTCAACCTTTCCAAACTACTGCAACCCTTTCAGGAGTCTGATTTGTCTGGCATACCCCAAATTTTACCTCACTTAAAAACTACTAGCTTACAAAATCCAACATAAAAATACAAGTGTCTGAGCACACTAGAACTGAAAAATGGCATACTTTCTTATTTTGTCTGTAAGAACTTTTAGTTTGTACTGGCTTCCCTAGTGCTTTTTATGTAGCCTCTTATAAAACTAGGGAAATCTCTAGATGAGTTGATGTACCCCCAGAAGACCTCTGTGTACCCCAGGGGTACACATACCCCAGTTGAGAACCACTGTGCTATATCACTCCTCCTCCTGCTGCAATGCAACGTTTTAAATGGGGAAAAGTTGAAAAGAAAATGGGTGTTCCCCTAAAACAATCAACAGTAGCAGAACTATAATAAAACTCCCCCTAAATCCAGTATATTAATAATCAGAGACAGACTATCTGCCTCAGCCTCAGCACACTAGTTGCCTCAGGTACGTAACTTTAGAGGATTCTTGCTTCTACCCTTCTGGGTGGCCTTTTTATACTGGAGCCTCCTGAGCTTCTGTTATTGCTCCAGAGTTTGCAAGATAAGGACACCAGGCATTTAAACTGGCTTGGTATAACTTGGTTAATGTGTCACAAAACTAGTTTGGAGGGAAGGGGGCTTCAGTCCCCAGTGATTCCACCCCCATCAGGAAAAGTTCATATACAATTTTGTGCAAACTGCTTTACGGCTAGGGGTGGAAGAGGATGTGGAAGCTGCAAGGGGCTCAGGAGAGTAATGAACATAACGATCATATTGCTGATGTAAAGATCATAGTACTAACCCACGAGCAATGTTGATGCATTCGAAAGGGAGTCCCTATCCAGTCTTACCCAGGGGATGGAAAGGCAGTGTAGATAGAAATTCAAAAGGAGACAATGGTGGTAATTCCTGTGACCTCATTTCATTCATCCTCTGGCTATAGGGAAGCAGAAACACACACACACAAGGAAACACTGGAAATTAGGGCTAGCTGTCTGTCTAGGCATTTATAAGGCACTAAGCACAGTGGTTGTCTCTAAAATGGCTGAAACATGTCTATTGTATTGAGATAGCTCTGAACATGGTTTGGAATTGGAAAGAGAAGTGTAATGATCTTGTGGGTTTCTGCAGGTACCAAACCAAAAGAGACCAGCCAGAGCATCTCCAAAAGGAAATAGACAGACTGAGCTCTGAATTGCAGGCTGAAAAGGAGCTCCATATGAGGGTAAGTCACTAAAACCCCAGCAAGCAGGGAGGATCTCAGACCCTGGACTCCACCCAGAGCAGGAACTTCTACACTGCTATATTTAACCTGGCACTCCAAGCCCTGCGAGACCAGTCAGTTGACCCAGGCAGGCTCTGAGACTTGGTGCCACAGGCATTTTTTTTGCAGTGTAGACATACCCTGACGGACCAGGCTAGCCAGGGCTTGGGCACCCCACAAGCAATAGAAGTAGTGAAAGAACTGTGGAGCTGGATAACAGAACAAAATCACCTGTAATTCTCAGAGCTAAGGCTATGTGTACACTAGAAACACTAGAGTGGCACAGCTGCAGCACAGCAACCATGCCACAGTAGTGTAGACACTTACTACAGCGAGAGAGGGGTTCTTCTGTCTCTGTAGTAAATCTACCTCACAGTTAGGTTGACGGAAGAATTCTTCTGTTAGCCTAGAGCTGTCTACGTTGGGGTTTAGGTCAGATCAACAACATCTGAATTTTTCAAACCCCTGAGCAAAGTAAATAGGTGTTGAGCTAAGTTTTAGGTGTAGGCCAGGCCTAAGTAGCATGCAGACACACCCTATACCATTGTTTTATAAATGAGGACAGAGAGATCAGTTCTGAAAGAGGCAGGCATGGGCATTAATGGGCAAAATGAGTCCAATGACATCCATGCCACATCTGCAGACTGCTGAGCTGCTGACAGGCCAATATTCACCGATAAGAACTACAAACAAATTCAAAGTCACTCTAGCAGAAACCGGCTCATCCACACATGTACTTTTAAACAACAACCACATCAGTGCGCTGACTGTCCAGTGTAGGTAGCTGTTGTCATGCTTAACAACAGGGCCCATGCAATGTTCTGCACTGAGGCCATCACAGCTATTATAGACTGAACGTAAGAAAATATGTACGGAGCTGTGATAGGATGGACTGTGCCCTGGATGTTCAATCTAGTCCAAGACCCTCAGGTGAGTGTAGGGTGACCAGACAGCAAGTGGGAAAAATCAGGATGGGGGTGGGGGTGGGGTAATAGGAGCCTATATAAGAAAAAGACCCCAAAAGGTGGGTTGTGGGGGGGTCTTACCTGCAGCCTGGCTAATATGAACTGATGGATGGGTGTACTGATTACTGACTAACCTCTTAGACTGCTCTGGTTAAAGATTCAGTCTCCTGAGGGCTACAACATCAGGAATATTATTAGCATTAAGAGACCCTAGGAGCACACTGTTGCAGTCTAAGAGATTAATCAGTAATCAGTACATCCATAAGGCTACATGTGGGACACAAACTATGTCTTTTGGGACTGACCTTTCATTGGTCAAACCACTCATCCATCTCTTTTCTCTTTCTGGGTGAGCTGTAGCTTGCTGCTTACAGGAGAGTGTGTTTGTGGTAGTGGCTGGGGCTTTAGAGGTAGCGGGTACAGCCCAATGCAGTGGCGGGGTGTCATTACAGGCCTGAGGCCAATTTGACCGTCACCTTCCAGGCTCATTCCAACAGCAGGGAAATGACACAGATATTGATGGTGCGGGAGTGAAGTGTCCCATGATAAAAATGAGAGTCGCATAGGAGCTGGAACTGGGGGTGCTGCCAGCAGGGAATATGGCCCCAAGTGGTTGGCTTTGGCATTTACAGTTTTCCTTTTTTAAAAGGAGATGCAGCTCTTGAAGGAGAAACTCTGCAAATCAGAGCTGTTGGTGCAGCAACTGTACGAAGAGATCATGAGGCTGAAGAAGTCACAGCCTGGAAGACCCGCCCAAGGCCTCCGAGAGCCACAAGGAACAAAGGCCAGTGTGAAGCAGGATGATATGCCAGAAATGGAGAGTTTCGAGGTAGGAACTAAAGCTTTAGAGAGCTGAGAGCAAAGAAACAGAGGGAGAAAGGGGAGGAGTGGGAAGTGAAAGGCACTAGGGGTCAGAGATGAAGGCTGCAGTCTCCAGGCAACAGGACTAGAATGAGATTAAATTGCCTGCTCTACAGACAAATCCACCGGTCCATGACTTACCAGCCCAGTCAGCAGGGAGACAAGGATACTGGCACTGTCAAAGCATCCTCTTAAAATGAACACACACATCACCCCAGAGACAGAAACCCCACCCACTCTGCAAAGGGGTGGCCACTATCCTACAAGCTCTCCTCTCTTCCTGCCCACACTGTCCCCGTCCACACACTCCTGGGCCCCGATTCTAGTCAACCACCACCCTGATCTCCAGCCTTGCTTCCCTGCAAACTCTTTGCCATCCCTCAGGGCCTTGAGCACATTGCCCTCAGCTGGGATGGGGGCTATTCATCCCTCCTCCTGTGTGGAGCCTTAGAGACAGGGAGGGATGGCCTGGGAAGTGCACAGGGTCCCTTCCCAGAAGCCTGATGGTGACCCCTGCCACCTCCATTCCTGGCAGGGTCAGGGCCATGGTGTACAAAGAGGGGTGCCTGTGGTGCAGGGGCAGAGGCAAAGAAATAGCACAGTCCGGGGGAGGGGATGCGAGCCTCACCCTGCTCCTTGCTGTCAGTGTGAGCCACCCTCACTGTAGAGCTACCCCGTTTCCAGGAGACAGCACCAGAAGGAGCCGGGCTCAGCGGCAGTCCCTTTGTGTGCTGCCTAGCCTCTGTGGCGCTCTCTGAACTCGCTCTGGCCTTGCTGGGGGAGGCTCGCATGCAGACTGGCCGGCCAGAGATCTGAGTCCATGTCACTCCCATGCTGTAATTCATTAGAGGCTGGGTGTTCCAGTCCTCCAGCTGGTGCTTGATCACTTCCCTGCAGATTCCTCCACCCGAGGACCGTTCTCCACAGATTCTCTTCCCAGCCACCTTTCTGTAGCATAAAAACAAGAAACGCCCTGCTGCTTTTCTGACCCACAAACAGCTAGGCCATTCCCAGAACCGATATGATTCACTGCCCTGCCCAAGCAGTCTGCCATACCAGTACCCTCGGTGCTCCCCTCCCTGCTGACATGGGGCTCGCAAGACACTGAAGGAGGAGAGAGGTGACTACAGGGTGACCAGATAGCAAGTGTGAAAAATCAGGTCGGGGGGGGGAGGGGTAATAGGTGCCTATGTAAGAATAAGCTCCAAAAATCATGACTGTCCCTATAAAATCGGGACATCTGGTCACCCTAGGTGGCTAAAACTGAAGTCTTGCTGGAAGGACAGTCATTGCTGGTTCTTCCAATGCTTTCTGTCCTCTGCACGGCTTTCCTTTGCATTGCAAGCTCTTGCAGGCAGGGACCGCAACTACTGGGTGCATTGCACCGTGCCAGCACTAAATAAGTGATACTATGGCCTTGGCTACACTGGCGCTTTACAGAGCTGCAACTTTCTCGCTCAGGGGTTTAACACCCCCCACCAGGTGGAGTACCTGCAGTGCTGCGAGAGCTCTCTCCCAGCGCTGGCGCTGCGACCACACTCGCACTTCAAAGCGCTCCCGCGGCAGTGCTGTACGGCTCCAAGTGTAGCCATACCCTAAGCAAGCAGCCTCAGCTGGCGATACTTCCTGCTCCCACATAACCTCTGGCTCCAAGCTGCCGCTCATCCCCTGATATTTCTGGATGTTGCTTCTTTTTCCTGTACCTGATGCTAGGGATTAGGGAGCCCTTTACTGGCTGAGCACTGAACAGATCCTTTCCCCCACAGCTCATTCAGGCCCTGATTCAATGAGAGATTTAAACAGGGGCCTCACTTCAAGCTTTGATTTCAGTGGGACTCTCCCCTATGTGCTTAAAAGTAGTCCCGTGCTTAAGTATGTTGCCGAGTTTGGGCAGGGGGAAGGTAAGCAGTAAAGATCCAGCAGATTCATCCACGGCATGCACTGTGCCTACTGCTCAGAGTTCAAGTGGCAACGACATCTTCTCTTTGCAAGGCCCTAGGCAACAGAGGGCGAGACCTTTGCAAAGCGATACACTCTGGGGCTGGCCTGACCGATCCTGTCCAGTAACAGGCAGTGGTACACACTACGGGGAGTCTGAACCTCTTTATTCCCTGCCCCAACAAGCAATGAGAATTAAGATGGGAACGAAGAGCCATCCACCCCTCCTGTGAGCCAGCCAGGTCTAAATGAAGGTGGCTGGCCTGGAGTAGGGGGCAGATTTGAGAAGGCCTTTTTATTTACCCTTTTAGTCCCTGCCTGCCTCCCTGGGGACACTGAGTGGCGATCAGCTGTGAAAGCCTCTCTGGGAAAAGAGAAATGCTCTAAGCTGAAGCGGTGAGATGTCAGTCACTTGAGCTGCAGGGGGAGGCCTGTGCGACTGCACTCTGGGAGTTTAGCAGAAAAGGTTAGGAAAGGTGTATGGCTGAATCAGGGAAGAACAGCGCCTGTCACAAGCAATTACTTTATTATCATCAATACATAAAGCCAGAGGAGCAGTGCAACCAAGTGGCTAATTCAAGGAGAGCGGAGGGGGAGAGAAGAAGGAACATGTATCATCATGTATATTCCTCTATTGCACCTTCTTTACACAACCATATTCAGTGCCCAAGCATTTTGCATGTGACAGACAGAAAAGATAGGCCTGAGCTGGAAGCCCAGATTCAAACACCACACATTTTGGAGATTTCAAAATCTGAGCCCAGAGTCAAGTTTTGCAGCTCTGGTTATAGGCCAATTAGAATGGGGTGAAATGTGGCTAGGAGCCAGTGTAAATATTCCAGGAGAAATGGATCTATCAAGAAAGAGCAAGTGGACAGGCCTTACGGAAGTTTCTGTGCCATACATTCAGAGTCTGCCACACGGCTGGAGGGAGTGGGTGCACAGCTTTAGGTTGCACCTTGTGGCTTAGAAAGAACTCTAAGAATGCCGGAGATGTGCCAAGTCTCACTCTGTTAGTGCTTGAGATCCAAAGGTTACAGAAGGCAAGGGGAGGCTGTTCATGGACGTTCGTGGGTGTTTGATCAGGCCTCTTGAGAGAGACATGCTCATTTGGGCTAAAAATTTTTAACATCTCTCACTCTTCGGCTGAAGGAATTTTGAAGTCAGTGTCTCTTTACAGGTCTTACAGCTACAATCTGGTAGTTTAGTCCCACAAATTTGGGTCTTTTTGGTGAAGAAGAATGGTCTTGTGGTTCAGGGGTTGACTGGCCTGGGATTCAGGAGCTGTGCATTCAACTTCTGGCCCTGCCATCAACATCTTATGCGACTATGGCTGCATCACTTTGTCTCTCTGTGCCTCAGTTCCTCATCTGTTGAATGGGGATAATAATGCTCCCTTTGTCTGTCTTGTCTAATGTAGAGTGTACACACTTCAGGGGCTGGGTCTTAGTATGTGTTCATACAGCACCAAGCACAATGGGCTCCCGCTTTCAGCTGGGGCCTTTATGCACTACGATAATAAAGAGGTTTTGCGAGATCGAACAGGCATAGAAATGGCCCTGCCCCCAATTCTAATGAAAAGCTTGTTTAAAAACACATTTTTCATTTTGTCATTAACATACTGAAAAACAATATCAAATTATGTAGATGTTTTTCTTGATTAACCTTACCTAACACATTCATACTTCAGCACCAGTACAATCAATCTTAATCATAACCATTTCCATGTATCTCTCGCCTCCTAATTCCACCTTATTTAACCTTTAACAAAAATCCACACAAGAGGCACTTAGACTTCTAGACAATTGACAAAACAAATAAAAGTCTAGTTACCCACCGCTGCACATAGTGTCCAAATGTAAATAGTTGTTTTGCCTTCCAGGTAGCAGACTTTCTGGAAGCGTTCCCTTCTTCTGCTATTTTCCTTTCGTAAATTGCATGTAAGTTATAGTCAACTGCTAAGTATATCCCTTCATATAGGAATCATTTGACCTGTTCCTCATCTGCTTTCCCCCTCTATATTTGTCAAGTTTAAAAGGCCCATTTGTGTTTGGTGAGCCTCTTATTGTTGTCTGTATTTATTTTGTTCAAAAGAAAAAACACAGTGACCATACACTAAGATCTGCTTGATCCCAGTATGAAGCAATCTGTCATTTTTTCCATGGTGATGGTTTCCCAAGCTTTATTTCTCCATGCCATTAATCTAATTAGAAGATTTGAGTTTACATTTAAACCTCCCCGGCATTGTTTGCAACCCAAACACAACAGCACTGGGCTGGTGAATGAGAACTAAGAAGGGGAACTGACTAGTCCATTTTCATTCTCTAGTCTGAATAAAGAAAAGGAAATGGTGTAACAGGTAAGAAGTCAGTTACTGAGTTTGATTTTTAGTTTTTTTCCAAGTCTAGTAACCTACATTAGTAACCCAGGGAAAGAAACTTGCTTTCTTCCACCACTAAAAATCCAAGATTTGTAACTCAGCAGCATCCTTTTAAAATCTCATTTGTCACAGGTTGGCAGCATTGCCAGGGGCGCTATTAGATCAGAATTTGTTCTTTACATGGTCGCCGTGTTAAGGAGAGGCTGAGGGAACTGGGATTGTTTAGTCTGCAGAAGAGACGAATGAGGGGGGATTTGATAGCTGCTTTCAACTACCTGAAAGGGGGTTCCAAAGAGGATGGATCTAGACTGTTCTCAGTGGTACCCGATGACAGAACAAGGAGTAATGGTCTCAAGTTGCAGTGGGGGTGGTTTAGGTAATATATTAGGAAAAGCTTCTTCACTAGGAGGTGGTGAAGCACTGGAATGGGTTACCTAGGGAGGTGACGGAATCGCCTGCCTTAGAGGTTTTTAAGGTCAGGCTTGATGAAGCCCTGGCTGGGATGATATAGTTGGGGATTGGTCCTGCTTTGAGCAGGGGGTTGGACCTCCTGAGGTCCCTTCCAACCCTGATATTCTATGATTCTATAATTTTTATTCACCAGTTGAAGGCCTGATCCAAAGCCCATGATGTCACTGGACAGACTCAAACTGACTTCGCCAGCTATATAGGTTCATAGTCATGGAACAATTGCAGCTCACCCTCTAGTTCAAACCCAGATCCTTGCCTCTTGCTGTGGACTTACAAAAAACAATAGCAGCATGCCAGTCTGCCTGCTTGGAGATCAGCACCTCCAAGCTTCAGGCTGAAAGTGTCTTCCTACAACAGGATTCCGACTGAATTGCCTCATGTAATGTGAGCAGCTAGACACTCCGAACTCAGTAAGGTTCGACAGTGATGCCGGTATAGACCTGAAAGGATGTCAGCTATCACGGGGATGGGACAGGCTACAGAAATATTCAGTATAAACTTAATGGTACATGGCTAGAAAGGGTGCCCAGTCTACTACCTTCTGGCCAAGGGCATCACTAAGCTGCCATGGTTAACATGGCAAGGTCTGGACACTGTGGACCAGAAGAGCAGTCAATGATCAAGAGGCCTCCTTGCTGTAGGGCTGCTGCTAAGGATAACTAGCACATATCTAGATGGGCTCATGGGAAGCACTAGCCCTAGGACTCATCAGATAAGGGCTGATTTCCGGACTGTGCCTCAGACATACTGTGTGACCTTGGGCAAGTTGCTTAAGCTGGGTGCCTCAGTTTACCCATCTGTGAAATGGGGCTAATGATACTTCCCTACTTCACAGGGGAGAGATGGGATAAATTAATCCACATGCCTGCTCAGGTATCTTAGAGAGGAGCAACTAGAGAGGAGGGAGGGAGGGAGGGAGGGATTTCTTATTACCTGGAGTCCCGACTGTGCATAAAAATGTCTCTTTAGTGCAGAACTCCATTTTGAAACTTGCAAGTGAACTGTGACACTTTTAATTTTAAATTAAATTATTTAATGTCTTAAATCACTGCCTGAAGCGCATCTGATGGGGATTTGCTTTTAAATCCCCCCACCTCCACATACCCACAAAACATACTTGGTTTTTAAAATAAGACTGGATGTGCATAAATACCTGTCCCATAGGGAAACAGTTTGTTTTCCTTTGCATTTTCTCTTCTTCTCTCCCTGTTGCTCCCTCTCTTCCCTCTGCCCCTGCCTCACACTCACCTTCTCATGTGTATATTTTAACAGACATAATCACGGGAAATACAAGACTGTTGACTATTCAGAATGGAATTTCTCAGAGGGTGTACAGCATTACAGGGCTTTTAAAGCTGAATGGAAGTATTATGTACACTCACACATATGCACACTGGGAGGATAACTGCTCAAGCCAGTCACGTTTAAACAAGGTTATGGCTCGCAGAATTCAGTTTCCAGGCCCAGTTTTAATAGGATCTCCTTTTGTTGAATGAGACTCAGGCAAGCCAAACATAAACTATGCATAGGGCCATTCGTTTTTTTATTTTCATTTAATTTTTCCTGGGAGTTTATCAATGTTTAGTACCACAGCAACAAAAACAGGTGAAAACCGGTGGAAAAACTTTTTTCTGGGTAAATATTGGGGTTTATTTTGGTGGACAGGGAAAAAGATATTCAGTAGATTAATGCTTTGATGAATGGAATTCATTGTGGTTTGCTGCAGAACTGAAAACACAATGCCACCTGTGAGTTTAAGAAAACAATCTCTCTCTAATGCCCAAATAAAACTTTTCATTTGAATAAACTGTTTACGGTTGTAGCCTTAGAACTAGCATCCTATAAATATTTACATTTACTAATTGGGCCACACTATTTGCAGCACATACACTCAACTTCATCCTTTTCTCCTGTTTTTTGAACACTTTTGAATACTTCCTTGTGTTCTGAAACAGATTCTGACAGAGATTTTCGTTTTCTTCTCATTTTAGTGGATCAGATTTTTAAACCGTTATCTGCTAACAGCTTGAAATGTGTACGTGGTGGGTGTGAGATTCATCAGTATGTTCAGATGCGCAAGCACCTCAGAGCTTGTGTGCGTGCCTGTTTGTTTATTGTGCGTCTCTTTTAGACTAATACACAGCCTTACTTCAATGAGCAGCTTTGCATATACACACAGACTAATGTATTATCATAATGCATACATCTCACGCAACGTATTGCATTTTCCTAATAAAACAGTTATTTTTTTACATATTTGAATGATACAAAAGTAGGGTGAAAATTGGAAAAAAACTAAACACCACTGAAGAACCCGGGATTTTTTTCAGTAAAAATCAGTTTAAACTGAAAATGAAGGTGCTTAACTATGCAGCCTATATAATCCACAGCATGGTTTTACAACACAGATCTCAGACAAAATAAAAACACCAACACTTGCACACACTGGTCAAGGAAAGTGTGCTAGAGCCCTGCTAGTAATAGCCTTGTGCCAGCACTATTGTAGCTATCAGTTTCTATACCAGTGTGAATAGGGGCCAAACAGACAAGGATCTTGCAGATAACCGTCTGCTAAAACGCACATAAGCCGTGGAGAGAGAGAGAGCAAGTCACAAGCAAAAGACAAGAGCAGAAAGGAATAAGAAAGGTGCAAAATTAGAGTTTGGACTGGTTCCCACTGAAGCCAATAGCAAAATTCCCATTGACTTCATTGGTATTAGAATCCACCCTTTAGCCCCCTCCTGGACAGCTGCCCTGTTATAAGGAATGTGTGTGTGAAATTCCAAAGCCAATCTAGCTAAGCACAGTGTCTCCTGTTTGGGAATTAGAACTGTCATTTGGCACAGAAACTTTGGCAAAGGGGCGAGAACTTTGGAACAGGTTTGAGCCTGCAGTGCTGGGGGATCTGCAAATTGCATTACAGCAATGGTATGTGATAGGCAGCTCCGCTCTAATCCAGAAGCGGACGGAAGCTAGGCATGGCCCCAGGCCAGGGAAAATCACAGCGCTGCATGCCCTGGATGGCTCAGTTTTGATGTAATGTGGTTACGGAGCAGAGCTCAGGCAGAAGGCATTCAGCAGGGGTGAGGATAGTGTGGGGGTGCACGTGGGGGCAGGTCACAGCCAGGGCTGCCCTTATATCGTGGCAAAATACCTCCCCTGCAATTGGAAATAGATTTGTAAGGAGCAGCTGAGGCGTTCCCTCTTTAAGGCAGGTTTCTGCATGGGGCAGGTCAGCTGAGGGTGGCTCTGTCAGCAGTTACGGAGACATGAGGTCAGGAACAGAAGGCGGAGCTGGATTAGCTGGGCCATACGGCCCACAGGCTGCTGGAGACAGTGCCCATGACTTCAGGCAGCAAGGGCACATGGGGAGCTGGGCACATTTTGCTGTGACTCCCCTCATATCTGGCAGTGTGGCTTATGCAGAGGGGACTCAGAAGAGCTGTGGAAAGAGGAGTTAAAACCCATCAAGAGAGGAGGAGAAATGTGCAGAGTTAACAAAACTTCTCTGTAGGCTTAGAGGCAGGTGCTGGGGTCTGCTCTGGTGGCACAAAGTTGCTGGAAAGCCTGTGGGTTTGGCCTAAGGACCACCCTGCAAAGGGGACTGCTAGGGACCATCCACCCTCTTTGCCCCAGAAGAGGACTAGAGGATCCTAGGAATTAACGGACTGAGTCGGACCAGCGCTCATCCGGCTAGTCTAGGCTCTGGGTATGGCTACACTGCAGCTGGCAAGGAGCCTTGCAGCCCAGGCAGACAGACTTGGGTGAGTGGGGCTCACACTAGCACGTGGACGTTGTGGTGCCAGCAGAGGCTTGAGCTAGCCCTGTGAGCTCAAGCCCACCCTAACCCTGGGTCCGAGCTCAGGTAGCTATCGTAAGCCTCTGCTGCAACATCGATTCAGCGATTTTTAGTGCGCTAATGCCAGCACCATACACACACGTCTATGTGCAATAGACAAAAGTGCAGATACCCCTTCTGGGGCCTGTACCCATTGCTTCAGAAGAAGATGCAAGAAAGCCTCCCAATTTCTTGTTTGTTTAACATCCTGTGTTGTGACTCAGGGTGTACTTGCTAGCCATCTAGACCTCATCTCCCTTTTTTCAATCCTCGGCAGTATCCTGTGACAGTGACTTCCACAGCTTAACCTTGCAGCGTGTGTGTGGAAAGAAATATTTCCTCTGAGCAGTTTCAGATTTGCCACCTTTCCATTTCATTGCCTGTACCTTTGCTCCTGTTTATTTTCCCTTCTTGTAACACTTTCCTGATCTGCCTTTTCGGTACCGTTCATTACTTTGTACAGTGTCTCATGGTCCTTCTGACTCCTCTCCTCTCTAAGGCAAACAAACTCTTTGCTTCCTTGGCAGTTTTGCCATGTTTCTCATAGGCTGTCTCTGACCGTAATGAATTTTGTGGTATCCTTTGAGGCTTGGTGGCCAGAACTGAACACACTATGCCAGATTAGGGCACCTCAGCAATTTAGATAATGCCAGTGAGAAAAGCCAAAAAATGATAAAATTTGAAAAATGAACCCAGCATTGCCGAGGTGTCAGAATCCCACACTGGCTGAAAGCAAGTCCATAATCGTCACTGCTAAGGAGGGAGCTATTCCTGCAAAATTGAAGTTAGTAAGAATTTGGCCATTGATTTCAATGGGAGCAGAATCAACCCCTACATTCATTATACTATTTGGCCACGAGAGGGAGATATCCAATAAGCCTTTGCTGCATATGGAATTCACATGTTATTTCTCCCCACATGGCTGAGCTTCCTTCTGTTTTTAAAATCAGCCTTTGTGACTTTAGGCAAAACAAACAAAGTGGTGGAAAAGCAGATGGCCCTGTCTGATTATGGGCATCTTCACACAGACACACAAGAGAGGAGTGGGAGATCCTTTGGAATCTGAAGTCAAAACATGACACACCCCAGTGAAATAAACAGAACCAGAGCTGAACTAATGGGGGGAGATTATATTTCAAACCTTACAATCAATCACGAATAAGGCAGATGGATCCTCAATATGCAAAGAATGAAGCAACCCAGGATGACCTGCAGGACCAGTGAGGGGTATGCTCTTCAGCAGCTCTGAGGGGCTGCAAAGTGCATCTCAGCCCATTAAGAGAAGGGGATAAACAGGCCTGGACTCTTTAGAATTCAGTCCTTGAGATTCAAAAGGAAAACCAAGCCGGGGGTTGGAGGGAGAGGCAGGAGAATGGAGTTAAGCAATGGGAGACGCAGGAATTTAAAAATAAGTTAAATGTGAAAGAGAAGTAGAGACCCAGCGGAATTCAGAACAAACACAACCAAAATAGCAAAGCCCCCTCTGTGAGCTAGTGGCTCTTAGGTGTTGCTTACACTATCATAATTGCACCCATGGGTGCAGCTGAACAGGGTGTGGGCCATGACTCAGCTGCAAGTATAGCCAAGCACAAACCAGTTTCTGAAACGATGCTAGAACATGGTGTGTACTTGGCTACTCTTGCAGTTAAACTGGGACAACTGCACTTATTGCTGACATCCATTGGCAGCAGGAGATATTTCCTGTACCGTAGACAAGGATTTTCAGGATTGCAAACTTTTAAGCATTGTCACCGACTCATTGCCATCTTCTCCTGTTACCTGATACTGTATTAACTGCTTAGCTGGGGGAAGGGAGCCTGGCAAAAGCAACAGGTTTTTCTTCTGACAACAGGTAATAATATTTATGACCCCAGTAGCAGAGACACTTCATCACCTGTGAGTGAATTGATTGTGAGGCACCCTGCCCACTAGGTGGCAGCACAGTTGCACCAATGGGCATGCTACAAAATCATCCTATTACTTGGCACAAAGATGGCACCTTTCCTCCAATGATTTCCAAGCTCTTCCAGGACAGTTAGTTTTGTCCCACTCTTGGTAGGCAGGTAAGCATTACTGTCCTTTAGGAAAGGGAATTGGAGTAGCTGTACTACATACAGTAGCAGAGTCAAGGAGAAAGTTGTGATTCCCCGTTCCCTGCTGTAACCACTAGCCCATGCATGGATTATAGAGACTGCAAGTCTAAAACAAGACAGCATGGTGTTTTTCAGGACAGACCTTTGATTCTCAGAGATGTTATTTTCTTTCTTCACATCTGCTTCGGTTGACAACTTAAGCATGGTTAAAAAAACTGAAAGGCAATATCCAGCTAGTACGGCGACACAGGACAGAGAGCAGTCTGGCTCTGGTACAGTGGGGTTAGAAGTCCTGTTCAGGGTCTTCTCCTAGGCTCTATGCCAAGTGAATAAACACGCTTTCCACCCTACAGATAAGAGTGAAGACCTGATTGGCCCAATAGCAGCCCACAGTGATACACTGCACTAAATTCTGGTATTGCTTTTTATGATCTTTCCCACTGGACAGATCTACAGCTGCACGAGAAAGCATAGAGACTGCTCTGGGGGCAAAAAAAAAAAAGCCACTTACAGAAATATCCCAAAACCACAGACATAAATAAGACAGTTCACAGCCAAGTTAAGGCCATTACTGGTGTTTGAGGGTGGAGTGGGAGGTTATTTAAGGACAGAACTGAATGCTCACCCCTGAGTAAGTGAACATGGATTGTGCTTTAGCATGTCCACAAAGAGGGTGTGACGTTGGCTGAGGATCACTGCTTTAGCTTGTGTCATATCAGGCCTCCTCCACCCTGGGACTCTTCGTACATTGAGCCAGGACCCACCTCTCATCTACCAGTATAGGAAGGGCGGGTGGTCACATGCCACTGGGATCCCCGTTTTGATCCCCGTAATGAGACTCCATGAGCTAGAGGATCAAAGCGCATGCCCTGCATTGGGGCTGCAGCACCTGAGTCCACCTGATGGAGAGGGAGGGGGGATGAGAAAGGAAGACCGAAGTTAGGACTCGGATAACACTCTCACACAGGACAAATGACTCAAGAGGTCACAAGTGACGGAGTGGCTCTGTTAATGTGCTGCTTGCATTTCTCCACGTAGCTTTGGTCAGAGACAGGAAACAACAACGTAGCTGCAGAGCCTAGTAACATGGCGCTGCGAAGGATCCCCAAGCACATGAGCTTCCTGGATTCATTCTTCAAGGTCAGTCCAGTGCACAACTCCATGGTGGGTGGTAGAATCAGGGTTAAGTGCAAGATCAGGGACTGGAAGACCCTTCTGCCAAAAGACTCCACTTCACTGCCTGATGTGCCTTCGGTGTGTGATTGTATTAAACAGCTGGTGAGGGGCAAGGAGGGGAAGAGAAACACTTCTGGGACTGGCATTGGTAGTGAGGCCCTTGTCCAACCCTTTCAATGAACGTGGCAGAGCAAGATCTTTGGGGTGTCCAAAAACTTGTAGGGAACCATGCAGCCTTGGAACCCTGCAGACATGACAGACATTCTGCCACTATTCTTGGCTGTGGCATTTGTATCTAGAGGACACCAAAGGGGCTAGCAGTTGGCAGAGATCCACCTGGCACACAGACTGCAGTTCTGGACAGCGATTGGCAGATTCACCATCTTCTTCTGGTTTTTTAGGACAGAGATCCAACAACACTTGAGATGGAAAAGGACAACGGAAGAACCGAGCTATCAGAAGTAGTTCAAGCAGAATTCAACCTCTACGGCACATCCTCTGCAGAGTCAGAGGCCAGGTACGGCAAAGCCAGTGACTGTTCCCTGCCTGCTCTCCATTACCACAGGGCTATTAGATAATCCCCACAATACTGATGTTTGCAGCACTGCTAGTGGCTTCATAATTAGGGTCGGGGGCACCCCAGTGAAGGCTACGTGGCAAATTCACACTTAAACCAGTTCTACCCCAGTGAAACTCCACTGGGATTGTTGGAGTCACTCCTGATTTACACTGGTGTGCATGAGAGAGAAACAGACCGAATGGATTTACAGCAGGACTGTGTTTAGTCTGTCACTGTTACTGTGAGCTACATACAGAAGAAACAGGATTGCTACAGGGAGTGCAAGATTCACACCCGCCACCCTCACTGGGGAACCCTAACCCACTTACTCCCCCTTCTCATGCCCTTATCCAAGTGTGATGGTATGGAGGTCACCCCAGTCTGCCCCTTTCAGCCAGGCATGGTGCCACCAATGAGCCCTGGCTCACTTCTCTTCACCTAAGTTATAAACAAGGCTAGACCTTGGTAATCAACGAGCACACCCCCTATCCAAAGTTTCATGTACTGACTGACATAGCTATAAATAGGCGCTTACCCCAATACACTCAGGGACATTTGTTGTGTCAGGCTCAGTCCAACCAGCAATCAAGGACCAGATTTAGGGGCAGGCAACCCAGGCAACCACCTGGGGTGCCAGGTTTGGGGTACACCAGGCTTGGGTGCTGTTTTTGTTGTTAATGCCAAAATGGAAAATAGAATGTTTGAAGTAAAATGTTTCAGGTATTCCATAGTGAGTTCATTTTTCACTAACCTCCTAGAATATTCTGGACCTTTGTAGAATCTCATGGAACCTTAAAGACTTTCTGAGAACTACATTTTCCTCAAACCACCTAGAATGTTGTGGGCCATGCCCTGGCGGGTATATAAGGGGAGGAACGTCACCAGTCAGTCAATGAGACTAAGAACTAAGTGAAATGAAGTGAGAGCCTAGCTGTGATATTGTGAACTTTGTTTTATTGTGTAATTGTGAAAGTGTATGTGTGGTGTGGGTAGCACCGAAATGGAGGTGAGGTGGCGAAAACCCTCCACCACTGGAGCAGCATTTGGTCTAGGGCCAGCCCTACCAGCAATCTCTGGCTCCTTCCTTCAGGAGACTCTGCTTCCCCACACCTGCGAGCAGTCTGTTTCTGGGACTCTCCCTGGTTCTGTCTCTGCGTTAGTCCTTTTCAGCCCTTCCTTAAGCAGGAGTCCCCAGTTCTCCCCTCTGAAGTGGAGTTGTGGATTAGCCAGTTTCCCCCTCAGCTGGCCCCTTTTCCTCAAGGAGCCTTCCGGCTTCTCAGCCAGCCTTATGCTATTGCTGTATCCTGGTGTCTGCCCTGCTACCAGGGAAGAGGCAGCATGTACACTGCTCCTCTTCTCCTAACTCATCCCCAGTCAGCTGGGAGAGAGGGGAGCTTTGCCCCATCTTCTCTGTAAGGCTCCTGGCCCTTAAAGAAACAGTAATGGCATTTCCTCCCGAAACACTTCTTACTCCTAGAACCACTTCCGCTTTCCCAAGTCCTTGTATATACAGTCAGACATTTCAAACTCTTAAAGGCTTGCCATGTGATGGGGTGGGCTGACCATTAGGCCCCACTACTCTTAAGGAGCATACCACCCCATCACACTGAACTACCGCCTTGTAATCAATCCTCTTTAACCAGGGGTCCCATGTATCTAGGGAAACACTCACTCTGCCCCTGGATGTGCCTCTCAGAATGAATAGCCACAATAGCTACTATGGTCTGTTGCTTCATTGTTTTCCATTGTGGATGTATGGGGGTGTGTCCCTCTCCTTACTGGCAAGTTTCCCCCAAGCATCAGCCAACCTCCAGGCATTGCTCATAAACTCAGTTTCCCTTGAGAAAGCTGGTCAAGGCAACACAGCACTGTGGCGCGCATGTGTGTGTGTGTGTGTGTGTGTGTGTGTGTGTGTGTGTGTGTGTGTGTGTGTGTATTTTGTAGTGATTCATACTATGGAGAAACTAAACAAGAGAAGAGGAAAAATGGCATTATATGAGTAATCCAGCAAGCACTGGTGCAAGCCATTGGGTTTTCCTGTCAGCACACATAGACCTGCCTTTTTCTATAGCTGTCTGGTTATTAGCTGTCTAACACACTAAAAAGTGCTTTTGCAATACATTTGATTAGGTACTGATGTTTGACTCATTATTTAAAGGGTTGCTACAAACAATATTTTTAAGCCCAGATACATCAGTGTTATGTACTGTCTATGAGGGGCACTGACCACAAAATGGGCTTAAAACGTCCCGTTTTTCAAGTTCTTCTGTGTGAAGGCTACCCCGCTCCAGCCCCAGCATGCATTGCGCTAATGCTATCACGTAAAGCACAGAACTCACTGGAGATGACAGCCGCTGCAATGTCGGTTTATCTACATTATATTATTCAGCCACTAGATGTCTGTTTGCTGGACAGAGTTCCAGACAGGATGTGGTCCTTGGTAAACAATGAAAAGGAAGCTGGAACTCAAGCTGTGTGAAAACTAGTCTGGTGTTCCGGAACGCCTTGCGTAAGTGGAATTTTGCGTAAGTCAGGAACGTATCTCCGACAATTATGCAAAAAAAAAAAAAAAAAAAAAGCTTACGGAACTCACAGAACTTTTTTCCGTAAGTCCGGATTTCCGTAAGTTGGGTTTATGTAACCAGGGGAGCACCTGTATATTGTATTTTGCAATTTTTCTAAGAAAACCCCTTATTTTACAAAACAACAATAAGATGTAAGGAGTGGGCATGTTACCAGCACACTGCATGTTGGGGCATTATGAGGCAGGAAGTGGACTTTGTAGAAAGCCGCATATAAAGTTTATTCTGTATTGAATGCCTCTCATTTCTGAGCTATCTGAAGCATCCAGTAAAACATTTTGAAGTTGTTTGCTTTTAGTCTGCAATTCAACTCATCTTTAAATATACTACTGATAGACCATATGCTACCCCCAGGGTCTGGCCAGAACATACACGAGATATTTTTCCTACTTATCAAACTTAGTAAGGATTACTTTCCCTTCCCCCATAGTTCATTAGTTAATTCATTCTATTTCTGGGGTAGAGATTGCCAAACTTTATAAATAACAGTACATCAATCCAGACCTTGAATGTTTTATCTTCTTACAGATGGAAAAATGATTTTAGCAACTTGACTTGAACTCAAGAGCTAGCTAGTTTACCTGCGAAAAAGGAGAGGAAACTACACTCAGAAAGTTCTTGGTGGGAGGTGATCTCTTCTCCAAAATCAGATCTTGGTTCTGCACCAAGCAGTTCTGAAGTTGTGGTATTGGCCCACAGTCTCCCACCATCCTGGGAGGACATCCAGCCCAAACACTCTGGTTGTAAGTTTAAATTCTGCCACTTTATACAATCTAGCATTAGGGGAATCACTTGCAGACACGTGGCCTGGGCTCATGTAATCTAGATTAATCCCTCCAAGAGGGTGAGAATTAGTTACAGTTGATGCTAAATGTCTCCTTTACAATGTGATAACTACTGTCCTGGGGGATCCAGTTACAATACTGTGGTCCCCTGACAGTTAAAAAATGTTTTCAGTTATTCTACCAATTTCAGTACAGTCACGCTGGCATTACTGAAGTCAGGGTCCAGCTGGCAAACTACAAGAACTAAGGCCTTGGCTACACTGGCGTTTTACAGCTCTGCAACTTTCTCGGTCAGGGGTATGAAAAAACACCCCCCCTGAGCACAGCAAGTTACAGTGCTGTAAAGCGCCAGTGTAAACAGTGCCCCAGCGCTGGGAGCGTAAGCTAATGCCCACAGGAAGGTGGAGTGCCTGCAGCGCTGGGAGAGCTCTCTCCCAGCGCTGGCACCGCGACCACACTCGCACTTCAAAGCGCTGCCGCGGGAGCGCTCCCGCAGCAGTGCTGTACAGCTGCAAGTGTAGCCATACCCTCAGTATATTTTAACCACACTGGGGAGTTTACTGAAGTATTATTATGCTACTGTCTGGATGCCCTATCCAAGATCAAGGCCCCATTGTGTTAAGTGCCGAGCACGCACATAGTAAGAGACAGCCCCTGTTCCAAAGAGTTTATAGACTAAATAGACAAAGGGAGCTTTATTATGCCCATTATATAGAGAGATTAAATGACTTCCCCAATACCACACAGGAAGTCTGTGGCAGACTTCAGAATTAATGATGTCTCCTGAGTCCCAGTTCAGTGCCTTAATCACAAGATGATCTTTTCTTGCATGATATAAATAGCTCCTGCAGCCACCTCCTGGGATCTACAGCAGCTGTAACTTGATGGCAGCTTTAACTAACCTCCCAACGAACTAAGCTTAGTTCAAAAAACCCCACCCAGCTGCATTGTACTGTTACAAGAGAGAACTGACCATCCCAGGCACCTATTACACTCTGTTTTCTACAGCACTTGTCACACACCAGGCATCACCAAACACTTGACACTAAGTGTATGTCTACACCTGGAGCTGAGGGCATGATTCCCAGTAGAGGAGACAAACCCGTGCTAGCTTTCATCACCACAGAAGCACAAGCAGCAGGAGGGGCTAGCCACCCTGAGCGCATGCCCAGAGATACTGGGTATGTATTCAGAGCAGGGAGCCCTCTCCCACCACTCACATCACCACTGCTATGCTATTTTTAGCCTGTTAGCTCGCTGATAGCTAGTGCAACAACATCTTCTCCAGCTGGGAATCACATCCCCAGCTCCAAGCATAGACATACCCGAAAACAGAATTGATTAGCTGGCACTGGGCCCTGCCAATGCAGGATTGCTGCTTGCGGTGGAGCCTAGGGCACTCTGGCCAGTTAGAGATTAGAGGGACTGCACAGGAAGACCTGGCACCCATGGGGCCCTGAGCAATAGCTCACTCACCGCTTTGAATACTGTAACCCATTAAAGGCCCCAGGTTGGAACCACTGAAGCACAGTAAACTTGTGCTGAGGTTTTCATTAGTAGCAGGAGGACAAAGTGTGCAGGGAAGTTCGTCAGAACACACGGCGGTGTTCCTTACTCTTCCGCAAGAGCCTCTGGGATCTTAAACAGCTATCGGAATGGCCACAAGGGATATGGGTGTCACATCCCCTGCACAGGCACTGAGTAGAAGTCTCTTCTAGGAGAGGGAATGCTGGCCAGGACATCAGCATTAGGCCTTCTCCATTGGCAAAGCACCGTCAGGGCACTGGCTTCTAACACATCCAGCCAGATATTTTGTGTAGTGACTCTTCCCGAGGACAGCCCCTGTAACAGCACAGCATCAGACATCACAAGGTCAGCGCCTCGAGCAGTGTTTGAACCTGCAGCCTGGCTGGGGGTGGGAACAAGATGCACGTTTAACTGGGAGGGGGATTAGCCATTGGGACACCTGACCAGGAGACATGGTCGATTCGCCATCACCTGGAGTCTTCAGATCAGGCTTGAACATCTTTCTGAAGATGCACACTAGTTCCACCACAAGTTACCATGAGAATCACGGAGTAGAATCCTATGGCCTGTGTTACGCAATGGATCAAACTAATGGATCGTAATGGTCCCTTCTAGCCTTACAATCTGTGAACCCAAAATAAAAAGCAAATATACATAGTAAATTGGATGTTATTTGAAACCAATCCTACCTCTGAGTAGAACTGGGTAGACTGACCTCCACCACGGTTTCCTCTTTCAGAGGGTTACATTAGCACATGTTAATATTCAGTAGCCATACCACCATTTTGAGTTTGTGTCTTTCTTTTAAAAGCCCTGGATCTGAAGACGGACCAGTCCCAGGATCTGTGCCATCTCACTCATGCCAGTTTTGGTGGGATAGGGGTTTGCAAGACATCTGTGATGCCCTCAGATCTGAGCAAAGGCAAAGAACATGAAAGGTGAGTGCCATGACCTGGCACCTCTGAGAACATCAGACAGAGATACAGGCAGCTGCTGTCATGTAACTAGGAAGCAGAAAGAATTATAGAAGTGTAGGACTGGAAGAGACCTTGAGAGTTCATCTAGTCCAGTCCCCTGCACTGAAGGCAGGACTACATAATAACTAGACCAGGGGTTCTCAAACTGTGGGTCGGGACCCCTCAGGGGGTCACAGGATTATTACACGGGGGATCTTGAGCTGTCAGCCTCTACCCCAAACCCCACTTTGTCTCCAGCATTTGTAATGGTGTTAAATATGTAAAGAAGAGTTTTTAATTTAAAAGGGGGTGGGGGTGTCACACACAGAGGCTTGCTGTGTGAAAGGGGTCACCAGTACAAAAGTTTCAGAACCATTGAACTAGACCGTCCCTGACAAAGTGTTTGTCTAACCTGCTTTTAAAAATCTCCAAGGATGGAGATTCCACAACCTCCCTAGGCAATTTATTCCGGTGCTTAACCATCCTGACAATTAGGAAGTTTTTCCTAATGTCCAAACTAAACTTCCCTTCTTGTCCTATGCATAGAGGTTAATGAGAACAATTTTTCTTCCTCCTCTTTGTAACAGCCTTTATGTACTTGAACACTTATCATGTCCCCTCTCAGTCTTCTCTTCTCCAGGCTAAACAAACTCAATTTTTTCAATTTTCCCTCATAGGTCACGTTTTCTAGACAGTTAATAATTTTTGTTGCTCTCCTCTGGACTTTCTCCCATTTGTCCATATCTTTTCTGAAATGTGGCACTCAGAACTCGACACAATACTCCAGTTGAGGCCTAATCAGCGCGGAGTGGAGCAGAAGAATGACTTCTCATGTCTTGCTTACAACACTCCTGCTAATACATCCCAGAATGATGTTTGGGGTTTTTTTCAACAGCGTTATCCTGTTGTCTCCTATTAGTCTGTGATCCACTAGAATCCCCAGATCCTTTTCTGCAGTACTCCTTCCTAGGCAGTCATTTCCCATTTTGTATGTGCTCAGTTGATTGTTCCTTCCTAAGTGGAGTACTTTGCATTTATCCTCATTGAATTTCCTCCTATCTACTTCAGAAGAAGTTTAAGCTGAGACACTGATAGGTCTCTCTCTCTCAGTCTCTCCTTGTCTGCTAGCAGTAGGTGAGGAAGAGAAGCTCCTATCCTCTTTCTTCCTTTGGTGCATTTTTCCTTCCATTTGTCTCCGCACCCCCAGGACTCCTAGGGACACAGGATTCCTAAAGATCATCACCGTGAATTGTAAGGGCAAATTCGTTCGAATCCTCAACACCTCATTGGATCAAGACGTGGACCTGAGTGGCTTCATCATCCAGCAGTGGATTGGAGGGTACCCTGTGTCCATCTACCGCTTCCCCCCAGACACCATGCTGCCCGCACTGCATCATGTCACGGTAAGCAGCAGGCCCATTTGTGGCATGATGCACTGCCTGCTCAGTGCCTGGAAACGCGAGAACTGAGTGACTAAGAAAACCAGAGACTCTGGGCCCCATTCTCCATTACACTACAGCCCTTGCTGACACCTCTGGTGGCATAATGTGCCCTTAAAGGGCTGTGCAGGGCTGGCGTAGAGGTGGCATAATGGCTAGTAACAGGGTACTCACCGCTGCAGCATCTTCTCTGCCTGGTCAGACACACCCTTCCTTTGCTCACTCAAGCTGCTGCCTCTCTTGCTCGCCAGGAGTCGCAGTGCCTCTCCTTCGTGGCTTGGTCTCCAGCCAGCTCCTATAGAGTTTTCCCCTGGCAGGGTAACAGAGTCTCAACAGACCAGCAGCCTAAGTACCTTTCTAGGCAGTGCCACTGTCCCAATGGCTTGTAGGGAAACCCAGCCCACCCACTGCTCTGCTTCCTAGTCCAGGGGCCTACAACCAGCAGCCCAGGTCTGCACCATCTCAACCCTTGCTGCCATTTCCCTGGGCCTCTTCCTACTCTGTCCTCCACAGGCTTCTCGAGCTCCACCATCCCTGTGAGTAAACCTTCCCCCCAGGGCTCTGCTCACTTGGCCCAGAGAGAGACGCAGCCCCTACTGCTGTCACTTCCTGGCTTTATACAAGCCCCATCTACTCCTGGCCAAATGGGCTCCGTCTCCACTGCAGGCTTGTCAGTCAAGCCTATGTCTTCTCCCACATTCAGCCTGATGGGTTAATTAGCCCCTTCTGAGACCCCTTAACCCCTTCAGGGGTGTGTGGGGAGAACACCCCATCACATAGCTCTTGGCCAGCTCTGGTCCCAGCCCTCAGCATAAAGGGAAAGTCAAGATGTGTCAAGGTTGTTGAAAGAGGGGGCTGTGGTGGGGAGGGGATGTAGGGGGACCAGATAGCAAGTGTGAAAATTCAGGATGGGGGTGGAGGGTAATAGGCACCTATATAAGAAAAAGGCCCAAATATCGGGATTGTCCCCATAAAATCAGGACATCTGGTCACTGTCAGGGAATGTTTCTAGAGTGCATTGAGCTATGGCTATTCTTGCATCGCCTAGAGAGGACATGAAAGGCAGAGTGTAAATCAGAGCAGCCCTGCAGCTGCTCTAACTTATACCAAGGGCAAGTAGGCCCCCGAGAATGAGAAAAGCAAAGGGAGCTTAAAGCCACCCCACACACCCCACCCCACCCCACACACCTCCCTTCCTGCCCCAAGCAAAGGAGGGAAGGAGAGAAAGGGCCCTGCATGCTGCTGCCGGACAAACAAGAGGGTGAGGGCAGGACAAAGGCTGCCTCACTCATTAGGGTTCAGCAAAGGACGGAAGGAACCTCCTCCAGCTGAGTTCTTCAAATCACAATGTCCCTGGTGCAGTCTCAGTGATGCCTGACTCAGTGGGAAGGGGAAACTGGTGAGGGAAGAACCACAAACAACACACAGAGTTTTATACAAGAGTCAGTTGCCAGGCTATGCAGCATCCCCCTCCAGCACTCCTGAGGTGGGTGTGGGAGGTGGCAGAGCCCGAGCTGTGGGGGCTCCAGGGCTGTGAAGCTCACTCCCCCAACAGGGTTTTGCCCAGCCCAGCCCTCCCCACTTTTAAAACAACACTTGACACGGTGTGTCTTGCAGAGGCCTTTACCGGTTTAACCACTCTTGGCCCCAGTGCAGCAGACCCTGTCCCCTCATCAGTGAGGGCACAGCAGCTTCGGAAGCCTCCTGGCCAAATTATGAGGCAGATGGAAAGATATCACCAGCCTGAGCTACAGAGCATGGAACATTGGCTACCATCACAAGGAGTAAAGCAGGCAGCCTACTGGCTAAAGCAGGAGCCTTGGACTACATTCCCAGCTCCACTGCCGCACACTGTGTGACTGTGATGGGTTGGATCACAGAAACCCTCTTGGGAGCTGCCACCTGATGTGGCAAGACTACTTCTACCCCTGCCTTCCCTGCCAGCTCGGGACCCCAGCACCCTGTCTTGCTGAGCCAGACACTCCTGTCTGCTCCAACACAGACTCAGGGTCTGAATTACTTGCCCCAGAGCTGCAGGGTTACCTGAAAGCAGCTAACAGAAGTGTTCCTGTCTGTAACACTCAGATGCCCAACTCCCAATGGGGTCTAAACCCAACTAAATCCATTTTATCCTGTATAAAGCATATACAAGGTAAACTAATAAATTGTTCACCCTCTATAACACTGATAGAGAGACATGCACAGTTGTTTGCTTCCCCAGGTATTAATACATACTCTAGGTTAATTAATAAGTAAAAAGTGATTTTATTACATACAGACAGTAGGATTTAAGTGGTTCCAAGTGGTAACAGATAGAACAAAGTAAGTCACCAAGCAAAATAAAATAAAATGCGCAAATCTATGTCTAATCAAACTGAATACAGATAATCTCACCCTCAGAGATGCTTCAGTAAGTTTTTTCCTCAGACTGGACACCTTCCAGGCCTGGGCACAATTCTTTCCCCTGGTACAGCTCTTGTTCCAGCTCGGGTGGTAGCTAGGGGATTCTTCGTGATGGCTCCTCTCCTCTGTTCTGTTCCATCCATTTATATATCTTTTGCGTAAGGTGGGAATTCTTTGTCCCTCTGGGTTTCCACCCCCCCGCACTGGAAAAGCACCAGGTTAAAGATGGATTCCAGTTCATGTAACATGATCCCATGTCACTGTAAAACCCCCAAGGCTTCATGCCTCCCAGCCCAACTCACAGGAAGGCTTGTCTGAAAACAGCCATCCAGTCAATTGTCCTGGTTATGGGAGCCATTAAGATTCCAAACCACTATTAATGGCCCACGCTTTGCATAATTACAATAGGCCCTCAGAGTTATATTTCATATTTCTAGTTTCAGATACAAGAGTGATACATTTATACAAATAGGATGACCACCAGACAATAAGCTTTGTAATGATACCTTACAAGAGACCTTTTGCATGAAGCATATTCCAGTTACATTATATTCACTCATCAAATTTTTATAAAATCCTATAGACTGCAACGTCACAGTGACCTTGGTGAGTCATTTCTTGGGGGCTCTCTTTCCCCATCTGTGAAATGGAAACAACCATACCTACCACACAGGGGTGTTGTGCTCCTGGGGGGCCCAATCTTGCCCCCATGCGTATGCTGAGGCAAGCTACCCTGCTGGCTAATGTCAGGAAGGTATTTGAAAGCCCTCCAATGATAGGGGATATTGAAATGCCAGGTGCTACTTTAATGGAAAGGAATGTGCTGGCATAAGCGATATGGCATGAGCTCTGGGAGCTGCACAGACACAATTCCCTTTCCCGGGAGCAGGACATGTTCAGCCGACTGTAAACTCTTTGGGGCAGGGGCTGTCTTTTTGTTCTGTGTTTATACAGCGCTGCACACAATGGGGCCCTGGTCCACGACTAGCACTCCTAGGTGCTTCACTAAAACAAATAATCAGCAGTAATAGTCTGCCCTGGTTTTTAGGTCTGGGCTGCAGGAGCTGCTTGCACTCATAAAAAACCTGCAGACGTGACACTGAGGACCCAGCAGTATTTCAGAACGGGCCCAGAATGCACCACAGTCCTCAGCAATACAAAGGGCCAGGTGAGTTGCACCTGGGGGGATGCCGGCGTGGGAGGGATCCTGTATTACTCTGTATACCTCTCTGTGTCAGGTGTAACTGATGGCCCCAAGGTGGGCTCACATCATGGGAACGTTCCCAGACAGTGTGGGTCTACTAGAGAGCATGCCTGCAGGATGATCTCTGCCACACACACATATCTGTGACCCTGCTAATGACCTGATTGATATGTCAGGGTTGGGTTAATATGTAAGGAGTGATTCTTCACAGGCAGCCTGGGCCATAGGTTAAAACCCAGGCTCCTGACTGCTTTCAGGACCTGTGTTCCCCCATGGCCAGCCTGGGGGGGTGGGATCTCCCCTCTCCTTCCCCCCGTGAGGGGCAAAGCTAGTTCAGGGCTTGCTGGGAAGTGTAGTCCCCACGGCAGCCAGGATCATAGTCTGGGTTCTTGACAAAGCCTGCTGGGAAATGGGACTGGGTTTATAACGGTCTCCTTTCAGAACTAGTGCTAGGCATAAGCAGACTAAGCAATTGTCTGGGGCCCCAAGCAGCTCAAGGGGGGCCCCTTTTCACTTGTTTAGTATGTGTTGTTAGTGGGGCTGCCCCCAATTATTCCTGCTTAGGGCCCCCAATGGGCTAGCACCACCTCTGGCTCCTTTTGCCCCAGAACAGGGAGAGACTTGGGGGAAGCTCCTGGGACTTCTCCTAGCAGAAGGAGGCAAATCCCCCTTTTAGGGGGGATGCTCTTTACTTTGGTGTACCTGGGGCAGCCCTTTCTGTGGCTAGCCCTGCCACAGTGACCCTTGTTGCTGCCAGTGCGGAAGGCAGGTCCTCGCTGGAGGCGCAGCTGGATCACACTCATCCCACAGCGGTGGTTCCTGTCCCGCGGGGCTGGCTCCCACTCCGGGCATCGTGACCTGGTGTGTGGGGGCATGATGGAGGGGTGGCCCAGCCGAGCTCAACTGATGATCTGTGACCCCCGTGCACCAGCTCCTAATGCCCAGAGCGGGGAGCCTCTGCCTCTGCAGGGTAGGCTCACTCTCCACTCCCACCCAGGGCCTGTCCTCTGCACTGGGCTGGGATTAGGGGTGGGTCCCATGGTGGAGGGTGCTGCTGGGATATTGGAGCCCGCTCAGCAACTCAATATAGTGCACCCAGTGAATCAGGAGGCCCCCTGCACAGTGCTGACTGGTGGCGCATTTCAGTCCAAGGTGTCTGTACAACTGGGACATACAGCAAAACAGAGAGTGTAAAAGGCAGATGCTGGGACCAGCTGGTGACTGGTGGAGCTCTCAGGGCTGGAGCACAGCGTGTCGGTTTCAGCCAGAGTTTTGTTTGCCTGCCATGGAGCTGACTCTGTGCCTAGGGTGACCAGATCACCACACTAAAATATCGGAACACACTGGGGTGCCATCAGCCCCACCCACAGTCCACCCCCACTCCTCCCAGACTCCGCTCTCCTCTGCCCCAGGTCCTGCCCCCCACCAGGCCCCTCCTCATCCCCTGGCTGCTGCTGGCTTACTGCATCCCTCCTTAGTCCCCAACCCATCGCTTGCCACCCCGCTTGCTCGCTCACCCGCCCGCCATTCGCATCTCCACCCCCCGCCTGCCACTCACTTCTACAGTGCCAACTTCCCCTCTGCCGGGTGGGTGCTCAACCACCCCCCACCTCTTCCCACCCCTGCACCGCCCTCAGCCTGCCTCGCCCCCAGTCCACCTCCTTCCCCCAGGTGCCCCCCTGAGCGCGCCACGTCTCTGCTCCTTCCCCCTCCCTCCTGGAAAGCGCTAAGCACCACCAAACAGCTGTTAGGCAGCGGGAAGTGCTGGAGGAGCAGGGACGCAGCATGCTGGGGGGAGGGAGGGAGAAGGAGGCAAGGAGTGGGGAGCTTGGCTGCAATTTTTCCCCATGGGACTGTGCAAGTGGACATGGTTGTGTGGTTGAGATGCCTGGAGCCATGACCAAGTGTCCAATAAATGGAGCTAGATAGCAAAGCATTATGGAGGAGGAGGATGAAGATTGTGAGTACAGGGAGCAGCCTCCTCAGTGGGATTCTCTGGCCCGTTACAGTGAGTTTTCAGGAGACATGCACTCAGCTCTATCTGTCACAGCTGCCACTGGGGGCAGTGGACACAGGCCCCTGCTGCGTGACAGCTGCCAGGAAGTAAAGCTGTCGCTCACCAGCATGCTGGCGTGTCTCTGCTTTGCTTCCCCTTGGCTGCAGGGAGGGGAAGCACACAAGCAGGGTATCCTTCCCATGAGCAAAAGGTTTTGATTTTCAGCTTCCCAGCTTTCATCTCTCTGGTGAAGACTTTCCTGCTACACCTGTGCTGCTCCAGGTACACTGCCCAGCAGCTGCCAGTGCAATCATCTTCTCAACAAAGCTGCCCCCTTGTGTCCAAATACAGGAAGCTCAGGGATCTGAGCTGAGATCGATGCTGGAAGCAGAGCTAATTGCAGCCCTGAGTTTGACAACAGCCTTTTTGCACTGATGTCGCCTTGTGGCCTTGTTCCTGTTCCCCGGCACTGAGCCTCTCCTGGGAGCTATGTCTGGGTTATACAACATCCCTCTGATTCCACAAGGGCGAAAGACAGACCCTGAAATCTGCAGGTGTTCGCAGTGTTCTAAGGCTTCACAGCAAAACAGCAGCCACTTCCCTGTCGGTCACCACACCGCCCCAAGGCTGCACTGGTCATTCCACAGTCAGCAGTTGTCCTTTGCCTCCCTACAGAGCCAAGCCTGACCTCAGATGCAGCATTTTCTTCCATCCCCAGAGTCTGCTGGGTGGTGGTCAGTTTATTGCTCCCATTGGGGTCAGAGTTTCAGTAACAGGCTGTGGGAAGGGCCATGACAAGCACCGAGCAGGAATAAATCCAGCCGGTAGAGGGGCCTGGAGAATAATCCTCTCTCTTTCCTTTCCTCCCCTCATTGCTTTGCCCTGTTCAAGACTCTCTCCAGGTACACAGCCCCTCACAGACTCACAGCGGCCGCAGAGGCCTACACGGATAACACGGACCTTTCGGTGGACAAGTTCCCACTCGCTGGAGAAGGGGAGGAAGCAGAAGAACCTCTGCCCCAGAAGGATCAGCCCTGGGTCCCTGCAGCGCCACGCAGAGGGAGTATAGGCAGGCCACCAGCTGTACTGCAGAAGGCAAAGTAAAAACCCTGGCTGGAGCGAAACACTCAGCAAAGCTCCTCTCCCAGGCCTGGCACAAGGGGCCCGATGCTCAGTCACACAAAGGCTCCTTTACCCCATCCCGGCAGGGACCTCACTGCTGGTGTGGAGGCCCCAGTGGAGAGGGCAGGTTGGAGATAGGCCAGGCTGGGGAATGGAAGGCTGGGAGTGGAGACGGGCTGGCTGGAATGCGCTGTGCTCAGGCTAGTCTCTTCTTCCCAACACCCACTCAAGGCCATGGGAGGCAGACCATATGCTGGAGCTTCTCTAACTTACTCCCAGGGGTGGGGAGGCCACCACCTGGCCCCAGAACATGGAAAGACCAAACGATGCCTTCAAGCTGCGTTTGCCAAGCTCTCCCCTTCCTGCCGCAAGTGGAGGGGCAGAAGAGCTGAAAATCAGGGCCAAGGGGTGCAACATCTGATCCTCTAGAGGTTTTTCTGGCTCAGCTAGGCCTTTAGCCCCTGATCTAGTCGCTGCATTAGGAGTCGGGGGCAGGGAGAATCATGCAGCAGCAGCTGGTAGCATAAAGGAAGTTGAAGCTGGGAAATCAGAAGAGACAGAGGCTAAGCCAAGTTTGGCCAACAGGCAGAAGGCAGTTTATTGAGTCAAGTGGGAGGCACCCCCAAATGGCCAGGATATAAGAGCTGAGCTGTCGCAGTGATAATATTTGTGCTGAGCATGGGTGTAACAGAAATTCCTGCTTCAGGGCTCAGCTGGGTGCTGCTGCTGGGGTCAGGCAGGAATATTCTCTCCCACCGACAGCATTGCATAACTGGCTAGGTGCATTATGGGCTTTCCATGGGTGAGATGCAGGGCGCCAAAGCAGACAGAATATTGATCTGAGCTGATATTGCACATTTCAGAAAGGCTGGCGGTTCCCTGCAAATGAGTTACCATACCAGTAGCTGAGGGTTTGAAACATTCTCAGCAGTAAGACAAAGCCCCTGAATTGACTGAAACTGATGGAAAGTGTTAGTAACAGATTACTGATACCCAGCCAGCTTACGTGGTGCATCGTGAATGGGTCCTGTTTCTCCTCACAGGGACAGGAAGCACTTTCCTGTTGGCCCTTCAAACAGCAACAGTCGGGGAGACCCTTCAAAGGGCGGCAAGAGGAAAATCCAGCCTGCACCCAGAGAGACAGTTCACAAGACTGTCTCCTTCTCAGCCCAGAATTTACCTGCCATATCAGGTGTGTTGGTGCAGAGCAGCACCGTGCTACCTACCCTACAAAATAGTTTGGTACTAAGCAAGCTCAGCCAATCCAGCACTGACTTGCACAGTGGCATTCACCCTGGGTGTCAGGCGACCCGCATTCAGGTGATTTTGAACAAAACAATTTCATGTCAGTGGATGCACACAGTGAATCAGGTAGCCATGAAAAGGCTCCCCAACCCCCAGGGCTGACTGCAAAGTGCCTGTTCCCTGCTTTCAGCCTGTTTCCTCTGCCCATAACGCCAGGCCCTCACCCAGGACTGGAAAGTATGATCACCCTTACCCACAACCCCACTGCAGGTTCCAGAAAGAAGGCACACCTCAGTCTGGCAACTGTAACGTTCTCTTTACCATCAACATCAAGAAGATCCTCCCGTGGCGTGTAGCACTGCTGACTTCCCAGGAATTCCACCAGCTTTCAGCAGCTATGGGGCTGCCTCACATTGGCAAAGTGAATGTACTCTTCCTTAGAGCACTGAGTGTGTTCCACCGACAACCCAGCATAGCCCTCCTGTGCTCTCCCACAGATCTCCAGCCCTCTGCCCCTCCCCTGCCAGCTTTGGGACTCTCTCACAGTCCCCCTGTGATGGCATGGAGGTCTCTCCTGTGCATCCCTGATTGGCTGAGCATGGCCCAGCTGGTGAGCCCTGCCTCACTGCCCTTCGCCTGGGTTATAAATGAGTCCAGACAAACCTATTACATGAAAGCACACACCCCTTTCCAAGGGTCTCAGTTATTAACAAGAGCCAAAAGCACAAGCAGGAGCTTTCTCAGATACACCCGGGGACATTTGTTGTCTCAGGCTGAGTCCAACCAGAAATCTCTGGCTCCTTCCTTCAGGAGACTCTGTGTCCCCAAGCCCAGGAGCAGTCTGTTTCTGGAACCCTTCCGGGTGTCTTCTCTGGGTGGCTCCTTTTCAGGCTGTCCTTAGGCAGGAGTCTCCCCAGCTCTCCTCCTGGGAGCTGAGTGAGTTCTGGACTAGCATTGCCCTGCCCTGCCCTTTCAGCAAGACCCTGATCTCTTAAAACTACAGTGATGGGATTTCCTCCCAGACACCGCTCAATCCTAGCACTGCTTTCTCTCTATCCGTATCCCCCATTAGAGCCTTCTGTAGATCTACTGGACTTCTCAGATCCTTAAGGGCTACGCCACCTGGTGGGATGGGCTGACCCAGGGCCGGTGCTACCATTTAGGCGAACTAGGCAGTTGCCTAGAGCGCCAAGATTTTGGGGCACCAAAAAGCAGTGCCCCCCCCCTCAATTTTTTAAAGCTGTTTCAGCAGCCGCTGCGCTGGGAGGGAGTGGGAATCTGAGCCACAGCTGGCAGCCCAGAGGTACCCCTGGGTCAGCATGTCGCCAGCAGCCTGGGGATTCCACCGCGCAGTCACTGCTTCACTTCTCCCACCTCCCAGGCTTGTGGCGCCAATCAGCTGTTTGGCGCCGCAAGCCTGGGATGAGAATTAGAGCAGGGGCAGCGTGCTCGAGGAGGATGCAGAGCAGAGGTGAGCTGGGGTGGGGAGGTACCGCACGGCTCCCCGGGCCAGGGGGTGGGGAGCTGCCGTGGGGGGGAGCGCCTCAGGGTGGGGGGGAGCTGCCGTGGGGGGAGGGCTGCCGCAGAGGGAGACTCCTCAGGGTGGAGTGGGGGGTGGGGAGCTGCTGCAGGGCTGCGGGGGTGCAAGGTGGAAGTTTCGCCTAGGGCGCGAAACTTTCTTGCACCGGCCCTGGGCTGACCACGAGGCATTATTGCCCTTAAGGGGAAGACGACCCTGTCACACACCCCCAAACAAACTCTTCAACCCAGCTCCCCATTCCGGTACACGGAAAGAATGTCAGGGTTTTATTCACCCAGCAGGGAGATGCAGACACCTCTGGGGCAACGTAGGGCACTCATTTTGGACTAGACTACATTTCCACACCTACATACAGCCTTGGGGGAATAATGGGTGGAACTGTGTGGGGCCCCTGCCTCTTCCCACCTAGGACAGGCTGAAATGCTTGGTTGACATTTACTGCTCCTGCTTCTGGGTGTGCACTCCGTGCAGAGCATACTGCGGCCCTGGCTTTGGTGGAGGCTTTTGGCATTACCTAATCCAAACAGCAAGTTAGGAAACTTCCCTGAGTCTCCTCACGATTCAAATGTGTTTTCATGAGCGCACGCCTCTCCCACTGAAGTCTCTGGGGTTCTCTCTTCAATGGCAGTCAAGGAGAAATGCTTCTCATCCAGCGAAGAGAAGGAGGAGGAAGAGGAGGATTTTGCTCCTTATGGAAGGCAGCCCCCAACTGCAGAGCCAAAACCCAGAGTAAGTAACTCTCTGGCAGTGCTGGACACAGAGGGAGGGGAGCTGTGTGGGAGGAGATGGGTTGTTTAAGGCGCACATTATGTCAGACAGAGCTGGAAAGGGGAAGCAGGGCCCAGCTAGCCATTTGAAATCTGCACCCTCGGCTGGCTAGTCTATTGTTCTCCCTTACCCAATGCATCCATGAGCTCCCTATGGCAGGGTCAGGGACTGTAGAGCAGAACAGATGCTTGGCAACAGTCCCAGGATATTCATTGCTCTCCGGTGGCAAGCATTGCCTGGGCCTGCTCGTGCCCATGAGGGGCATGAAGAAAGATACAGCAACTGTCAATACATTGCAGCAAGGTGCAGAGGAAGGTGCAATATGTCTATTATCTGTGACAGCGCCAGAGCATGACCTAGTCCCAGAATATGCAGGCTTTGCCAGCAGCAGATAAGCAGCCAGGACAGAGCAGCCTGAAATGAAGGCATCACAGCGAGGCAAGAGGAAAGAGGTGGCAGGAGGGAACGGGCTTCTCTTGCTGCACTCAGGAGGAAGCGCTGTAGGGAAATGAACAGACTCACAATGAGCAGCTTGTGTCCTGAGGAGCCTCGGCTGTCTGGCAGAAAATTCCTTCCCTTGGTGCTGATTTATTAACGGCTGGAGAGGGGGAGAGGTTCTTTCCCCCGTCTCCTGCTTAGACTGTAAATATCAATTTGGCAGCAAAGAGCAAATCCCATTAATTCTGAAAGATTCTTAAAGGCATCAGCAGTTCTTGTCCCGTTACAAGACTGACGGGACCTGTCTGTGATTACTAGCATCCTAAACTGGGACTCTGCTGAGATTCATATGAAAAGAATGGGAGAGGCCCCTTAGATCCGTCCGTTGCCCTGGAGGCCAGTGCATGATTCTAATCAGGGAAATAATATACAGAGAAATCCACAGCTAATCTCATTTCCATTAAATCCAAATGTCCCCCCCCTCCCACATGCATCCCATCCCACTCGACATTTCTTAGTAGATTGATAAGACAAGGCCCTGGATTTTTTATTTTTTTGTTGGCAGTTATAAAGCTGGAGGGTGTATTACACTAGCTAAAACCAGTGTCAGCTTCTGACCCCACAGCTCTGCCAGGACAGCTCAGCCCTGATATGCAACAGCCTGTTCACTGTGCCAGCTCTGGAATCAGGGACTGATAATTGTACAGTGGTTCTCTGCCGCTTTGATGTGGCATTCGCTAGCAAGAGAGATGAGACCACCAATCTTCTTCCTTTGTATGTCAGGCTGTGATTACAAGTTTCCTCTCTTTAACTAGCCTTCCTGCTGTTACATTCTCGCTGGCATTATGCTGCTCTGCAGGTCTCATTACACACTAAATCCCATTGTACATATGCTTACATGTAGTATTCAGGAGGCCAGGCCCCTGGGGAAGGATGTATTGAAGGCTGAGTGCGGAGTTCAGACCAGTAATAGAAAACTGTCCACTAAGCCCCAACAACTATTAATTGGCTCTGCTGTCATCTGAGCTCCCCTTACCCCGTTCTAGAACTTAGCATTTTCCCAGGGAGTGAAAAAGTTAACTATGCCACATATGGAAGGAGGCAGCGTGGGCCCCTGGGAGTCAGCAGCTCTGCCACTGGTTTGCTGTGAGACTTTGGGTAAGTCACGTCACCTACCTCAGTTTCCCCATCTGTAAAATGGGGATAACAATGCTCACCCTCCTTTGTAAAGTACTTTGAGATCTGCAACTGCAAACCAATGTATGGAAGCTGGGTGTTATTTATGGGAGAGTGGGAGAATAGTTCACTTGTCTCCTGTGACAGTGACTGGGAGCGTAGCCATTCGTGAGTCCAGTCAGACTAAGTATGTCACCCCTGTGAAGCACAATCCCCCTCTTCAACACTCCAGAGGGTTTGCTCCTGACCCTCACTCTCCTGTAAGGTGACTGTAGCAGCAGGCTGAGAAAAGGGAAGCACAGGGAAGATGGGCAACCACTTGTCTGTGTGTGTCCCCAAAGTTAAAATAATGACTCTGTGCCATCAGAGTGCTGGATCGTGGATGTTTGGAGCACCTCCTGGTGTGTCCGTGTGGGACAATCTGTCCTCGTGCCATGATGCATCATGAGCCTCTATCACAGCAGTATTTGAGCAGATGCATCATCGTGATGCAGCAATGTGACATAGTAAGGCCCGTAGTAAATTCATACTCCTGTCATTGTCCTCTAAGAGCAGCTTTCAAGCTGCAGACAGACCCATCACAATGGACTAGGTCCTGAATTTCAGAGTAGGGGGGGAAACCCTAAGGCTCCTGGGAATAAAAGAATCCCTCCCATTAGAGAACATTAGACATGGATGAACTCCATAGTGTTCACTAGAGCTTGAAAGGCAAACACCAGCCAGGTACCCAGTGGCACTCCCCATCTGCTATAACATGCCTATTACATATGATACCTTCACTTTTTAGGTCTTCAAGACAGCTCTGGATACAACAATTCCTACGGTGGCGCTGACAGGACAGAAGAGTGCTCGATCTAAATACGGCTTCAAGCACATGACTTACCTACCTACCACTACTGACATGCAGCTTAGGAGATACTGCCCTGCTAGATGATGCACTGATTAATAGGTGACACAGGAAACTTGCACGGGTTCTTAAATACATGCCATGCTGCTCCAGTGAATGTGGTGCCACTTGGCTTATTTCAGCAAGGGGAGAAGACTCAGTAATGGGGGGGTGGCTGTTTTGAGAGGATGTGCTACCCACAAGGCTGTTATTTATCACTTGAGAACTCCACAAAGAGCAAAGTCATAACACTGTAGGAAAGATCATTGTGGAGCGGCCTTTGGTGGCTCCAGTTCCCACTCTTCCAGTCAGGAGGCCCATGGTGAAGGCTGAGAGTAAGGTCTGCTGGTGATGTGTTCCTCATCTGACGACAGCAGAATTACTGGGGCAGGAGAGAAGGTCTGGATAACTGAGATGAATGATGACAAAGATCAGAAATGGAAGGGATTGCTACCACTAAGCCCACGAAGGCACTTCCCAAATGTCTCTTACTCTACTCCTGTACAATGCTCCTTGTTAACTTACCAGTCCATAGACAAAAACATTAGTGATCATTTCTCCCTGTCCCCCACCACAGGAATACAGTGGAGAGGCCCCTTGCACGATAAAAGTACAGAACCAAGCCTGTGTTTTCCTGGAAAAAATCCCATAGCCATTTGCAGAAGTGGCTTCTGAATCTGTGCCGTTTGTGTGCAGATCAGGCAGACAAACCCAGTTGCCTGATTTGCAAGCCCAAACCCCATTTATGCATGAGAATGTAGGATTCTGCACATACAAAGTCACAAGCAGGAATTGAGAGCGTAGCTAGGGGCCATTTGGAGCAGGTGGTCCTAAATACCACTCACTTTTACAATAGTTTTTATAAGCAGGGCCTCATTTTCACAAGTGTTGAGCATCCGCAACTCCTACTGACTTCACCCAGGAGTGTGGGTGCTCAGCACTTCTGAAAATCAGGCCCTAACATTCTTCTCTCTTCTATCCGATTGAGCCACACTGTCCATTTATTTTGTTCATGGGTCAGCGACACTGGCACAGAGTCAATTTTAGATGCCAGTTTAACTACACAAGCACTTTGTTGGGCAATGACTGACTAGGAATCCCTCCAACACTCATATGATTTTGGGGAACCGCTTGTCACTCAATACTTATTGTATCTGATTGATGATTCTTTCTTATGCCCACTGAGAGAATGTGAACTTGGCTTCTCCTCCAACTATTTTGTAAGGGGAATGGGTATCAGAGCAGTGGGACCAAGTTGAAGGATTTGGGCTCTATGGTACATCCTATTCCTTTTGTTTATATTAGCAGTGAGGTAAAGGCAACAAATTATGCAAGGGATAATTGCATAATTTAATGTATTATAAACTGTTTCCCAGAAAATATCTGCAACATATTAATTTGAAGGTAGAAAAAAAAAAGATTTTCTGATGCTTGGTTTGAGAACACCTGACATTGCTCAGAGCATACACCACAGTCATTCTTACCTATATCACAGTGTGCAATCATTTAGATCAGCTCATAGTGCTTTAAATCTTACCCCAGCATAGAATGTATACCCTATGGAAAACAAGAACTGCTCCTTCCCTACCCACTTCATTGTTGCTGATGAAGCACTTAAAATAATTAAGTCACATGCATTTGGAAAATGTAACTGCTCTGAAAGAATAATCAGGGAATGTTTGATTCTGCATGTCTGTTTGCTCGTCACTCATTTGCTCTGAAATGTCAGGGTGACAGAGTTTTCTAGGGAGCCAGCTGGACCCAATGAAACTTATTTACAAAGGTCGCTGGGTGAAATTCAGACCTGGGATGTCTAGTCATAGAACAGCAGTCCTGGGGAAGTGCTGAGAGTTCCTTCAGAGCAGAGACACGGCAGACTGACACACTGATGTTCCAATGAGTTGCATCTTCAGTATTCCTTCCCTTAGCCATAGAGCTGAGGGGAACAATGAAAGCTTAGAAACAGATCAAAATGCTAAATGTCAATGGGAGAATGGAAATTAGTGCTAAAATCAGACAGACTTCCTGCATGTTGGACTTCTGCTATCCCCCCAGGTAAGTAGGGAACACGCACACTCATCTGCAATACAATCATTTTAAACTGGTCTTTGCAGCAATCCCCCCTCCACTTTCAGTTGTTTCACTTGTGTGTTGAACATATAGGATCCAAGGAGCATACGCAATGAGTCTGTTTAGCTGACAGCAGATGGACACGTGCATGAGTATTTGCGGGCTGAATGCAAGAGGGAAAATTGAGGGCCCTCAGGTGCCCGCTGCCAAGCACAGAGTCTAGGGGACTGCAAACTTTCCCTTTCCTGGGGGGCATCACTGCAGGCTCCCTAGTAACATAGCTGGGGATTAATGCAGAGAAGCCAAGTGTGCCAAGTCTTGTCCCTTTCAGCACACAAAGACTATACAAATAGCTGCTTTTTATTTAATGAGGTTGATCAACTGTTGAGTTGATTAGAAGGTGCTTTTTCAAGCAAGCATTTCTGACCAGCTGTAGCTTTAACTGAGACCAATCAAGCTGTTAGTTCAAACAGCTCTGCTTGTGCAGCTCCATCAACGTATTCGGCTCTCATAAGAAGTCAGAACACAGCATCAGCGCTGCTGGTGCTAAGTGTGGGGAACACAAACTCCAACTGAGCACTGTGGGCTTGTCCGACTCGGCTCCAACATACACGGCTACTTGGGGTATTTTCTATGACTTTGGCATCTTGCTCTGAGTAGCTGTTGAGACACTGGGCCTGCTTGGCAAGCTCTGCAGGGCAGCCTTGGCAGTCAGAGGACGGACCACATTCCTCAGCGCAAACCTCTCTGGGGGTTTTGTGGATGAGCAGACAACTGGCTGGTGATGGTTGATCACTTTGGGGGGACTTCTGTCCACAGTGGCTCTGAAGGGAAGAAAAAATTGCTACTGTGAGATGGCACAAGTTGTTATGGAGAACTGAGTGAGCCCCCTGGATTCACCTGAGAACTGCACCAAGAACTTCCAGCACTGGGCACAACAGGAAGGTTGGCACAACAGGACTCTCTGAGGAGTCCACACTGCTACTTCAGTCAGTTTTGAGAATACTAGACTGCTCGCCAATTTCTGCAGATGTGCAGAGTCTCCATATGGATGAAGGACTGATAGAAAGGCTGATATTGAACTTCTCTCCTGAGAAGACGAATCAGGACATAATATGAAAATGTAATTCACTGGGTCTTTGTTTTTTTGGGTTATTTTTAACTCTTTCACTGCTGGCCCCCCTCATATCTGCTGTGTCATCATTGTCCACGAGCATTTCGTGGGCAGGAATCCTACCTTGCCGCACAGCAGATGTCTTTTACCTGGGTATGGCTGGAACATGGAGTAGCATGCAGGTAACTGAAGAGCTAGATTGCAGAGTAAAACTTTTCTCTGCTTTAGAAAGTAGCTCACTCTCATTTGGAGTGACCCGAACAAATAGTACAAGGGACAGCTCCTGTGTTGATACTATACCACAACTATTATGTTACCTGGAAATCAAAATTTCCACATTTTGAGAAATAAGGTGCTGATATTGCAATAGAAGGGTCCAATCACAACCAGCTTTGGTTTACATGACACCTATCTACTTTACACCCTCTTTTATTTTTAGAAAGGCCTTTTCCCCTGAACTTTCTTTTAAAGCGAATTACTGTAAATTTCAAGGAAAAAATGTGTCTCTGATGTGACTAATCTCGAGACTGAATGTTAGAAGTAACCAAGGTATGAGTAATGTAAGATTGTACTAGTTTAGTTTTGGAAGGACTAAATGATGCATAGGTCACCAAGATACCAAGCCGTGCTTTCTACAGAGTATATGGTAGATACCATCTAGCCAAGAGTTTGTACTCTGTGGTGTAATATACATCAGAGTCAACAAGGCTGCACCTTTTCTCCCCCAGTGAAGTCCCTTCTATGCTTACCAGAATGCCATAGAAAAGTCACCTAACTAGCGAGCATACCTGACACTTGTTGATCCAACAGCTGCTGGTCCTGAAATAGGCCTCCTGGTTTGCCTGCCAACACTCTCGCTGGTCCAATACCTCCCTTCAGCTCTCAGTGGTGATGCCTCACATGCAGCAAGTGTGCTGTGCAGACTCAGAATAGCAATCTCTTCACCCACAAACTGGGCTGCGATTTCTGTGCTAACTCTTGATTGGGGATATTCCTTCAGTTGAGCTGCTTCTTTCTGGTTTGGCACTTTCAGACGTCTGACCCTGATGTCTCTCACTTTTGAGGGTCTAGCTGCAACACCCTGTATGGATGCAGGTGAGGGGCACTTTGGAGGAGAAGGTACCAGAGAACGATTCAGACTAGCGGGCAACACACTTTCTTGGGCATGTGATGAATCTGAAACATAACAAGGAAGCACACTGATTTCCTGGCATGACTAGTTCACCTAACTCTTAATGGGCCAATTCCATGATTATTGGTGTCACTGGAAAGACTGCTTTTCACTTCAATTGGCAGTGGATCAAGTGATGAGTCCCCTCAACTCCTGTTACTTCCAATAAGATTGGAGACCTCTGAGCATTTCAGAGGAGTGCATCCCAACTCACTGATGTTTAAGGCACAAGAAAATTGAAGATCAAGGGATACTGACTTTTACCAAACTCAGAAGTGCAAACACGACTCTCATGTTAGCATTAGAATAAGGGAAAGCACCTAAATGTTAAGAATGTTTTCGTATATTCTTTTTACCATTTATAGTTCAGCTCATATGATCCCCAGCTGTAACACACATGGAAGGAGAAGAATCCTGATAATGATCTATGACCAAGCTCCTTCGTTTTCAGTTTAAACCAATTTTTACTAAAAAATTCCCAGGTTTTATAAAAAGTATCATTCTGTTTTTTTCTGATTTCCACCCTACTTTTGTATCATTCAAATATATAAAAATAACTTGTTTTATTAGGAAAATACAATACATTGCATGAGATATATGTATTACGAGAGTTCATTAGTCTGTGTGTATATACAAAGTTGCCTGTTGAAATAAGGCGATGTATTAGTCTAGTCTACAAACAAACAGGCACGTACACAAGCTCTGAGGTGTGTGCACATCTGAACGTATTGATGAATCTCACGCCCACCACATACACATTTCAAGCTGTTAGCAGATAACGGTTTAAAGATCTGACACACTAAAATGGGAAGAAACCTAAAATCTGTATCAAAATATGTTTCAGAAACAAGGAAGTATTCAAAAGTGTTCAAAAAACAAAAACAGGAGAAAAGGATGAAGTTAAGTGTATGTGCTGCAAATGATGTGGCCCAATTAGTAAATGAAAATATTTATAGGCTAATAGTTCTAAGTCCACAACAGTAAACTGTTTATTCAAATCAAAAGTTTTATTTGGGGATTAGAGATTATATTGTTTTCTTAAACTCACAGGTGGCATTGTGTTTTGAGTTCTCTTTTAGTTCTGCAGCAAACCACACTGATGAACGAAATTCAAAGCATTTATCTACTGAATACTTTTTTCCATCTTTCCATCCACCAAAATGAACCCAAATATTTACCCAGAAAAATATTAATAGTTTTTTGCACTGATTTTTACCTATTTTTGTTGTTGTGGTAATAAAAAAAGACAGTTACTCACCTTTATAACTGTTGTTCTTCGAGATGTGTTGCTCATATCCATTCCAATTAGGTGTGTGCGCGCCGCGTGCACGTCCATCGCAAGATTTTTACCCTAGCAACACTCGGTGGGTCGGCTGGGCGCCCCCTGGCGTGGCGCCGCTATGGCACCGAATATATACCCGCCGACCTGTCCGCTCCTCAGTTCCTTGTTGCCGGCTACTCCAACAGTGGGGAAGGAGGGCGGGTTTTGGAATGGATATGAGCAACACATCTTGAAGAAAAACAGTTACATAGGTGAGTAACCGTCTTTTCTTCTTCGAGTGCTTGCTCATATCCATTCCAATTAGGTGAATCCCAAGCCTTACCTAGACAGTGGGGTCGGAGAGAGATACTGCAGAATGTAGAACCGCTGAGCTGAAGGCTGTGTCCTCTCTGGATTGTTGCACCAGGGCATAATGGGAAGTGAAGGTGTGTACTGAAGACCACGTAGCTGCTCGACATATCTCCTGGATAGGTATTCGAGCTAGGAAGGCGGCCGACAAGGCCTGAGCCCTGGTAGAATGAGCGGTAATATGACCCGGAGAGACGAGCTAGATCATAGCAAGTACGGATGCACGCCGTTACCCATGAGGAATTCTCTGAGAAGAGACGGGTAGGCCTTTCATCCAATCTGGCACTGCCACAAAAAGTTGGGGCGTTTTGCGGAAGGGTCTCGTTCCATCAATGTAGAAGGTGAGCGCCCTGCGGACGTCGAGGGAATGCAACTGCTGCTCTCTACGAGATCTACGCGGTTTAGGAAAGAAGACCGGGAGGAATATGTCCTGGTTGAGATGGAAGGCCGAGACTACTTTAGGGAGGAATGCTGGATGTGGACGTAACTGCACCTTGTCTTTGTGGAACACCGTGTAAGGTGGGGTCCACCATCAGAGCCCGAAGCTCAGAGACTCTCCTAGCCGATGTGATGGCCTCAAGGAAGGCTGTTTTCCATGACAAATATAGGAGAGAGCAGGTCGCCAATGGCTCGAATGGAGGAGTCGTAAGTCTCGTCAGGACCAAGTTGAGGTCCCAGGAAGGGGCGGGGCGTTGTACTAGGGGGTATAGATGCTGCAAACCTTTGAGGAACCTCGAGACCATAGGGCGGGAGAAGATGGAATGAGTACCTTCTCCTGGGTGGAAAGTAGAAATAGCTGCCAAGTGCACTCGCAGTGATGAGATAGCGAGGCCTTGCTGTTTAAGATACCAGAGGTAGTCCAATATAGTGGGAATGGGAACCTCCGTGGGTGTTACATTCAGTGTTCGACACCAGCAAGAAAATCGCTTCCACTTGGCCAAGTATGTAAACCGGGTGGAAGGTTTTCTGCTACCCAGGAGTACTTCTTGCACTGGGGCAGAGCAGCGTAACTCCGACTGGGTTAACCATGCAGGAGCCACGCTGTGAGATGGAGGGATTGCAGGTCTGGGTGGTGAAGCCTGCCATAGTCCTGCATTATAAGATCCTGATGAGGGGACAGAAGGATCGGGTTGGTTATCGAGTGGTCCAGCAACGTGGTGTACCAGTGTTGTTGGGGCCACGCAGGGGCGATCAGGATCAGGCGAGTCCTGTCCCTGCGGAGCTTTAAGAGAACCCTGTGCACCAGTGGGAAGGGTGGAAAGGCGTACAGCAGCTGGTTCTTCCATGAGATTAGGAAGGCGTCCGATATAGAGCCCGGGCTGAGATCTTGGAAGGAGCAGAACTTCTGGCACTTCCTGTTGTCGCGGGAAGCGAAGAGGTCTATGTGGGGAAAGCCCCACTTCTGGAAGATGGAATGTAGAATGTCCGGGCGAAGCGACCACTCGTGAGACCGAAAAGATCTGCTGAGATGGTCTGCCAGAGTGTTCCGGACCCCTGGGAGGAACGATGCTACAAGGTCTATCGAGTGGGCTATGCAAAATTCCCACATTTGGATCGCCTCCTGACAAAGGGGGGAGGATCGAGTCCCTCCCTGCTTGTTTATGTAGTTCATGGCCGTTGTGTTGTCGGTAAGCACTGAAACACAACGACCTTGCAGATGTTGTAGGAATGTCTGGCACGCCAGGCGGACTGCTCTCAGCTCCCGGACGTTTATGTGCAAGGCCGCTTGAGATGACCAGAGGCCTTGCGTGCGACGATGGTCTAGATGAGCCCCCCAGCCGAGATACGACGCATTCGTCATTAGGGACACTGAGGGCTGCCTTGGATGGAATGGCAGTCCTGCACAAACCAGGGAGGGTGTTAGCCACCAGTTGAGGGAGTCTAAGATGCTCTGAGGAATGGTGACCACCATGTCTATGGTATCTCTGCCTGGAGGGTACACTGAGGCGAGCCAGGTTTGAAGGGGACGCATGCGTAGTTTGGCGTGCTTGGTTACAAAAGTACATGTGGCCATGTGACCGAGGAGGCTCAGATAGGTGCGAGCCGAGGTCGTCGGAAAGGTTTGGAGGCTTTTTATAACTGAGACTAGTGCCTGAAACTGGGGCAGTGGCAGGCAGGCTTTTGCGAGTTTGGAGTCTAGAATGGCCCCAATGAATTCTATTCTTTGAGTGGGCACTAGAGTAGACTTCTCTAGATTGATCATCAGGCCCAGTCTCTCGAATAGGTCCGTGATGATGGCTACGTGCCTGTTGACCTGGGCCTCGGAGGTCCCTCGAATAAGCCAGTCGTCTAGGTAAGGAAACACATGTATTTGCCGATGACGGAGGAAGGCGGCCACTACCACCATGCACTTTGTAAAGACGCGAGGGGCTGTAGAGAGGCCAAACGGAAGGACTGCAAATTGAAAATGTTGGCGGTGCACCATAAACCGTAGGTACCGTCTGTGCAGGGGATAAATAGCGATGTGGAAATATGCATCCTTCATGTCGAGAGCAGCGTACCAGCCTGCGGGATCCAAGGATGGGATAATGGTCCCCAGGGATACCATGCGGAACTTCAACTTCTTTAAAAACATGTTGAGTCCTCGCAGGTCCAGGTTGGGTGAAAGACCTCCTTTTGATTTGGGGATTAGGAAATATCGGGAGTAAAATCCCCTGCCCCTTAATTCCTCCGGTACCTCCTCTATAGCTCCAATCGAGAGGAGCGTACAAACCTCTTGCCAGAGGAATTGCTTATGAGAGGGGTCCCTGAAGAGGGACGGGGAGGGTGAGAAGGTGGGGGTGAAATAAATTGGAGGCGGTATCCAAATTCCACCGTGCGTAGGACCCAATGATCCGAGGTTAATTGGGACCACGCAGGGAGGAAGGAGGCAAGGCGGTTGGAAAACTGAAGGGGATCTTGGGGAAGGACTGGTGCTCTGCTCTCGGGCACACCTTCAAAAGTTCGCTTTCGGACCCGGCACTGGTTTGGCGGGACCGGTATTGTGGCCACCTGGGGACCCAGATTGCCGTCTGCGTTTCCCGCGACCATACCTTCTGCCAAAGTCTTGTAGCAGTCTGGGCAGGGGGTAAGGGCACTGAGGCTGGCTACGGAAAGACCTTCATTGGGTTTGTGGGGTATGCATCCCAAGGAAACGCATGATCACCCGATTGTCCTTAAGACTCTGTAGCCTAGGGTCTGTTTTCTGGGAGAAAAGGCCCTGGCCTTCAAACGGCAGGTCCTGGATGGTGTGTTGCAGTTCAGGAGGTAGACCTGACACTTGCAGCCACGAGATCCTCCTCATCGTGATTCCCGAGGCCACGGTTCTGGCTGCCGAATCGGCAGCGTCGAGAGATGCCTGCAGGGAAGTCCGTGCCACTTTCTTTCCTTCCTCCAGAAGGGCTTGGAATTCCTGGCGGGAGTCTTGTGGGACCAGTTCAGTGAACTTACCCACTGACTGCCAGGTGTTATAATTATATCTACTGAGCAGGGCCTGTTGGTTCGCCACCCTAAGTTGGAGGCCCCCTGCAGAGTAGACTTTACGTCCCAACAGGTCCATCCGTCTAGCCTCCCTCGATTTTGGGGCAGGGGCTTGCTGGCCACGGCGCTCTCGCTCATTGACGGATTGAACCAGAAGGGAGCAAGGAGGAGGGTGGGTATATAGGTATTCGTACCCTTTGGAGGGTACCATGTACTTTCTTTCCACCCCTCTGACCGTAGGAGGGATAGACGCCGGAGATTGCCAAATTGTGTCCGCTTTGGCTTGGATGGAGCGGATAAATGGCAAAGCTACAAGGGTTGGGGCATCCGCTGACAGTATGTCTATTACCAGGTCTTCAACCTCCAGGACGTCCTCCACCTGGAGATTGATATTTAAGGCGACTCGCCTCAGAAGGTCCTGGTGAGCTCGGAGGTCGATAGGGGGTGGGCCCAATGAGGATGTACCGGCCACTGCCTTGTCAGGTGAAGAGGAGGATGACAGACCTGGTACGAGTGGTTCCTGTAGGGACTCTTGGTCAGGAGGTATGTCAGGGTCCAGTGCCTGAGGAGATTGATCTGTACCCGCTGGAGAGGGATGTCTAACAATGGCCTCCGGTGCGTGATGTTCTGACGGGGCGGAATGTGATGGTACTGTGGGTTCGCCTTGGGCCTGGTGATATGCCCAAGGCGTCCAAAAGGACCACTGATGAGGACTTTGGTCTGACTCATAGACTCACAGATTCTAGGGTCAGAAGGGACCAATGTGATCATCTAGTCCGACCCCCTGCACAAAGCAGGCCACAGAACCCTACCCATCCACTTCTATAACAAACCCCTAACCTATGTCTGAGTTATTGAAGTCTTCAAATTGTGGTTTGAAGACCTCAAGCTGCAGAGAATCCACCAGCAAGTGACCCATGCCCCACACTGCAGAGGAAGGCGAAAAACGTCCAGGGCCTCTGTCAATCTGCCCTGGAGGAAAATTCCTTCCCGACCCCAAATATGGCAATCAGCTAAACCCTGAGCATGTGGGCAAGACTCACCAGCCAGCACTCAGAAAAGAATTCTCTGCAGTAACTCAGATCTGGACCTTGAGCCTCATGGAAAACACAGCTGTGTGTGTCTCTGAATCGGCATAGGCAGCACTATCAGCATGCAATGACTCAGACGCGTGCCACGATGGCCATGACGGGGCGGAGACCATTTGAGGATGAGCCCTATCTCTAGGGTACCGTATTTCGTGCCGCACCGAAGAGCGGTACTAGGATCTGTACCGGTACCGAGAGTGTGATCGGGACCTGCGACCGGCGCGGTGCCAGGAGGTCGACCGGGATCTTGACGACCTATGATGAGAGCAGCTGTGGTGCAAACGGTGCCGGAGCTGGACCAGTGCCTGGAGTATCGGTCCGGTGAGCGGGATCTCGAGTGGTGCCGCGAGTACAACCGGTACCGAGGAGGAGATCTGTACCAGGACTGTGAGCGGTACCTGGATCTGGAGCGGTGACAAGATCGAGAACGTTGGGGGGACCTCGATCTTGAGTGCTGTCTGCCTGTGGTGCCGATGGAAGGTGGTCTTACCATGGCAGGCTTGCCTGTCGATTGAATGACCCGCACCAGCGGTGCTGGGGGTTGAGGCAGGGCGGGCTCCGTTAACTCAATCAGTTCCCTCACTGTAGGAAATGTCTCTGGCGTAGTGGGAACAATAAGCTCTGCCGAGGCATGTGCCGGGGAGCTGTCATGCACCGGACTCGACGGCTCTTGCATGGCCGGAATCAACGGTGCGGAGATTGTCGGTGCCGCGGCAGTTACTGGTGCCGGGCGGCTCGACTTAGATTGCTGCTCAGACTGCGGTGCAGATAGTGGGGCCGCAGGAGCTTTGAGCTTTTTGGCACGCGGGGAGAGGGAGCGGTGCCGGGCCGGTTTCTGGGCCAGTGACGGCTGGTGCCGAGATGATTTTGCGGTGCTGGCGCTCTCTGGTGCCGATGAGGCACTTCTCCCCGGCGCGGACTGTCCGGCAGCTGGTGCCAAAGGTGGAGGAGTGAGGGCTGCCTCCATTAGGAGCTGCTTAAGGCGAAAGTCCCGCTCCTTTTTCGTCCGCAGCTTGAATGATTTGCAGATCTGGCACTTGTCTGCAAGGTGGGATTCCCCCAAGCACTTGAGGCAGGAGTCGTGAGGGTCTCCCGTGGGCATCGGCCGGCGGCAGGCCGAGCACAGTTTGAAATCTGGTGAGCCAGACATGGACCTGGGCACCAGGTGAGGGAAAGGGCTAATCCCCGACCCTCTGAACTATATACACTAACTACGTTTACGAAAATCTATTAACTAGAACTATAGAGAATAAACTATATACACAATAAGTATTAGAATGAGTGAAAAGCTAGGGAGGTGGAGATCAGCTAAGCCGCGCTCCACTGTTCCAACGACCAACACGGGCGGTAAGAAGGAACTGAGAAGCAGACGGGTCAGCAGGGGTATATATTCGGTGCCACAGTGGCGCCATGCCAGGGGGCGCCCAGCCGACCCACCGAGTGTTGCTAGGGTAAAAATCTTCCAACGGACGTGCACGCAGCACATACACACCTAATTGGAATGGATATGAGCAAGCACTTGATGAAGAACTGATAAATTCCTAAGAAAAATTAAATAAAATAAAAACTGAAAACAGAGCCCTATGCATGACACAGCAATGTTGTATATATTTATCCTTAGAAAGATTCTATATATAGTAGAGATCCATTTGCTGCTGGCCATAAAAAGATTAAACTGTACCTAATTGACTGATGTACAGAATTTAGGCTAAGGACACAATCAAAAGAATGGCCTTTGAGTAACTGTGTCACTAAACCTCTGGGAGAGACATACAGCCTTATATGTCCTAACTGAATGCAATTTATTATACTGCTTGGGTGACAAGAAAACACACTCCCAGGTATTGCATCTCCTGTATTCCTTCTCATGTAGCTGAGAGGAACTATGAATGATTACATTCTTTCTTCGGCTATCCTTCGATGCGAGGAGGATGTCTGCCACGGGGGTTCAGTGGTGAGTTTTAAAGTGGCTGAGGAGCTCAATTCATGCCCTCCAGATTTTCCCACAGAAGTGACAGGTGTAATCTTGGAGGAGAAACAGACAAAAGTAATACATGTCAACCCTTCCCTAGAAAGTGAGAAGGCTAAGTGAGACCAGTACCTGAGGAGGACTGGGAAAGACGAGACTGGCAGGAGGAATCTGGAGAAATCCTTTCAATTAGGTCCTCATCATATGTCTCTCTTAGCTCATCCTCACAGCTGTCACTCATGCTGCATTCTTCATCCTCCTCCTCATCACTGTGTATCTTCAGCACCTGGGGGACCTTCTCCATCTGAATGATTTGCAGACACCTGACAAATGATAAGCTCTACGGTTTTAGCTGACCCTCATTGTGCTATCTTAGAGGAGTGTACACATGAACTGTTCTGAGTACTGTACATGCATGTGGGGTCGCTGTTGTTTAGAGACAAATATAGGTAACGTGGATTTACATTCACCTGGATTGGCTTACATCTCACATGCAAAAATGGGCTATGAATTAGGTACCTAAACTGCCTGTTTTTTATTGTTTCAGATTCAGCCAACCTTTAATTAGCCAAGTGAAACATGACAGATTTCAAGGAAGAGCATCAGAGTCAAAATAAAGGCATTTTTATCTCTAAGATAATAGTCACCCCTCAGATCCATGGAGGAAGTGCAGCTCAATATTATTTTCTGCCTTTGTGCATGGAATACTGGGGCAGAGAACTGCTATGCACACCAGAGAAGAATTTTGTCTATAAAGTGGCCTGATCCAAAGCACACTGAAGTCAGTGAGAAAACTCCCATTTAGTTAGGTGAATGCCAACTGCTTTTGCAAATCCTGCCTTTACTGTCTAATGGAGAACACTGCTAGAACCAGTTGCAGGGCAACAATTTCCCACTGATCCCACACACACTTCACAACTTGCCGCTAGCCACACAGAGGGCACTCCAGAGGTCTGGAATCTGCACATGGTGAGGGGATGGGAAGTAGCTGCTGGGCTCAGGGAGGAGTAGGCATAAGTAGTGGCTGTGGAAGGAGGAGTCCACCTTTCCATTTCTGCTTTATGGAGTTTTGCCAGGTTGTATTAATTTTCCTCTGCCCACCCACCCCCTCAATAGGGAGGTCCCTTTAAGGAGGTTGCCAGGAAGTGGGCTGAGGGAGGGCTCACAGACCCAGAACCAGCATGGACATCTTGGCCTCCCCTAGGATCAACATGGACAATGCCCCAGAGATTTCCTCCTGCTTCGTCCCTCCCATGCGGTTTCCAGCAGAAAGGGCGACTAAGCATGGAGTTTGCAAATAGATTCCACTGTGTTGTCTCTGCAGGCCTAGATATAAATTTACAAAATTAAAGGCAATTCCCCCAAACTGCCACCAGGTGGCTGAAGAGTTCACCTTATTACGGCGGTGGAACACTGAGTCCCTGCTTTATTGTAATATTATTAGGAATCACCCCAAACTCTTACTGGTTATGCTGCTCTCTCCATGCCCTCAGTTCTGTAAAGACATCTTCCCGGCTTAGATCTTCAGCTTCTTCAGAGTCATAGGTGTGCTCCATCTTGGGACCAGGCATTTGAAAAGGGTTCATTGCTACAGACTAAAAAATAAAATGAAAAAAGTTACCACTGATAACTTGGTATTTACTTTACTGCTCACCTCTCTTTGCCAACAACTCTCCCTCTAGTGCAGTTTCCAAACTCTGGCCATCAGAATGTTGATGTAACGGTTGGGTTTTCAGTTTATCCATGACCCTGTTCTTTATTTTGATATTTTTTCAAATTGTACTGAATATGATAATCCCAGCTACAACTCCTGTTAGGATACTACATTTCTTATACATTCACTCCAGAAACCCAGCACTGTGATGATTGGGAGAGTAATGACACGTTTAATTCTGGCCCCATGGATACGTAGCTCTAGGCACACTGACCTGAACCTGTAATAGCTGCACCAACAGGCATTTCAGCAGGATGTGATATGTAGCATATGATTATGGTGCCCTTATACAGTCTGTGCTACACTACACTATTATTAATTCTCATTGTTTTAATTAATTCCAAAAAGCTTCATTGATTGGGCAGGGTGGGGCAGAGAAAAGGGACACTTCAATTTGCCCTCCCCCAATGATTTTTCTAATATTTGCTGTCAGGGATAACATGTAAAATTATATACATTGTAGTGATCTATGTATCATGTGAGTGACATGGCCCCAACGCAGCAGAGGACATATAAAGTTAAGCACACGCTTACATGATTTGCTGAACCAGGGCCTACAAGGGTACGTCTATTCTGCAATTAAATACCCATGGCTGGCCCATGCCAGCTGACTTGAGTTTGTGGGGCTCAGGCTAAAGGCCTGTTTAACTGCGGTGTAGATGTTCAGGCACAGGCTGGAGGCCAGGATCTGTGACCTTTCCCCCTCCCAGAGCCTGGGTTCCAGCGTAAGCCAGAACCAAATCCTGTGGTCCTTACCTGTGCTTTGCTCAGGTCCCAGGGAAGTCGATGCAAGTTTTGTAAGTAAGGAATGGAGGATGTGGCATGTAATTTTCATGTGTTCTTTTACAGTCCATTGTTTTTAATTTCCTAAAGCGAAAGTAACGGTTCTCTCTACCGGCTGTTTCTCTCCTCTGTTTCTTATATACAATCATAGCTGATATCCGATAACTTTCTCATTAAATGACACAATTGGTTTGTTTTGTGTTGACACTTCCCTCCCAGATCTCTCCAATCCCTCCCAGAACAGGAAGCCTGGAAGTCTCAGATTCATGACCCCCCTCACCATTCTCTATTTATCCATTGATCTTCCAGCTCTCCAAGTTTCCTCTCCTGCCCTTCTCCATGCCTCACTTGACCTTCCATATCTCCTGACTCAGCAGGACACTTAAGCACATGCTTATGCGCTTTGCTGAATCAGGGCCTTTAGACACACACACATCCCGCCTTCTCCAAGACTCACTGCTTTTGTACATAGTTTTCTCGACTATAGACTGGAGTGGAAATCCATAAAATATATTAGGGGTCTCAGCTTATCTCAGCAGAACTTATCTGATCTGGGTGTGTCAGGCAGGAATGGAAAGCATACAGGAAAGATAACGTACACCTAGCTTTTGTCTCCGTGCACGAAGGGCTTTGATAGGGTTCCCACATATAACTCGGCTGATTCCTAGCAAAAAGAAACAAAACAAAGCAGTTCTCACTAGCTTTTGACACTTCGTACGGTTCTTAAATCAGTTTACAGTCCTGATGAGATTCTGTTCTCGAGGATATAACATGTTTCATTCATCAACTGTCTGGAGCTGGTCTCCATTTCTTTTGCTAAATGCGGAGTATCCAGTTCTAGCAAGGTGCTGCTTCATGGCTCTGGACAGCTTCACTGGCTCAGCTAGTACTGCTAAGCATTTGAACTACCTGCCTCAGAGAGCTGAGAAGAAACTGGTGTTTTCTGGAAAGACAGCCTCAAAATATTGGGGCAAATGAACACAACTTGACACACTTAATCAGCATCCGAAGAGCTGATTAGATTGCAGCACTCTGGCCTTCTCAGTGACAACTGACGAAGAAATCCTAGGGAGCCTGCAAAACTGGATCAAAACAGGACTCTGCCAGACATTTCCCATTCAGCCATCCTTGGGCATCCTGCCAGTAGTCCTCAGAAGCTCCTTTGTCTTCCTCTTAATTACAGCGGAGTGTCAGCTCTGCTACAGCTAACGTTAAGATCTCCTCACTCTCCAGCTCCTTGTCTACACTGTTGTCTGCTCTGAGAGGGGCTTGGACGGAGCTACATTCAAATCTCAGTCATCAGCAGTGAGCCTGAATTAGACAGAAAAATTTTTGCAGAGTGACAGACAGTCCTCCACTTCCTTCTAAGGGTGGTGCTGACTCTGCAGTATTCCCAGGAGGGAAGAGCCAGCCACCAGGTTGCTGAGTACTGCGCTACAATTAGACCTCTGGGCTGGCCAGCAGGCCAGAAATTTTAAATCAGTGACGAGATCCCTCACACTGGGAGATGCAGCCCTGGAAACTAAGGATACAGTCACTCACTCACAGCAATGACCCCTATAGGAATATAAGTATTGAGCTTGCATACCATGTACGCTGACCTTATGACCTACTTGTGAAGGGGGCATGTAACACAGCTTCTGAACTCCAGACGTTTGTAGGGACAGTTTATCTTAGGACATTACTCCAGTGTTTTAACACAAAGATATGTCCAATAGTTCTGAATGTTTTCATATAAACTAGATCTGTGACCCCAGCCAATTTGGGGTCTAGAGATAAGGGCTACTGAGAACAGGTTTGAATAAAAATAGGAGGACAAACCCTACCTGAGGGGAGACTGCTTAACAAATAGCAGGTGGGGAGACATAGCCAGCCTTTCATTAGGGCACTTTGTAGCAATGTACAACTTTTGAAGGGGGATTAAAGGGTAAAATGGGAGGGTGTCGTCAAAGGACTTTCAGCTTCTGCCTCAGGAGAAAATGAAAAAGCATCCCAAGCTCACTGTGCGGGCTTCACACTTGGAAACCTATGGACAATCCAATGTGCCGTCAGTATAGACGGGGGACACTGAGAGCACATGTGCTTTTATAAAGCTGGAAGAACTTTGAGAGGGGGTCGAAAGAGGGGTGGGTGGGGGAAGAACAGACAAAGAAAATTCATCACCATGTGTCAAGTCACTGGAGTCATCTTCTAGGAATATCTCATCAGAGACAGTGGAGTCTGGAAGGGTGCTACCACAGGATAGCAAATGGACATTGCTAGATCCCCCTGCACTAGCAGGCCTCTGTACAGTCCAGGGTCTGGAAGCTGACATGAAGTGAGCTGTAGTCGGTCTCAGACCAGAGCCAGGTCTTCTTCTTGTTGCCTCTGGATGAGCATCTGAGAGATTTCAGTATGATATAACTAAGAATGCAACATTTAAAATACACTACCATTGCACAGTCATGATAAAGCAATGGCAACATGCTTGGTGCTAGAGAGAACAGAAGAAAATGCAATTCCTGCTTCAAGAAACTTAAAAGGAAACACTACACCCAGCACAGCCACACAGTGTCTGCCACTTCCACATGTTGGGACACTTATCTGGCCACCCTCCAGCATGAACACCTGCACTTTTCACACAGTTTCTAAACCATTTAAATATTAAGCAATAGGCTGGCAAAAGAAAAACAGTCCAGCAGTATTGGGTGCACAAGACTTTTAATAATCAGCCCATTTATTTAGGAGCCTAATTTTAGGCACCTATCTATTAAAAATATCTTGGCCTTTGTTATTAACGCAAAACCATAAAATATCTAGCATGTGCAAAGCAGCTAACTTAACATTATTAAAGAAGAGAAAATGTTTGGAATTTCCTAACCTGAGTGCTTAATGTCAAAGACAAAAATACAAACATGAATAGAATATAAAGTTATATGAATGCCCTGTTCTGTGTTCCACTCTATGCTCTTTCTGCTTTACTATTTTTCTGTAAATCAACCTTATGTAGCCAACAGAGGGATTACTGAAGGATCATATTTTTACAGATTTTTTCCTATGATACCTATTACTGTAACCAATTATTTGGACCACTGGGATTAAAATAAATGACAAGTGTGTGCACATATTCCAAAATAAACTATATTTTTAATGGCGCACAGTTGGCAAGCATACCACAACAGTGGGGGTCAGGAAGCCAACCATATTGCCCACACTAATGGGAAGCAATAGAAGCAGTGATAGGAAATACTTTGTAATATTTAACTGACCATGGCAAAGCACATGTCATGCAGTATATAAAAGCACAACATGTGAACCAGGGTGACCCAATGAAATTAACAGGCAGCAGATTTAAAACAAAGATAAGGAAGTACTTCTTCATACAACGCACAGTCAACCTGCGGAACGCATTACCTGGCGATGTTGTGAAGGTCAAAACTATAACTGGGTTCAAAAAAGAATTAGATAAAGTTCATGGAAGATAGGTCCATCAGTGGCTGTTGGCCAAGATGACCAGGGATACAATCCTATGCTCTGGGTGTTCCTAAACCTCTGACTGCCAGAAGCTGGGACTGGATGACAGAGGATGTAACACTCCATAATTGCCTTTTTTGTTCATTCCCTCTGAAGCATCTGGCACTGGCCATTATCGGAAGGCAGGATACTGGGATAGGTGGACCATTGTTCTGATGCAGTATGGTTGTTCTTATGAACCAGTTTTGCCAAATAATGTACTGTCATGTAGTTACATAAGTCACTATTTATGTGCCATCACACTGTTTACCACATTCATTTCCAAGATTTCACTTGAATTGCTCAGTTCAAAGCATACATACAAGAAGAATACAAAGGGCTAGAACCTCAGCTGCAGATCACAGATGCTGGGTGGTTTAAGCCACTTTTACATTTCTCTGATCCTAGGGCTAGCCTCAGGGCTGCTCCAAATTACTCCCATTGTTTCATAGCCACCTCTGGACAATCACTGGAGAGCAGAGGCATTCTAGCCATACTCCATTTCTCCTAGCCATTCACCCAACTCAAAGGCATAGCAGCCAATATGGCATCCTTAGAGTACCAGAGGATTCCCCAATGTAGGAGGGAAGAATCCTCCACTGGCTGGTTAAGAGCAGCACAAAGCAGCCTCAATGGGGCAGAGGTTCTGCCCATAAGTTTGAAATGCAGTTACATTCCAAAGAACGACCATGAAAATGACATGGTGAAGTTCCATATTTATTGTCCCACCGTGAATTCCATAGCCAATCTGCTCATTTTCCAAGTGAAGAGACTGAGTTTCCTATCTCCCAGCCCTGAAAGCTCAGCTTGGGATCTCAGAGTCCAGCTGCACTCTTTCTTTCTTACACATCAGCACCAATAAATGGTGAGAAATTTGACGTACCAAACCGAGAAATGTCTTTGGCTAAACTGCCCTCCTTAATGGACTCCTTGACAATTAGCCAGTCCTTGTTCATCTTCCTGGAGGGAGGGATGGTGATTTGATTTGCTAGTATTTCATCCAAATACTTTAAGTGAGGGATGAGTTTTTTCACTTCAGCTCTGTAGTTATAATCTGGCACCTGGAAGAATTGAGAATGTGGTCATTTTAACAGATTGTTCTAGAGAAACCGGACTACGACAAGCAATATGGAGCTGTTCACTTTGTATGAATGCTGGATAGTTTGAAGAATGCTTTGAAGGGGCAAACCAACCCACTTCAAAGAATAAATAGAAATGTAACCACACATTTCAAATCTCATTATGCTTCTCTCTGATGAGACTGCTACTCAAGCTGACAACACAAGTTGCACAAAATAAAAGGCTTATTTGCAATGTATTTAATCAATTACATCAGCACCTATTACCATAGCATCTGGGTGCCGTACAAAACTGCAAACAATACACTGCTCTCCAAGGGAAGATTGGACAAACTCAACTCATAAGCACCCCCCTCTCGCTACTTTTGGAATTCTTTGGTTGCAGCATCAACTTCAGACCATAGTGTGACTAAAAAGATATGCCTGGGCTGGAAGGCTGCCAAACTCAGTGTCTGATGGATCAATAAGGAGCAAATCTCTCAGAGCTAGATTGCGACTTTAGGCAAAACTGTAAGCCATGTGCACATGCAGCCCTGGGAGGCACGGTGAGTGCTTCTGTATATTAAAGGAGATGACTCAATTTAAATCTAAGCCCCTTGCCTGCAAGAGGGCGCATGCCAAGGACAGATGCACAAAGGCTCAAATGAACTTTATCAGGCTTTTTTTTTTCTGAGATTTTGGAATGACCCCTCCTATGCACATAGGCTGGTTATGACACATGTTGAGGGGGTGCAGCTTTTTCTGGACTAATAAACTGACATTTCAGATTAGATGTGAAATGGTCCACGTGCACATCGCAATGATGGAGGAATTATGAATCGTAGGAGAGAGAGGTTTAGTGTTACATACAGTGGTTATTACACTATGGTTCTGAATCTCCTGGTGAATGCTGGGCATTTCTAACAGATTAGGACACTGCAAAGACATCTATACATGGCATCTCAGCTTTGGGAAAATTTATTGAGGCATACAGGTGGGTTAGGACATGCATTTTGCAACACTGGTTAAAAAAAATTTAGATTCAAGAAGGCAGCAGACAATGTTTGACTGTCTCAAATTCACTCACAGTTTAAAGAAAGCACAAAGCAAGATTGTCCTGGTGATGGAGTGTGAGGGGATGGCTCACCCGAATGTAAACATCTGCCTATAAGTAAGGCTGCGAGTTTGTCATGGAGGTCATGGATTCCATGATTTTACATGACGTCCGTGACTTCTGCAGCGGCCGGTGCACTTGGCCTGAGGGCAGTTCAGGCAGCCCCTGCGCCAGTCACACCGGCTGTTGCTGGGGCAGTCTCAGCCCACAGAGAGCCGTGGGGGCAGTGCCCTGGGCAGAGGCAGCGTGCATAGCTACCTGGCCACGCCTCCAACTAGCAGCTGACCGAGGGGTATGTCACCACCTCCGGGAAGCCCCCAGGTAAGCGCCACCCAGAGCTAGCCTCACCCTATCCCATGCCAACAACCCCTTGCACCCTCCCACATCCAAACTCTGCTGCTGCTGCTGGGGTAGGGGATGGTGGCACTGAGCCAAGTAGGGAGCCTGCCAGTCCCGCCAACCCCCCTCCTAACACCAGCAGGGTCCCGGGCTGCCTCACCTAGGCCGCCCTCCCTCCTCAGCACCTGAGGCACTCCCAGGCAGCCCTCCCCCACAAGTTTTAGTCATGGGTATTTTTAGTAAAAGTCATGGGAAGGTCACAGGCCATGAATTTTTGTTTAGTGCCTGTGACCTGTCCGTGACTTTTACTAAAAATACCCATGACAAAAATGTAGCCTTACCTATAAGTCACTCGTTTGGTCCTGATAGAGTTTTTATCTTTCACAATATTACATGTTATATCACCAATTCAAGTCAGCCAAGTCCTTGCCCACCCGTAATGTTCTCACACAAAGAAATCTTTCTGTAGTAGCAGTATGTATAACAACTGTCCATTCCCTTCCCACAAAGCAACACACAATCTGGCAGAGGGTATCTGTCAAATAAAGCATATCTTTTCTGGTTGCTACTAAGAACAGGCAGACACTAACCTGACTAACTGACTCTTTAATCTTAATTTAGGAATAGCCTTAACCAATCGCCATCCCTTCACGTAGCACATGTACTTTGTACAGGGCGCTGGCTATAGGTTTACAATTTATAGCGCTGCCCTGTTTGAGAGATGCATCATATTACACTCACATGGCAATACTGCGAACAGCAGCTGTCATAGGGGCTACAGTATTTATCACCAGGTTGTTGCTTTTGGTTTAGATGACAGAGGAAGATGAGGTCATCTGAAAATCAAATTACACAAAGCAAACAGGGAGCCTGAAGAAAGAGCAGTAAATCTAGTTAATCATTTTGTAGATAAAAAAAAAATACACAAGCTCTTACCGAGGCTGTACTGTGGGGTACAGTATGGCATGCAGCTTGAAATGTTAGACTTGCCCAAGCGGGGAACATAAATGTAAGTCTACCTCAATTTTTTTTACCTCCCAGGTGAATTTTCTATACCTCAGTCAGTTGGCAAAAGCATTTATAGGAACAAAGCATCGGACAGAGCCCAGGGTGAAACTCTAAGGAATGGAGGGTAGAATGGGTTTTGTGATGGCCTCAGGGCTGTGGAACTCCCCACAGAGGGGTCAAAGTGAATTTGTGAGTTGCCTCTTTTAGAGCATGGTGGAAGACATGCCTCTCTGAGGAGGCCTCCAATCAGTAGAGATAACAAATGGCTGATTAATCTTCTTCTCCTAGAATGACCCTGTCATAAATATAAAGGGAAGGGTAACAACCTTTATGTATGCAGTAACATAAAAATCCCTCCTGGCCAGATGTACTGAATCACTTGGGGTTAAGAAGCTCAAATAACCTGGTTGGCACCTGACCAAAAGGACCAATAAGGAAAGAAGATACTTTCAAATCTGGGGGGGGGGGAGGCGAAGGGGGAGGTTTTGTTTGTGCTCTCTTTGTTTGTTCCCTCTTCAGAGAGAGACACACACCAGGCAGATAAAACATCTCCTGAACACATACCTGAAATGATTAATCTAAGATTACAAAAATTGTAAGTAAGGCAAGAAAATGCCTCTCCCCCTCCCCCAGATTTGAAAGTATCTTCTTTCCTTATTGGTCCTTTTGGTCAAGTGCCAACCAGGTTATTTGAGCTCCATAGATTCTAGGACTGGAAAGGACCTCGAGAGGTCATTGAGTCCAGTCCCCTGCCCTCATGGCAGGACCAAATACTGTCTAGACCATCCCGGATAGACATTTATCTAACCTACTCTTAAATATCACCAGAGATGGAGATTCCACAACCTCCCTACGGAATTTATTCCAGTGTTTAACCACCTTGACAGTTAGGAACTTTTTCCTAAGGTCCAACCTAAACCTCCCTTGCTGCAGCTTAAGCCCATTGCTTCTTGTTCTATCCTTAGAGGCTAAGGTGAACAAGTTTTCTCCCTCCTCCTGATGACATCCTTTTAGATACCTGAAAACTGCTATCATGTCCCCTCTCAGTCTTCTCATTTCCAAACTAAACAAACCCAATTCTTTCAGCCTTCCTTCACAGGGCATGTTCTCAAGACTTTTAATCATTCTTGTTGCTCTTCTCTGGACCCTCTCCAATTTCTCCACATCTTTCTTGAAATGCAGTGCCCAGAACTGGACACAATATTCCAGTTGAGGCCTAACCAGCGGAGAGTAGAGCGGAAGAATGACTTCTCGTGTCTTGCTCACAACACACCTGTTAATGCATCCCAGAATCATGTTTGCTTTTTTTTGCAACAGCATCAAACTGTTGACTCATATTTAGCTTTGGTCCACTATAATCCCCAGATCCCTTTCTGCCGTACTCCTTCCTAGACAGTCTCTTCCCATTCTGTATGTGTGAAACTGATTGTTCCTTCCTAAGTGGAGCACTTTGCATTTGTCTTTGTTAAACTTCATCCTGATTACCTCAGACCATTTCTCCAATTTGTCCAGATCATTTTGAATTATGACCCTGTCCTCCAAAGCAGTTGCAATCCCTCCCAGTTTGGTATCACCTGCAAACTTAATAAGCGTACTTTCTATGCCAATATCTAAGTCGTTGATGAAGATATTGAACAGAGCCGGTCCCAAAACAGAGCCCGGGGAACCCCACTTGTTATATCTTTCCAGAAGGATTGGGAACCATTAATAACTACTCTCTGAGTACGGTTACCCAGCCAGTTATGCACCCACCTTATAGTAGCCCCATCTAAGTTGTATTTGCCTAGTTTATTGATAAGAATATCATGCGAGACCGTATGAAATGCCTTACTAAAGTCTAGGTATACCACATCCACCATTTCTCCCTTATCCACAAGACTTGTTATCCAAACAAAGAAAACTATCAGATTGGTCTAACATGGTTTGTTCTTAACTCCTTACAGGTAAAATGATTCAGTACACTTGGCCAGGAGGGATTTTACTTTACTGCATACATAAAGGCTGTTACCCTTCCCTTTATATTTATGACAGGGTCATTCTAGGAGAAGACAGATTAATCAGCCATTTGTTGCCTCTACTGTCTTCCACCATGGCATGACTCTATCACAAGTGCTTTTGTTTTTTTACAGCCTGAAGACACCAAGTGATAATTATGTCTTCTGAATATGTTACTACATTTGGTGATGGGCAGCAAAGGGGATAGACATGAACTCCTTATAGCTCTAGTACCTATTGGTAGGTTCTTGTAGTAAACTACAACTATGGAGTGACAGAAACTGCACTGTATTATCTCTTTGGGAATAAAAACAGGCAAGAAGACATGATCTTTCCACTAGAAGCAGGCATGGATTTATTTTTGTAGAGAGTTTTGTTTCTAATCACATCTTCAGCAAGGAATGAAATGTCAATAACAAACACTTCAGTTATAAATAGTTACAGTATCTGCCTCTGAAGTACACCTCTGAAACGACAAAGAAGGAAAACAACTGTAGAACAATTTGTTAAGGCACAGCCTACTGGATCTCTGAAAAGAAAAAACATGACAACTAAAACACTACACTGTGCTGTTGCCTTCAGTGACAGATGTGATCAAGCCAATAATTAAACATAAGGAAGTGAAAGAAATCTTCACAATTATTATATGCATGGGTTGAAATACTCACACTTGCACTACATGACTGAGCTTTTAAGGATGCTATCTAAGTTTTCAAGCTTAAATTCTTACACAAATGAATTCTATGGATGTGAATGGTTTAGAGTAAACGGGGAAGTTATATGGCATGTGATACAGAGGAACAGCGCCGGCCTTAGTGAAAATGGTACCCTGGGTGAACTTGTATTTTGGCGTCCCCCTCCCCCTATCACCCCTGGCTCCTACGGGCTCCCCTCCCAACATCACCTCCAGGCCATTACCTATACTTCATAAGGAAGTCACAGGAAAGTCCATTCAATGTAGATGGGCGTCTCCCATGGTCCATTGTGAGTTAAGTGTTCCGTGATGAGCCACTTACTTTGACTAGTTCCTTCAAGATGTGCTGGTTAACTACCTTGTGGTGTTACCCCAGGAGCAAACATTTGAAATCCAGGTATAGAGCCAATACTTACAACTTCAAATACAAAAATGATACATATATACAAATAGCATAAACATATTCAGCAAATCATAACCTTTTCATAGACATCTTACGTGTCACATTTTGTACAAGATTTGTTGCAAATATGTAACAATGGTTGCAACAATGATCTACATGGTCATGTTTTAATCAGATAAGGTCACAATGAGAAACTGCTACAACTAGCAAATTCTTAGACCACTGTCAGCAGAAGAGCAGAAGTAAGGGTGGCATGGTATATGGTATATTGCCACACATACTTCTTTGCTTCTGCGGTAGCTTGTGGTGCCTGTGGCTCAAGGCAGGCTTTGCACTCTCACACGGGGGCTGTATCTTGCCAGAGCCCATAGCCCTCCGGCAGCCCCTAGCCACTCCTGGCTAACCACGAGTATTTTGACAGGAAGTACCAAGCAGTAATAACAACAATAATAATACAAGTGTGTGTGTGTGACAAAGAGTGTGTGTATGTGTGTGAGAGAGCGAGCCAGAGACAGAGCCAGGGTGTGTGACTGTGTGTTTGGGGACTGTGTGACATTGTGTGTGTTGGGGAGTGTGAGACTCTGTGTGTGTGTGACAATCTGTGTTGGGGGACTGAGAGAGACAGAGTGTATGTGGGTGTGAGAGCCTGTGTGTGTGTGCGCACACGTGCTAGGGAAGTTTGAAGACAGTGAGTGCACTGTCACTTTAAGTCCCACCTCCCTCTCCCCACCCACTCCCCTTCGGCCCAGCTCCACCCCTCCCACTCATGTGGAAGTTTCGCTCCTCCTGACCTTGGCCCGGCTGGCCCGCACTGGAGACTGAGTGGCGCAGGGCCGCAGGCAGGGACGGACTCGGCTCTGCTCCGGACAGCTAGCGGTGGGCTGCACTGCCAGAGACCAGCCCCAGCCGCGCCACTCTGGGCTCCCTGGGTCTGGGGTTGAGCCGGAGCCCTCAGCCAACTGGCTGAGGAGCGAGTGAAGGTGGGTTCAGAGGGGTGGGGTCAGGGTCAAGGAGAAGCCCACTGGCCCAGCATGGGGGAGGGGTCAGAGAAGAGAGAAGTCCAGCCACAGCCAGGCAGGGGAAGCCCGAGCCCCATTTGGTGCCCCCCTGACTATGGCGCCCTGGGCGTGATCCCCATTTCCCGGCCCTAAGGCTGGCCCTGCAATCATAGTGCCATCTCTTTGCTTTCTTTCTTACTCATGCATTACCGGTCCTCTGTAACATCAATGTAGAATGCTCCAATTCCTAGAAAATACATTACCTCCCAAAACATCTTGGTTACAAATACTGTATCTTGGTTTTAGCCTACCACTAATAACTTGGGAGACTTGTGCTGCAATTAACATTCAACCTAATTTGTTTATCTCATGTTTATCTCTTGAGAATTGATGAAGACCTGCAATTACAGCTGTCTGAAGAAAATGATGGTGGATCATTTGTTTTACCCAGAATAACTATACTCCATGTACACGGAAAGCTTGCAAAGAATATACATTTCTTCAGTTTATCGGATAAATGTTCTAAAACAGTGATTTCCAAATTGTCATCCACAAACCACCAGTGGTCTGCAGAGCACTTCCTGATGCACCAGAGAACTTGTTGATTGAATTAATCTGACTCTGCTGATTGTCTCAAGATGCTACAGTGCACGATTTAAAGTTTCCAGATTCAAAGATTCCAGTTTTAGAGCTATTACCTGTTCCCAATGGCAGACCCCATTTTCAGTAAAGGAAATACTGCTGGAATCAACAACATCTCTAGAACTGGAATTAACTTGTTAAATGCATGCACTGTACATCACATTCAGCATTTTTCTAATATTATTTTTGCATGTATAAAATTGCTGTAGTTGCCACTGGAATGTTATGCAATCCAAACAGGAAGGGAGGAGAGATGGTTATTTTGACTGCAAAGAGGATGGGCCTGTCCACATGACAATCTCTCTATTAAGACCTGACCTACGCTATGAAAAAGTTTGATAATTTCTTTTCAAAAGTATCAGAGGCATAGCCGTGTTAGTCTGGATCTGTAAAAGCAGCAAAGAGTCCTGTGGCACCTTATAGACTAACAGATGTTTTGAAGCATGAGCTTTCGTGGGTGAATACCCACTTCATTGGATGCATGTAGTGGAAAAAAGAGTTTCTCACTTTAACATGCCACTTTAAAGTTTTATTTTGGTGGTCTCCTCTCCTCTTGGAATTCCTTGAAACCACAAAACAGATTATCAGAATGATCCAGAGTCACTGTATTAACACATTAATCTGGTAGATATCCAAATTCAAAATCCTGAATCATATCAGGTTTTAGTTTTTGCTGGTATATTTCAACTTGAATATTGGTATTTTATGTCGTTTAAGAGACAGGAGAAGGATTTAATATGGATGGAAAGATAATCACATGAGTGTGTTGCTAATTCTAGGTGCTTTGCCTTACTCTTCTACACTGGTGATAATATGCTTTTTACCACAGTTGCCAACTTTCACGTGGTAAATAAGCACCCTGACTTTCACAATAAGCCAAAAATCAAGCTAATCTCATTTCAAAACAAGGCTAAAACAAGCCAATCCTTAAGAACCCCAACACTCTATGTGACTAGATCCCCCTGGCATGCAGTCTGGGAGTGTGATGGGCCCACTGTGCACCCCTGACTCTCTCCCCCCTTTGCCCCTGCTTGCCGGGAGCCAATCAAAAAAAAGAAGCAACAAGCTACAAGCCAAAAACTAGCCAACAAGCAACTCACAAGCCAATTAAGCCAAAAACAAGCCCAATTTCTGCATTTTTTTCATGGGTTTGGCATGTCAGCTTTTTACTACTACACCCATATGAAAGTAATAATGAGAGACAACAATCATGCAGTCTCAAACTTAAAATGGTCATTTTGGGTTTCTCCCAAAAGCTATGAAAAGAGGGGGATGAGGAAGAGGAGAAATTGAAAGATTAGTGTTGTTACACTGTATTGCTGACATCCTTCTGAAATCACAGCACAAGAAGCTGAGGCTTTTACACATTGCAGTAGGGTTATCTGACAAAGCTCCATGATCTCTCATGTTTGAGAAGTTTAGTCCCCAAAGAGCAGAGACAATGTGACTGGTTTCCAGAGGCCTCTCAGGCACTGCAAGGATAGATAAGAAATGTTGGGGGTGACTGGCCCCTAATGTGAGGATACAGAACACTTGGGTGGGACCATATTAAGCGATTAAAAAAAATAGTTTTAAACTAACTAGGGCAGGAGTCAGCAACCTTTCAGAAGTGGTGTGCTGAGTCTTCATTTATTTACTCTAATTTAAGGTTTCATGTGCCGGTAATACATTTTAATGTTTATTAGAAGGTCTCTCTGTACAAGTCTATATATTATATAACTAAACCAGTGTTGTGTTGTAAAATAAACAAGGTTTTCAAAATGTTTAAGAAGCTTCATTTAAAATTAAATTAAAATGTTGATCTTACACCGCCAGCCCGCTCAGCCCACTGCCGGTCTGGGGTTCTGTTCACCTAGGCCGGCAGTGGGCTGAGCGGGCCATGCAGCCGGGACCCTGGCCGGTAAGGGTCTGGCGGCCAGAACCCCAGACCGGCAGTGGGCTGTGCGGGATCGGCAGCCGGGACCCCAGACCGGCAGTGGACTCAGCAACTCAGCCCACTGCCGCTCAGGGGTTCCATCCGCCAGCTCCTGCCAGCCAAGATCCCAGCTGCTGGACCTGCTCACCCCACTGCTGGTCTGGGGTCCCGGCTCTGCCCATGTACAGTGGGTACCTAACTTCTCCCTGGTTCTGGCCCATTCTTTTCCTCTCTTTGCGCTGAATTGGGGGTGGGAGTGCACTAAGCACAGGGCTGGGGGTGAAGGATCTGGCCAGGAGCTAGAATGAGGGAGGGGGCTCAGGGTTGGGGCAGGAGGTTTGGGTGTGGGGGCACTTACCTGGGCAGCTCCCATTTGGTGTGACGAGTGCAGACCCCCGCCCCAACCACCCCCCCAGGATCCCACCCCCCCATCCAACCCACCCTGTTCCCTGTCCCCTGACTGCCCCCACGCCTTATCCAACCCCCCCCGGCCCTGGACCCGTTACCATGAGGCTCCCCACTCATCCGGAGCCCTGCCGCCACGTGCACAGGCCCGCCTCTCAGAATGCTGCACATGCGGCGGCAGGGCTCCAGATGAGCGGGAAGTGTCTTTCCCTCCTCATGGAGCCAAACACTGCCCCGCAGGAGCATGCAGCCCGGCCCCCAGAGCGCTGCACGCGTGGCGGCAAGACTCCAGTGGAAGGGGGAAAGGCAGGGGAGGGGCTGGCGGCTTGCTGCGCTCAGCCGACGCTCCGGCCTGGGAGCGCGGACCCTGCGATTTGCTGCGCCAGCAGGATTTTTAATAGCACACTGGAGTCCCGGCAGGCCCCAGCGTGCCATTAAAAATTGGCTCACGTACTGTCTTTGGCACGCTTGCCATAGGTTGCCGACCCCTGAACTAGGACAAGATGCAAACTGGTGTCCTGGCTGAAAGACTTTGATCTCATTTCCAATAAAAAAAAATGACTCATTAGTACCAGAAAGGCTGCAGGAGCTAGCACCTTTCAGAGCAGCTGAGAACTTACAGGTAAATCTGTTTTATCTGCAAGGCCTAGCTGATACCAGTGGGATCTTTGTCTCATTGGCTCTACCTCACTCCTTAGGGAGATATGCAGGATACATGCTTTGCAATGCAAGCTGTGGTGAGGCAGGGGACTTTGAAAATCTTCCCCCTCATTCCATGCCACTAATTCTGGCTTGGCTTCAGTGAAGAGAGCTTCAATGTGGCCTGTTCAGCTGACACTTTGTGTACCTTGCCCACATGTTCAGCCAGGCTTCCCTGTGGCCTGCTCAAATCTCTCAATGTGGCTCTCACCCACATGCTAACTGAAAGCTGGTTCAATTGTGACCTGCCCAGCTCTCTCAGTGTGGGCCTGACCCATATGCCATCTGGGGCCAGTTTCACTGCTGCCTGCTCATGCCTCTTGGCCTGGACCAGACCCACATGCTGTCTAGGAGCTGGGTTCCTGTGGCCTGCTCAATTCTCTTGGTGTGGACCTCGCTCATATGCCGACTGGGAGCTGGGTGCAGGCAGCCCGCTGTCTCTGCAATTTCTGAGGGGAGGAGAGGTGCTGTCCTTCAAACTCTCCTCAGAAAGCCACGAGAATTTTCTAATTTTTTAGTTTAGCAGTTTTGAGAAGAAACCCTCAAAGCCATAAAGAAACCTAAGACACAGTTAATTAAAAATCTTTCAAAAGCTCTCTGAAAGCTCTGCTCAGAGGAGCGCCCTGGAGTCTGCTTTGAGGCAGAGAATTCTGGGAAGTTCTTCTGGAGGCCTGATCCTAAGCACAGGCTCAGTGCAAAGATCTTGGCTGCCCCACTGGCCATGGAAATGAGGAATGCTCACCGTGAAGACTGACATGAGGACTGAGAAAATATTATTTTCTTGCTAAAAGGTAATGGATGTTTTAAAAAACACATCTTAAAAGCCTGCTCCATGCTCCCTGGTGAGCAGTGAAAGAGGTTTGGCTGGCTAGAACGCAGGAAGAAATTAAACTCTAGCACTCTTGGGCAGGTTTGCAGCAGATGGTAATAGATTTAATGTTGCACAAATATGTCCACTAGCGTGTGGGAGAAGTGTTTATTCTTGTCAGAACAATTTGCTTGCTAGTTTATTTTTCCCTACACCCACATGTATTAGTAGATGTGCTATGAAAGGGATTCCTACTAATATCAACACTCCCCTGAAACCATTTGGGAAAAGGTCTTGTCAATCGATACTAATGCTTCCTCTATTCTTCCTTGTGTTCATGGGAAGTGCCTTTAAAAAAAAAAAACTATAGAGAAAGAGGGATAGAATGTAAAAGGGAGAAAGAAAAGACCTACTATAACAACACCACAAAGGAAGTATTTCTGTGGATACCTGATTTATCAACTCAAGATAAACATGTGCAAAATTTAACAGAAGCAATCTGAAAAAGGTTCTCACCTCTGAAGACTCTGGGTTTGGCTTCAGGCAAATAAGATTCCCCTCCACTGTGAGACTGTTCAGTTTGCCGCAGAGTCCCAGGTACTGAATCTGGTTGATGTCCTCAATATTGTTTCCTTCCAGGTCCAGAATCTCAAGATGATCCAGCAAGCTCACTTGGCTCAGGTCAGAAATATTGTTATAGGCTATATAGAGTTCCTCAACAGAAGTAAACAGAACATATAAACCACAGACTTGCCCAAAGTACATTAAGCCACTTACTGACTTCAAATCTTTAGGATATTGCATACTATAAAGGGCTAGAAACATCAATGAGAATGATTAGGTACTAGCTTGGGCATAGTGTTTCCTATCATGGCTACTGCCATTTTAAGTCAATGAGACTATCATGGAAATAAGTAAGTGTGTTCAGGATCACACAACAGTGTTGTAGTAAAAAATAATTGCTTTAGCATCTTCAAAGAGTAATAAATACAAACTCAAGGTGCCCAATCAAAATTCTTAAAGAACTTTAAAAAAAGTAATGGTACAATTACAGAAAGAGAAATATTAACCAAAAGATATCAACCATAGGAGCATATTGAAATGACCTAGTTTTACCTACTTTCAAAGAGCTGCAGGAAGAGATTCCATCTAAATCTGTGAGCCCACAGCGAGCCATCCACAATACTTGGAGATGAGACAATGTGCTTCCAAGGTCCCTTGTAAGAGAAACAATTCAAATGGAAAAAGAAATTTAAAAGACATTTTGTTTCCTCCACATTGGAAAATCTGATTGTTTCCTCATAGGGCTTGGCTACACTGGAGAGTTGCAGCACTGGTGGTGGCTTTACAGCGCTGCAACTTACTCACTGTCCATACTTGCAAGGCACATACAGCGCTGTATCTCCCTAGCTACAGCGCTGCATGTACTCCACCACGGCCTGGGGAATAACGACTGCAGCGCTGGTGATGCAGTGCTGCTCCGCCAGTGTGGTCATCAAAAGCTCTGTTATTGGCCTCCAGGGGTATTCGGAGGAATCCAGAATGCCTGCTCAGCCACTCTGATCATCAGTTCGAACTCTACTGCCCTGGCCTCAGGTGACCTGCCCTTTAAATGCCCCAAGAATTTTAAAAATCCCCTTCCTGTTTGCTCAGCCAGGCGTGGAGTGCAATCAGTGAATCTTTCCAGGTGACCATACCTCCACGCGTCAAACGAGCCCCAGCATGGAGCAATGGTGAGTTGCTGGACCTCATCAGTGTTTGGGGGGAGGAAGCTGTGCAGTCCCAGCTGCGCTCTAGCCATAGGAATTACGATACCTATGGGCAGATATCAAGGGCCATGCTGGAAAGGGGCCATGACTGGGACGTGCTGCAGTGCAGGGTTAAAGTGAAGGAGTTGCGGAGTGCCTATTGCAAAGCCCACGAGGGAAACCATCCCTCCGGCACTGCCCCCATGACCTGCCGTTTTTACAAGGAGCTGGACGCGATAGTTGGGGGTGACCCGACCAGCAATCCAAGGACCACGATGGACACTTCAGAGCAGGTGGAGGTGGAGGAGGAGCGAGGGAGGAGGAAACCAAGAGTGAGGGTACTGGGGTTGGGGGAGACACCCCGGAGTCCCAGGAGGCATGCAGTCAGGAGCTCTTCTCAAGCTAGGAGGAAGATAGCTAGTCGCAGCAGCTGGTGTTTGGTGAAGGACAAGCAGAAGAGCGGGTTCCCGTAAGCGGCTTTTATTTTCAGGATGGAAATGTTTCGGGGGAGGAGGGAAGGTTAGGGCTGCATGCATGCATGCCTAGATGTGGAATAGCCCATTGATGTAGTCTATCACATTGCAGTAATCGGCCTCGGTAATCTCTTCAAAAGTTTCAGCCATAGTGTGGGCAATGCGCTTGCGCAAGTTTATAGGGAGAGCCACCGTGGTCCTTGTCCCAGTCAGGATAACAGGTCCGCACCACTGTGCCGCGAGGGGTGGGGGGACCATTGCTGCACACAGGCAAGCTGCATAGGGGCCAGGGCGGAATCTGCATTGCTGTAGAAGACTCTCCCGCTCTTCCCAGGTGACCCGCAGCAGCGAGATATCTTCCAGGATTAACTCCTGTGGAAAATGTTGGGAGACTGTTCAGTGTAGGTGCCCCCTGCAGCTGTTTGCTTTCCCCAACGCACAGAAACCCCTGCACAGCCCTGAAGGAATCAGTCCCCCTTACTCACCATTTCGGGGCTCCTGTGGGTTATGTGCGCTCTCTTTGGCATGGGAAAATTATGCTAAAGTGAAGACTGTAAACTCCTTCACTGTGTGGGAATAACTGTCTGAGATGTAAACAATGCTGCCTCTGTTAACTGTTGCCTTTTTTGCCTTTCCACAAGCGACCTTGACTTCTCGGCTGCCCATGTTATCAACAGCTCAAAAACTCCAAAACCTGCGTAAGAAGCCGCGAAAAAGCAAAGACGACCTGCTGAAAGCAGTTATGGATCACGCTGCCAGAGAGAATAAAAAACTGCAGGACTGGAGGGAAAGGGTGTGATGCAGTAGGGACTGTCTGTGTGGGGAGTGGGAGAGCAGGGGAGGACTTTAGGGGATGGACGATGCCAGGGCCTGTAACCTGAGCTAGGTAAGGGAGGGGAAAGGTCAACACCTTTCCCCGGGAAGGGGACAAAGGAAGGGAGTGGCAGGAGTGAAGCAGTTTGAGTTTGGGCTTGGGGCTGTGTGGGCGGAATTCAGGGTATCCTAGCTAGGATCCAAGCACCCTGAAAGCCCAGAAGGACTCGATGGAGGGGTCCTGACTGTGCCTGCAAGCTCTGCTGTAACCTGTGTTCCTGTTGTCCAATAAACCTTCTGTTTTACTGGCTGGCTGAGAGTCATTGTGGGTCCCAGGAAGAGGGGTGCAGGGCCGGACTCCCCCACACTCCGTGACAACTGGTGGCAGCGGTGGGATATACTGCACCCCGTGGACGGCGCTTCCTGCAGTAAGTGGCTGGGGAGCAGTAAAACGAAGGGGTGGTTAACCCCTGGGAGTGTGTGCCCAGTGAGAAGGACTTTGCAGTAACAGGGTCCCCCGGGGGATTGCAGCGAGCAGTCCCAGGGGCGGAGGAGTCTGCAGCTCGACCCTGGCAGAGAGGTGGTGACCTCAAGAAGGGCTGGTGCACTAGGGGTCCCCCTGGAAACCGTGGGGAGCGGCGAACACCCCTGCCTGTGAGTGCCCAGCAGGAAGATGTATGCCAAGCGGCGCAAGTGTGACCTGGTGGAACTGTGTAAGCAGAGGGGGCTGCACCCAGGGAGGCTCAGCAAGGACCAGCTGATTGCCCAGCTGGAGCAGGGAGACCGCATGAATGAACGGAGCCCTGTCTCTGAGGGAAGCAGCCGGGCAGATGCAGCGCAGGCACCAGTGTCTGTCCCCGCTGGGAGTGGTCAGGCGGCGGACGAGGGCTTCCCGAGACCCCCCCTTCCTAGGCCTAGGGGAAGGGCGGGGAGGAGCCCAGTGTATACCGAGGGCACCGTGACACCCCCGGCCAGCAGGGGATCCGCCTGGCGAAGCTCACCCCCCAGCAGGGGATCCTCCCGGCAACGCTCGGCATCCGTGGAGCGGACGCGGCTGGAATATGAAAGGGAGAAGCTCGAGTTAAAGAGGCAAAAGCTGGAGGAGAAGGCGAAACAGCGTGAACATGAGCGGGAGGAGAAGGAGAAACAGCGTAAACATGAGCTGGACCTGGCCCAGCTGACGAGCAGTGGGGCCCCGGCTGCGGTGAGTGAGGGGGGACCCAAGCCTACAAAGAGGTTTGATAAGCACTTGCTGCCCCGGCGTAAGGAGGGGGAGGACATAGATACCTTCCTGACGGCCTTTGAGAATGCCTGCGAGCTGCACAGGGTTGACCCTGCAGACAGGATCGCAGTTCTCACCCCCTTACTGGACTCCACAGCCGTGGAGGTGTACAGCCGACTGAAAGGGGCGGAGGCAGGGGACTACGAACTGTTCAAACAGGCCCTGCTCCGCGAGTTTGGGCTGACTCCTGAGATGTACCGGAAAAAGTTCCGGAGCCAGCGTAAAACCCGTGAGGTCACATACCTACAACTGGTCAACCGGGCGCAGGGGTATGCCCGCAAGTGGACAGCTGGGGCCCAAACTAAAGAGGACCTGCTTGACCTATTCATACTGGAGCACCTGTACGAGCAGTGCCCGTCCGACTTGAGGCTGTGGTTGATGGACCAGAAGCCGGAGAACCCACAGCACACAGGCCAGCTGGCCGACCAATTTGTGGACAGTCGGGCAGGGGATGGCAGGGAGGAGTCTCGAAGGAGCAAGCCTGCCTCAACGCAGAGAGAGAGTCATCATGGGACCTCCCAGCGGGGTCCTATGGAGAACCCCCTCAAAAGGGGAACATCCAGCGGCAGGTCCCTCCGACTCACTCAAGGGGACCCACGAGACATGGGCTGCTATCGCTGTGGCCAACGAGGTCACATACGGGCCCAGTGCCCCAAGCTCAGGGACCGACCAAGCAGACCCAACCCGCAGAGGGTGGACTGGGTAAAAACCCAATCGGAGGAGGGGCTACGTTCCCAGGAAAGGGGGGCTGGCAACGTACCACCTGTGGATGCGCCAGGCTCCGGGTTTGTGGTTTACCGGGTGGGCGCGGGGCTGCCCCTCCGGAAGGAGTGCATTGTTCCCCTGGAGGTAGATGGGAGGAAGGTCACTGGGTACTGGGACACGGGCGCAGAGGTGACGCTGGCCCGGCCCGAGGTGGTGGCCTCAGATCGGATGGTGCCCGACACCTACCTGACCCTGATGGGCGTGGGCGGGACCCCATTCAAGGTGCCTGTGGCAAGGGTACACCTGAAGTGGGGGGCCAAGCAGGGCCCCAAGGATGTGGGGGTACACCGATATTTGCCCACTGACGTGTTAATGGGAGGGGACCTCGAGGACTGGCCTAGTAACACCCAGAGTGCCCTGGTCATGACTCATAGTCAGAGTCGGCAAAGGGCACTGCACCCTGACAACGGGGAAGGTACTCGACCCGAGGTGCAGGACCCTAACCCAGGGAGCGGGGAACACCCAGGGGCACAGTGCAGAGAGGCTGCGGCCTCAGACCCAGCCAGCAGGAGAGAGCCGGTCCCCATCCCTGTCCCAGCTGCTGAGTTCCAGGCCGAGTTGCAGAAAGATCCCTCCTTGCGGAAGCACCGGGACCGGGCTGACCTTAGTGCGGTACAGACCATGAGGAGAGGTTGCAAGGAGAGGTTCCTGTGGGAGAAGGGGTTCCTGTACCGAGAATGGGCTCCCCCAGGGGAAGTAGAGTCATGGGGGATCAGGAGGCAGCTGGTGGTTCCCCAGAAGTTTCGTCACAAGCTGCTGTACCTGGCCCATGACATCCCTCTCGCAGGGCACCAAGGAATCCGACGCACCAGGCAGAGGCTGCTACAGAACTTTTACTGGCCTGGGGTCTTTACCCATGTCCGACAGTACTGCCAATCCTGTGACCCCTGCCAGAGGGTGGGGAAGGCCCGGGACAAGGGGAAAGCGGCTTTGAGGCCTTTACCCATCATAGAAGAACCTTTCCAGAAGGTGGCCATGGACATAGTGGGACCCCTCAGCAAGATGACCCGGTCAGGGAAGAAATACATCCTGGTGGTGGTGGATTTTGCCACTCGCTACCCCGAGGCGGTGGCCTTGTCCTCTATCGAAGCCGACACAGTGGCAGATGCGCTGCTGACAATTTTCAGCCGGGTGGGGTTCCCCAAGGAGGTCTTAACGGACCAGGGGTCCAACTTCATGTCGGCCCTGCTCCGGTCCTTATGGCAGAAATGTGGGGTCCAGCACAACTGGGCCTCAGCATATCACCCCCAGTCCAACGGGCTGGTAGAAAGGTTCAACGGGACGCTGAAGATGATGCTAAAAACATTTATGAACCAGCACCCGCAGGACTGGGACAAGTACTTACCTCACCTGCTGTTCGCGTACAGGGAGGTGCCCCAGGAATCTACCGGGTTTTCACCTTTCGAACTGTTGTATGGAAGGCGGGTAAGGGGGCCCCTAGACCTGATGAGGGACGAATGGGAGGGGAAGACCTCTCCCGAGGGAGAGTCAGTGGTGGAGTATGTCCTGACCTTTCGGGAAAGACTGGCCGAGCTCATGGGCCTGGCCAGGGAGAATCTGGCCCGAGCCCAGAGGAGGCAGAAGGTCTGGTATGACCGCACGGCACGGGCCCGTGCCTTCGCTACCGGAGATCAGGTGATGGTCCTCATCCCCGTGAGGAGAAACAAACTCCAGGCCGCCTGGGAAGGCCCCTTCAAGGTTATCAAGCAACTGAATGAGGTAAACTATGTGGTGGAGCTGTCAAACCGGGCACATCACCGTCGGGTGTACCATGTGAACATGATGAAACCATACTATGACAGGGGGAATGTGGTGTTGGCCGTGTGTGGACATTGGGAGGGGCAGGGAGATGACCCCTTAGTAGATCTATTCCCTGGGACAAAAGCTGGTTCCCCCCTGGAGGCGATTCCCCTCTCTGATCAGCTGACCCCGGGCCAGCACGCTGAGATCAGAGGGGTGCTGCATCTATACCGACAGCTGTTTTCCAACCAGCCTGGACGCACTAATTTGACTGTCCACCGGGTGGAGACCGGGTCACATCCCCCTATAAGATGCTCCCCTTTTCGGGTCACTGGTAAAACTGCCCAGGATCTTGAAAGAGAGGTCAGGGACATGCTGGCTTTGGGGGTGATCCAGCCGTCTTCCAGCCCTTGGGCCTCGCCAGTAGTGCTGGTTCCCAAGAAGGATGGGTCAATCCGGTTCTGTGTGGACTATCGAAAGCTCAATGCCATCACCGTATCTGATGCCTACCCTATGCCCAGGCCTGACGAGCTCCTAGACAAGCTGGGAGGTGCTCGGTACCTCACCACTATGGATCTTACCAAAGGCTACTGGCAAGTGCCGCTGGACGCAGATGCCAGGCTGAAATCGGCCTTTATCACCCCTCTGGGGCTCTATGAGTTTTTGACCCTGCCCTTCGGCCTCAAGGGAGCGCCGGCCACCTTCCAGCGCCTGGTGGATCAGCTACTGAGGGGGATGGAGAGTTTTGCCGTGGCGTATATTGACGACATCTGCGTCTTCAGCCAGACCTGGGAGGACCACGTGTCCCAGGTTAAACAAGTCCTGGACCGACTCCGAAAGGCTGGGTTAACAGTAAAGGCTGAGAAGTGCAAGGTGGGGATGGCTGAAGTATCTTACCTGGGCCATCGGGTGGGGAGCGGCTGCCTGAAGCCGGAACCAGCCAAGGTGGAGGTGATCAGAGACTGGCCTGCTCCCCAAACCAAAAAGCAGGTCCAGGCCTTTATTGGGATGGCGGGGTACTATCGAAGGTTTGTGCCCCACTTCAGTGCCATAGCCGGCCCCATCACTGAACTGTGCAAAAAGGGGAAGCCAGACAAGGTGATCTGGACTGAGCAGTGCCAGGAGGCTTTCCGGGCGCTGAAGGAGGCTCTGGTTAGCGACCCAGTTCTGGCAAACCCAGATTTTGACAAACCCTTTATGGTGTTCACCGATGCCTCAGACACGGGACTGGGGGCGGTGTTAATGCAGGAGGATGAAAAGGGGGAGAGACACCCCATCGTGTACCTGAGTAAGAAGCTGCTACCCCGGGAACAAAGCTACGCGGCCATTGAGAAGGAATGCCTGGCCATGGTGTGGGCCCTTAAGAAGCTAGAGCCATATCTCTTTGGGCGACACTTCACCGTGTACACCGACCACTCTCCCCTGACCTGGCTGCACCAGATGAAAGGAGCCAACGCCAAGCTCCTGAGGTGGAGCCTGCTCCTGCAGGACTATGACATGGACGTGGTCCATGTGAAGGGAAGTGCCAACCTGACAGCGGATGCGTTGTCCCGGAGAGGGGACCCTGAACTTCCCCAGGTCACTGGGCAGAGTGACCCCGCTCAGTTCAGTCTCGAAGGGGGGAGAGATGTGATGCAGTAGGGACTGTCTGTGTGGGGAGTGGGAGAGCAGGGGAGGACTTTAGGGGATGGACGATGCCAGGGCCTGTAACCTGAGCTAGGTAAGGGAGGGGAAAGGTCAACACCTTTCCCCGGGAAGGGGACAAAGGAAGGGAGTGGCAGGAGTGAAGCAGTTTGAGTTTGGGCTTGGGGCTGTGTGGGCGGAATTCAGGGTATCCTAGCTAGGATCCAAGCACCCTGAAAGCCCAGAAGGACTCGATGGAGGGGTCCTGACTGTGCCTGCAAGCTCTGCTGTAACCTGTGTTCCTGTTGTCCAATAAACCTTCTGTTTTACTGGCTGGCTGAGAGTCACTGTGGGTCCCAGGAAGAGGGGTGCAGGGCCGGACTCCCCCACACTCCGTGACAAAGGGAAAGCAGGATCCGCCAGAGAAACGCAGCGGCCAGGAAGAAAAGCACAAAGCAGCTGATAAGCATCCTGGTGCGCCAAGCGGACTCTGTCCAGGCGCTCGTAGCCATGCAGGCAGAGCACTACCGCGCCGGCCCCCCCTCCTCCCAAAGCTCTTTCCCTTGTGCCCCAATGTCAGCTCCAAACCCCCTTCCCCAGCATCCAGGTTCTTACCTCCACCAGCTGCCTCCAACACCTGTACGTTCACCAACCAGCCCTGAGAACTACGACCCTTACCCTCTGCACTCAGTCCCCATCACCATGCAGTTTAGGCATCCTGAAGTGCAGCAGTCATTGCACAGCACTCCAGACAGAACATATTCAAACCTGTGACTGTACAGTTCCCCACAGCACCCCCCTGCCCTTTTAGGTTCCCAAAATGTTGTGTGTCTGTCAATAAAGTTATTTTCTTTTCAGTAAATGAATTCTTGGCTTTGAAAACAGTCTTTATTATTGCAGAAAGTCAAAAATACCTTAGCCCAGGAAAGAAACAGGCACTGCAAATCAGCTTAGGAAAAACAGATTCCTACTAACATTGTAACCACTGCACTTCACTCCCGTGCAAGGCACCAAACATTACTGTTGGTTTTCAGCCTCAAATTCCTCCCTCAAGGCATCCCTAATCCTTGCAGCCCTGTGCTGGGCCTCTCTAGTAGCCCTGCTCTCTGGCTGTGCAAATTCAGCCTCCAGGCATTGAACCTCAGAGGCCCATTCCTGACTGAATGTTTCACCCTTCCCTTCACAAATATTATGGAGGGTACAGCACGCGGATATAACCGCAGGGATGCTGCTTTCCCCCAAGTCTAGCTTCCCATACAGAGATCGCCAGCGCCCTTTTAAACGGCCAAAAGCACACTCCACAGTCATTCGGCACCAGCTCAGCCTGTAGCTGAACTGGTCCTTGCTCCTGTCAAGCTTCCCTGCATACAGTTTCATGAGCCAAGGCATTAATGGGTAAGCGGGGTCTCCAAGGATCACAATGGGCATTTCAACGTCCCCTACTGTGATTTTCCGACTGGGAAAAAAGTCCCGGCCTGCAGCTTCCAGAACAGGCCACTGTTCCGAAAGATGCGTGCATCATGCACTTTTCCAGGCCAACCTGTGTTAATGTCAATGAAACGCCCACAGTGATCTACAAGCACCTGGAGAACCATAGAGAAATACCTCTTCCGATTAACATACTCGGATGCTAGGTGGGGTGGTGCCAGAATAGGAATATGCGTCCCATCTATCGCCCCTCCACAGTTAGGGAAACCCATTTGTGCAAAGCCATCCACAACATCCTGCACGTTCCCCAGAGTCACGGTTCTTCTTAGCAGGATGCGATTAATGGCCCTGCAAACTTGCATCAAAACGATCCCAACGGTCGACTTTCCCACTCCAAACTGGTTCCCGACCGATCGGTAGCTGTCTGGAGTTGCCAGCTTCCAGATTGCAATAGCCACACACTTCTCCACTGGCAGGGCAGCTCTCAATCTCGTGTCCTTGCGCCGCAGGGTGAGGGTGAGCTCAGCACACAGTCCCAAAAGTTCTGCAGCCACTGCTCGTCATCCCAGACTTCCATGACGATGTGATCCCACCACTCAGTGCTTGTTTTCCGAGCCCAAAAGCGGCGTTCCACGGTGCTGAGCATTTCCGTGAATGCCAGCAGCAATTTCATGTCGTACGTGTCAGGCGACTCACTATCATCGTCAGACTCCTCATCACTTTGGAGCTTAAGGAATAGCTCAACTGCCAAACGTGATGTGCTGGCGAGACTCGTCAGCATATTCCTCAGCAGTTCAGGCTCCATTTCCCACAGAAATCGTGCTGCACAAAAACCTTTGGGAGAGTCACAATGGCGCCAAACGTGGACGGAAAAACAGGGACTGCTGGGATGTGAAGCGATGCATCAGGGGGCGTTGGGACAGGAAGCAGAATGAACGCACCCTTCCGTCTCCTTCCCACAACCCACAGCGCCAAAATGGGATGAGGTGCTCTGTGGCATAGCTGCCCATAATGCACCACTCCCAACAGCGCTGCAAATGCTGCAAATGTGGCCACACTGCAGCGCTGATAGCTGTCAGTGTGGCCACACTCCAGCGCTTTCCCTCCACAGCTGTACGAAGACAGCTGTAACTCCCAGCGCTGCACACCTGCAAGTGTAGCCAAGCCCCATAGTCTGTATCCTCAACAGGGAGGAAATATAGAGAAACAGTGCAACTCTCATAGATGAAGAAAGAGATTAAGGTTGTATAGTGAACTGTTTTATTCTAATCTTTTCCCCCAAACCCACTTTTCATCTCCGGTGACAACACGCCTCATGGAACAGATCTGCTCCCAATTCAAGAAATCCATTTAAAATTATGCCAAGGGTTTACACTTTGGTGATTATTCCATAATTCAAAGCAAGTTAGATAAATGCTACAAATTCTGTAAGAATTTATTTCTGTTGTTTTCACTACATATTTTATAAGCATAATCCAAATTAATACATCAGATTTTAACCCCTTGCTCTTGCCTTTTATCACAGTTTATACAACACCTTTCCTCTCCTTGCATTGGAAGTGATAATCATTTTAGCAAATAATATTGCTTGGATCAGCAGAAAATGGTAATCCACCCCATTCCATCTGTCCACCTCATAGGCCTAGCAACAGGTGAGTAAGGGATTGATTCTGTAACGCTCTAAGCATTCTGACCCTAATCCAGAAGAGCACTTAAGTATGTTTAACTTTGTGCATGAGTTGTCCCATTGACTTTGCACAGACATAAATAGCTACATAAAGTACAGAAGTAGGGACAAATCAAGCCCAAGGTCTGTAGCACTATCAATCCTCTATCATTGAGCTACACGTGCATATCATTTAAATGTAAATAAGATACAATGGCTTGACAAACCCAGAAGAGACCACTGTATCCAACCCCAGACTTTCCCCACCATAGAAAAAACACTGCATCGTCTCAATACTAATGAAAAAAGTTTTCCTCACTTCCTAGTCGTATTTATTTTAGATTCTTCATAGAACATAGCAAACAACAAAACCTAAGAACCATCACTGACCAGTCTCTAGTCCAAAGCCTGTGGCTTCCGTTGTAGCAGAGAAGAGTGATTCCTTTATGTCTCTATTGTTTATTGTATCACTGCTGCTGTTAAAGGCAGATCCTCATGTATATTAGCATAGATGCCTTGACTACACTGGAGTGGTTTTAGTTCACACCAGCTGAGAATCTGGGCCACAGCAACGACGACGATAAAGTAAACAATAGGCACAGAAGAATCATTCTTCTCCACTATCAAGATTACAGTCCTTTCTGTGGACTCACTGACCAATTTCTGCTGATGTCAGTAGGTTATACAATTCCTTAACTGGTAGGATCATAAAGCTGATCTGATGAACAAACTCACTTGCTTAAATCCTGCTGGTACTGGATAAGACCCTGCAGAAGAGGCATAATTGTTAGGTTTCTTTCCAGGAACCAGCTTAGGTCTGTTCATCCAGAAGGGTTTGCCTCTGAACTAAAAGGGTCACAATGTGCCATCACAACCATCCAGCATTTGTAAATAGCCTCTCCAGTGAATATTTCCATTGTATATTGTTTTATTCAAAAGTAACTGATTTCAAGGCATCTTTGAGGCAAGAATGCACCAACTGCAATATTTACTGAAATTTACAATTATAAAAGCAACGGATGGAGGGGAGAAACAATGTAAAAATGAAGCAGCTGCCACCAAGCATGGCAATGTTTATTGCCTGAGCAACACACCAATAAACTCAAACCTGTTAATTATGACTAATATGAAGAAAATGGATTGCTCATTTCATGACCCATTGACGCGCTGATTAGCCTTTGAGAAATGTGGGTGGTGTTATTTTGGGGTGAAAATCTCCTTTTCTCTATATCATCAGACCCAGGTAAATGTAAAAGGTTACCCAGGATATTCATATTTTCACACTATTAAAGTGGAAAGCAAATTATTTCTGTTAAATTCTCCATATGCTGCAGTGAAAGACAAGATGGAAAACAATCAGAACTTGATATTTTACCAAATTTTAGCCAAAAAACCCCCAAAATAATATTTGTTTGTGTCTTGTACTTTCTATTTGAATGTGTATTATTCAAATCATAACTTTTGGTATTATGTTTGCCTCCTAAGAGTTCCTGCGAATTAAAATGACCGAGGCTAAGTCCAAACAATATATTAATTTACATCTATTTTTTACACGACTGTTTTAGAGTGACTGCCACCACTTCATAGTTTCAGCGATGATTCTGCAATGCGGACCCCAGCACCCTCACAGAGCTCCACCGACTCCAGCAGTGTTATCAGTGTTAAACATATTTGTGCCTGTAGTGTGTACAAGGACAAGTCATGTTTTAAAAGTGTGTTAGCTAGTCAAGTTTAATCCCAGTCCCTTCCGAAGTGACCTTCTCTCACATTTGTAAACATGAATTGTCCCTGTTTACTCCAGATGCTAAGTCATGTTTAACATGGATGAGTGGGGCTCAAGCCAGCTCAGCACAGCAGGGTCCAGGGGAGGAGCACCACCTCCACCCCTAGCCTCACTCAACAGGCCACCCAGCCTGTATGGGCTGTGGGGGGATGCATCCAAAAAATGTAACTCAAAGGGGAGACTCAGTTCAAAAAGTTTGAAAACCGCTCAGGGTGCAGGTAGGGGGTAGCTCGGGACTGTGTGTGGGCAGGGGGGTAGCTCAGGGTGCAGGCAGGGGGTAGCTAGGGGCTGTGTGTGGGCAGGGGGGTAGCTCAGGGTGTAGGCAGGGGGTAGCTAGGGGCTGTGTGTGGGCAGGGGGGTAGCTCAGGGTGCAGGCAGGGGGTAGCTAGGGGCTGTGTGTGGGCAGGGGGGTAGCTCAGGGTGCAGGCAGGGGGTAGCTAGGGGCTGTGTATGGGCAGGGGGGTAGCTCAGGGTGCAGGCAGGGGGTAGCTAGGGGCTGTGTGTGGGTAGGGGGTAGCTCAGGGTGCAGGCAGGGGATAGCTAGGGGTTGTGTGTGGACAGGGGGGTAGCTCAGGATGCAGGTAGGGGGTAGCTCGGGGCTGTATGTGGGCAGGGGGCTAGCTAAGGGTGCAGGCAGGGGGTAACTAAGGGCTGTGTACGGGCAGGGACGTAGCTCAGGGTGAAGGGAGGGGGTAGCTAGGGGCTGTGTATGGGCGGGAGGGGGGCTCCCAGTGCGGCTCCCAGCTTTAGCAGGGATGGTGGGGTGCTGGGGCTCCCAGCTTTAGCCCCCTGCTGCTCATAGCTTGGAGGGGGCAAGGTTTGCCAGCTTCAGCCCTACATCACTCCCAGCTTTGGGGGCTTGGAGGAGGGCCGTCAGCTTCAGCCTCGTGCTGCTCCCAGCAGGGGTGGGGGGGCCACCAGCTTTAGCCCCATACCGCTCACAGCTTCAGTGCTGAGGTTTGGGGCACCAGGTTTCAGCTGCAGGCCTCTGCGGCCTCCCTGAAAGGGCTCATGGACCTCCGGTTGAGAACTACTGAGTTAATCCATCTTCAGACATGATGTATTTCCTAGTGTGGACACAGCCTTAAGGGGGCACTGTGTAAAATAAACATTACTTTTTGAAGTTCTTACCTCTGAGCAAACTTTAGAAATCTAACTTACTTGTCAAAGTTCATGCTAGATAATAAAAATACATAAATCAGTTCTGCTTCTGTTTATAGTTTTTGGAACTGATTCTTATCCAACTAGCAACTCCTTTAAAGCTAATGTAGTTAGAACTGGTGTGACAAAAGAATCAGAGCCTGTGTCAGGCTCACAGGCACATGCAGAATGCTGCAACGTTTGGGATGTAAACACTAGCAAGACAATTTTTGTTACTGTTGCTGATTTACAAAAACAGTTTCTTTGGCATTAAAAAACCCAGATTAAAATCTTTATCTTGGTTTTGGGTTTTATAAAAACGTAATTATTTCTACAATGCCTAAATATGGGGCTAAAGTTGACTGACTGTCCAAAGCTGCAAAGCTGACCATTAACTCAAATCAAAGAATGAGTCACAATAAAGTACAAGAACCTTAGTTGTATAAGATGTACAATTTGCCATCGCTGGGCCTGAGTCTGTGCTCTCCTTTACAAAGGGGGGCACAAAGCAAAGCTAACTCGACCCTGGGAAATACAGAAGGGCACCACTGGATTAAACTAAGTGACCCAGTGCCACTCCTTCCATGCAGCATCCAGTGTAGAGGGATGCCAGTGAATTTTCTAGGGCAGGAGGGGACTGGCCAGAGCACTTTGTTCTTTGTCTGTCCTGGGTTCAGGGAAGCTACTGCAAGTTGAGACAGCAATGGGGTTCCTCTAACTTATGCTGTGGGCTGTGCCAGCCATTGCAACTGCCCAGAATCCTGAGTGGTGCAGCTCCGAATTTGTCCCAGGGTATTTTTATATCACTTCTATAAAAAACAATGTCAAGTCAGACTGCTTGTAACAGCAAGGCACATCTGCGAATATTTTATTTCTGAGCTAACACAAGGAGCATTTTGAAAGCTTTGGATCACATTTGCAAAAAAAAAAAAAAAAAAAGTTCACACTTGCAGCATCAAAAAAATTCCCAGATTAATTAACGCACTGTAATTCCCACTGAGAATGCTGCTGCTAAAAGACTGCAAGGTAAAACAGCAGTTGAACTCAGAGTAGGCTGCCCCTGACAAGATAATTGCATGCACCTGCATTTCTGAAAGTATTTCTACATTTTTGTTGACCTTTTGGAAGAAAAGTTAAGAAATTCCAAAAGATGGGAGTGCCTCATCTGGAACCAGCTCTGCTTCATTTGGAATGTACAAGTTTGTGGGGATTAGCAAGTCTTGGGAAATATTGCACACGTATTGATCACATTTTGTGTGTAAGTTCATATATTTAAGTGCAACGCTCAACTGAACCTGAACTACAGAGCCAGAACTGATGCCTCACTAATAAAAACAGAAAAGAGGAGATTTACATTCTAACCACAATTTATGATGGAAATTAAGAGGAAAAATCCATTTCTATTATATTTTAGTGTGAGGAGGCCCAGAAAAGATTACAATTTTTAGGGAAAGAGTGTTTATGAAGATTCTTGAAGATACAGAATGATCCTTCATACCACTGTGCTAGGTTAATTATTATTATTTATATACTGTAGCAGCAAAAGGCAGAAATCGGAGACCACGGCTCCATTGTGCAGAGCGTTGTACAAACAGATAACAAGACAGTACCTTTCCCAAAGAGCTTACCATTTAAATCAGCTCTATGGGGCAGGGATTATCTAACTAAGAAGTAATTGGTTTGAGCATTGGCCTGCTAAACCCAGGGTTATGAGTTCAATCCTTGAGGGGGCCACTTAGGGATCTGGGGCAAAATCAGTACTTGGTCCTGCTAGGGAATGCAAGGGGGCTGGACTCAATGATCTTTCAAGGTCCCTTCCAGTTCTAGGAGATAGGATATCTCCATTATATTTTAATTTCTGGGTAGAGATGAAATTCCACAAAAAGGCTGAGGTGTTTCTGGCAGCTAGGAGAGGTGGCAGATAAGAAATGTAGAGCCCAGCACTAATGAATGATGAAGATAAGTTAGACAGATGATTATGTACAGTATAAAACAGGATCTGGGACAAACCATACTCCATTCTAGGAGGCACGGAGCACACAAACACATATAATAATAGACACTTCTGTTCCTAGTGGATAAGTGTCCCGATCACCACAAATGATATTAAGTAGCAGAAAGGCTAAGAAACGAAGGGGCATAGAGATTAAACTACCCTCTCATTCCTGCAAGTGTTTCTTCCATGTCATCTTTGAGTGACGCTGACAAAGCTATGTGTGAGAAGCTGCCACTTCCCATACTGTATCTTCTGGTAATGAACAAAGGATTACAGTTTCTAGGGGTGCCAAACCAGCAGCTTTCAGAAGCAATCATCATTTCACGCACAGGCCTCAGCTTGTGTGTGTGAGGAGTGTGAACAGAGTTCCAAAACACGCTCTTTACTATCCAAAAATATAGAACGAACTTGTGCTAAGAAACCAATATGTACTCACACAGCCACTGCAGGCAGTGAAGAATGCTGGAGAGTTCTATTCATGGGAGTTTAAAGCTGCACTTCAAATTGATTTTGGCTGAAGAAAATGAATATAACAGTATGAAAACTATGCTCCAATTTTCTCCACACAGGTTTGTCCAGAGAATTCCTACCACCGCAGTACTATGTTCCTGTCAGGGTACTGCAACATCCTTCAACTTGCACAGAACCATTCATGATTTCTTTTGTGAAATCCAATTCTCCAGACAGCTCATCACTCTTTGAAATAAGGGGAAAAAAACAAGTTTGGTTTACAATAACTAATGACATTTTGAAAAACAATAACTTCTTCTCCTTTTAATCCAGCACACTGGTTCTTTGGGGATTAGTTCACTTGAGCCAAAATTCTACTGGATGGAGACCAGACTTTAAAAGCCAAATTCTGCTTTGGTTTTGCCAGTGTAAGTATAGAGAAGCTCCACTGATGTTAACGGAGCTACTCCACACTTACACAAATGCAGCCTTGAGCAGAATCAGGTCCTAAATGTCTATTAGTGGGAACACTGTACTGTTTAATTTCAAAATTATTCAGAACCATTCAGCTAAACCACAAAGCATCTAAGTCGCCCAATTTGCAAACAATAACTGTTTTCTAAACACATATATCTTTGTTTAGTGAATTCTAACATGCAATATTCTTCCAAAATCATTTTAGAGGCTGTTCTTTTCATTTCCAAAGAAGGCCATCCGAAAGATTAATATGCTAGCTATTAGCCAACTTTCACCATTAAATACAGATTTTAAAATAATGACCACGTTACTGGCTTCCTGCTTAAGAAAAAACAAAGAAATCTTCTCACTGAGTTATAGAGATCAAGAGAGACTTATTAAGGAGTGTAATGATAACAGAGATCTCGTCCATATGTCAGTATACAATGGTTTGGTTGTATGGGTAACTCTAACATCAGAAGCAAAAATGTTTAAAGTTTGCATGTTACTTAAATCAATAACATATGCTTAAATGGGAAGATTACATAATAGTGTCATTGTTCTCTCAAATGGCTATAAAGTACTCAGAACTGTAAAACAGTGTGTGCGTCTGTGCGCTTCTCTTGTTTTGTTAAGTCTGTGACACAGCCCCCATCTCAGCAAGCAGATAAGGGGATATCCTTATGTCCCTGCAGTGTCCCTTTGCAGCCAAAGGGGCTCTATGCAGGGGCAAAGATCTACCCAAGTGGATCTGATGGCAGAATTGGAGGCTTACTTTGTATTTTGTATACTTGCTAATATAATTAGGGAATAATGATTCTCCTTTGTCTTGTACCTCGCAGTCATCTACACCTGAATGCAGTGGGTGGAAAATGCTCCCATTCTGATATGTTAATACCTTGTACCCACTTTGCATTGGTACAAATGATTGGCCCTGGTGCAAGGCAGTGGTGAATAAGGTCCAGACTTTTGTTGCAAAAAGCCTATTGTTACACTAAAATGCTACGTTGCTGTAATGCCTAATATTTCATCCTCATTTTGCCTTCAGAACTGAGCAGTCTTTTCTTAACAAGTGTTCCTAACCTTGTTCTGCAACATCAGACTCTGAAAACTAAGTGAGAATGAGGCTTTATCGAGCTATTGGTAAATTTACAAGTGGAAAACATCAGGGGAAGGCAAGTGTGCTCAAGTCACATAAGTTGAATAGGAAGCTTGCATCGACACCAGCTTTGGGTTTAATAACCAGTGTGTTGTGTGAAACTCTATTTCCATTATTCTTTTTTTACACGCAAATGCAGACTTGCATTTCACTGTGAATGAAAAAGGTGGTGTTGGTGGATATCTTTGCAGCCCAGTGTGTCGCTGAATGTTTTTAATAGGGTTTTTCAAGAACTTTCGTACTAACTAAAACCTTTATTTTCCAAGTATTGATGACAGTCAGTTTTTCTCCTAATAGAAATATTGTATGGGTTCTTCTTGTTTAAATATTCAGATTTGGAGCGGGGGCAAAAGCACTGTATAGCGCTTTTCTTCTACAGAGCTCAAACTATCATTATTCTCCATTTTATTGATGCAGAAACTGAAGCACTGAGAAGGAAATGACTTGCCCAGACACACACCAGTCACTTGGGAACAGCACCCTGGTTTCCGGGCTCCCAGTCCATAACCCTTTGCACTGGGGACCTTTATATCTCCAGCCTCAGAGTTGCTCTAATTTGCAGCCAGCAGCAATAGCTCCCGAAGAGTTGCTGCAACAGCCTGTGATCACTGGAGAAGAGTGGACCCTGGCCATACTCCCTCTTCCCAACACTTCCTCTAACCTGGGGCTGGGTAGGTGCAGAGATGGCTACAGTACCAGGGATTCCAATTACTGACGCATCTAGACTACTCAAGTCTGAGGCTGAGGATCTGGCCCAGAATCTACAACTGTCCATCTTCTCTTCAAACTGTTTTTCTCCTCTGAATCTCACTGCTGCTGGTAGTTACTTGTCTTGAGTGTTTGCTGTCCAGGGCTGTGCAACCATATTGGTAGCTTTAAACTGGAAAAATGATCGGGCTAATCCATAGACAAATTTGCTATGAACAAGGCAGCTAGAGACATTTCTGCACTCCATGGGTGAAATCCTAGCTTCATTGACGTCAATGGCAAAACTCCCATTAACTTCAACAGGGCATATATTTCACCCCAGGAGTCTGTCTTTCATAGGAGTGAACTCTCCGAGCATCTTTTACTAGGCTAGGATTGCTCTGCTGAAGCAGACAGGAGTGGAGGAGGCCAGCAAGGATACAACCAACCCTTCCAAGTTGTGTTTCAGGGCTATACCTATCTTCACTTTTGTAGTATATTCATGTACTATAGCAATCATGACATAAGACTTGCAGCACTATCTGCAAATATTTTGTTTCACAATTCAGAGCATATCAGAGTAGAACCCTATTTTATATGAAATCCTGCTCATCTGAACTAACTGAACCAAGGTAGTTTCAAACAAAATCAGGAGAGCTGATCAATACACTGGTTTTGTAGGGGGTCATAATTGTGTTTTAATTAACTAAGAGTTTTTGTACGACTTAATAAGTTATAATGTACTATGAAGGGGAAGTCTCTGAAATGTAGCTTTAATTTAAAATGTTCTCATTTTCAGTTGTCAAAAAACTCAGAGCAGAATAATTGGCTTGATCAAAGCTGATGTACCTGGAATGAGGAATAATAATTCACTAACACATGAATATATGTATGCGTGGGTGGGGTATATGTAATTTTGTGTTAATTTCCTTTTGATCTTGAAAATTGCTTGTCATTTTATCTACTTGGTAGTCTTTTAGCAGGTAACCGAGTATTAATAATGAAATACTAACAGCTTTAACTGAGTTTCCACAAATTTAAAAATAGCTGGATTTGCTAAAGTGTGGCTCATAAGCCAGATACAGCCCTGGGACTTCCTTCTACATTATGCTTCCACTCGTGGCAAAGGCGGGGAGTTTTGCCCATAAAGGCTGTCTACCTCAATATGTAATACTCCATCTTGACATCAGCATTACATATTCTGAACAGGCAACTGAACTTTCAAATGGAGGAAAATTTAGATACACAGTAAATAAAACTGCATCTCAACTGTCTCCTCTTTTAGCCCCAAAGCTATCTATGTTGCACAGAAATTTGGCATTCCCTCGCTTTAACTGTTGAAAATGATGTACATCGGAAATAACAAATAATAAAGTTAAGGTTGCAGAATGGGATGCATTACTTTAGTGTAAATAACTCAACGTTTTCAATTTACTGCCTGGTTAATGTCTTTGTATTTTTAATTTTGGGTCTTTGTTTTACATTGCATTCCAGATTTGAGGTTTAGCAAAATAAGAGAGATGTGCTTCCACTTTGCTTTAATACAGTTTTGACACTTTAAAATCAACACCCCTGAAACTTTCTACACTGGAGAGAGTAAGTAGGAAGAATATTTGGTAAAAGTGCTTTGACTGCGAGTAAGTAGGAAGAATATTTGGTAAAAGTGCCTTGATTGCACAATATCAATTATAGAGACAGCTCACTGGCATTTAAAAAAAAAACAACTTCATTTTGTTCCAACAACTTTAATACACATAAAAATCAGAAAAAATGAAATACCAGAACAACTGAACATATAAAAATTAAGAAGAAAGAAGCCAGTCATTAGATTACTATTCAACTTCCGTCCTGTTGGAAGTTGTAAATAAATGTTATCTCAAAAAACCAAAATAAATTGCTATGAGACCAGATACCTAGATTCCACAGAGATGGGTGTGATATTAAAACCTAGACAGAAAATGTTGAGCCGTTTAAAAATGACTGAACAGACTCTCACTTACAAGATTGTTTAATTCTAGGAGTTTCATACTATGCTATAACGTAAAGCCCTCTATGAATTTTCAATGTCTCCCTATAATTCTCCAATGCAGCAGCACAATGACTTCCAAACTGATGTTCCTGTGAAATTTTAAGTAATTTTTAATTTTTAAGTAAACCAACTGGATTAGTTTACTAAGGGTGCATCTATGCTGCAAAGTCACAGCAACAAGATGGAGTTTGTAGCCACCAGGGAAGTCACACGTCCATGAATGATTCAGCTTTTTGCAGGCCGATGCCATTTTTTACATCAGGGGTCAGCAACCTCTGGCATGCGGCTTGCCAGGGTAAGCACCCTAGCGGGCCAGGCCAGTTTGTTTATCTGCCACGTCGGCAGGTTTGGCCAGCGAGGGATGTGCTGGCCGTGGCTTCAGGCCTCCCACATTGGCCTGAGACGGTGAACCGTGGCCAGTGGGAGCCGCGATCTGCCGAACCTGCCTACGCAGCAGATAAACAAACTGGCCTGGACCGGCAGGGTGCTTACCCTGGCAAGCTGTGTGCCAGAGGTTGCCGACCCCTGGATTACATGTTAGTTTGAACGTTCCCAGGAAAGCTCAGATGTGGATTGGTGTCTCCCAAAGTCAATCATCAGTTAAGTGTTTCTTGATTGGGCACTTACTGAAAATAGTCCTTTCTCAGGAAGCTGACCAAATGCTTCACTGAGGCTGCTTGGAATCAAACACACTAAGATACAAGTACATAGCCAATATTCATAACTTCAAATACAAAAATGATACACATATACAGACAGCATAATCATAACCAGCAAACTATAACCTTTCCATAGACATCCCACTTGACCTCCTCTGTACAAGACCTGGTGCAACCATAGGACCTTGGTTGCAACAATGTTCTATACGGTCACAGTTCGTGTCAATAACGTCACAGCTATATTGACCTAAATTTTAAGTGTAGACCAGACATTAGGAAAAATTCCCATTGAAGCCATTGCTAGAGTACAGATGGTAGAAAATGAGATTATTTATTTATTTCTATTAAAGAAAATTAAGTTGTTAGTTTCTAAGGTGCCACAAGTACTCCTTGTTCTTTTTAACAGAAATGATTTTCTTTCAATGTATGTTAACTGTTTTAAGATGAACATTTAAAAAAATTCTCCAAGATGCAAAAATTTTGGAAACAAACAAATGAACAAATCCTACATAAATAGGCTGTGACTGGCACTTAAGCTGTTAGACTATAATGTAAAGAGAGAGATGGAAACCTTACTTCATCTAATTATTACACCTGTGTATTTGTGAATTTCACAGTAAGGAAGATTTATTTCTATACCACCGAGCCCAGATTATTTATCATAGTCAATGGGAGATTTGCTTGACTAAGGACTGATGCTGGGTGAAACTTTTTGGGAGGACAGTAAATGCATTTTTAATGCACTGAAACTATTTGCAAATTCAGATCAAATTCTGCCAACAGTTTCAGCCACAGGAGAGAAAAAAAACCAAAGCCATTTGTTTCAGCCATTTTGAAACAAGCCTTTTTGACTTTCCATTTAGAAATGTTTAGTTTCAAAATGGTCAAAACTTTGTGTTTCAACACAGTGGTTCATTTAGAAATGTAGCTAAATATAAAAAAGAGGGAGAGGGTGAAAAACATCCGAAAACAACCTAAAATGAAAAAACAAAACAAAAAACATGTGTGTGGTGTGGGGGTTAAACAAATAGTTTTGTTTGACCCAAACTGAATTTTTTTGTTTTTTCTTACCAACAAGTGGTTTTTTTTCTGGATTTTTTCAATTTGGTCCCCAACACGTCCTGGTTTTCACAAAGCAGCTGCAGAGCACTGGAGAATCAAGCCCTTGATGCACAATAGAAATCACACAATTTCTACAGTACAAAACAGTGAGCACAGCATATAATTGCATGGGGCCAGAGTTTCTAAAGTATTTAGGCACTTAAGCAGGTCAATGGGAGTTAGGGACCTAACTTAGAAAGGCACTTTTAAAATCACACTAGCTGCCTATTTCCATCTTTAGGTGCCTACAGACCTTTTGAAAATTTTATCCCGGCCCTCTCTACCACCAAGAAACCAGATTACATGTTCCCAGCACCTCAATGAAGCAAATATAGCTCTGCCATTATTTACATTTATTATTATGATGTGGTATTTACCATAGCTGTATTATGTTAGGAAGACTTCCAAGATTCAAACACCAAGTTCTTGCAATCTTCTAAAAAGAGGCTACCATTATTTTTTAAAAAAGTATAAACACATTGATTACCCACAGTTTGTTTAGTGTATTTACAGATATACAATATTTGTAAAGTATAGTGTCAACTAATTACAGATGCCACACTAAAAACTGTGAAGCTTTACAAAGAGCCAGGAGTATAGGAACAACAAAATTAACACATGCAGATCTAAACAAAAAAGGATCACTTCTTCCAGCAGTGAAATCCAGCCATCTCTGGGTGGTTCTAACATTGTGCCATAGCACTACATAACATTTTAAGGAAGGAAGTGAAGAATTCCTTTTCCATATGAAACTCCAGGGTGAATTTAGGTGAAAAAAATGTAATTACCCAAACTGGAATGTGGCCTGAACACCAGTCACAAAGAGTGCTGTGGTATCTTTAATGGCCACATGTAGTGAGGAACCTTGTTTTTTGTCTCATCTAAAATATACCAATTCCATTGGCACTATAGCATCATCTGATACCACACAGAGAATATTGGTGGTGAGTCAGAAAGAACTGACACCATTTCCTATTACATGGAGGTGTCAATTAATTTCTTTTATGCAAGTACTGACCCATCCCAACCATGCCTGACTTGTGCAGTCTGTTAAGATCACAACACGTGGCGGCGTGGCTGTCACAAACAGCGAAACAGAAATGATAGACCTACAGGGAAAGAAATACACGTGCATGTGTGATTTTTGTGGAATAGCAACAGGTTCCCTTTGAGCTGCAATGCGCTCATGTAAGATGAAAATCACTAAATCAATTGAAATCTGATTTTACAGAAATCAAACTCTCAGAACTGATCATATATATTATCTGCATCTCTTCTTCACCTCCCCACCCTCTAGTTACGTTGCATGCCATTTACCATTAGGCAAATAAATCTAAATTGCTGCATTTCCCTCTTGCATTTCAAGCTCATAGTTTTCTATTCAATGTAACTGTTTCCGGAAAAAAAAAAAAAAAGCTGCAGACAACGGGCTCTTCTGGAGGAAAGAATCAAAACAACCCACAACCCCCCCATTACACTATTGTTATGGTTTTCTGACCTATTTATATAAGGACATACCTTTCTGATAGCTGCTTGGACCACTGCTGTTATGGAGATGGTTAAGGTTGGGCAGCTCTACCAGCAGCAGTCGAATTACCATTACTCCCCAACTCTCAGGTCTTTGGATTTCCTCTAGGGTGACCAGACAGCAAGTGTGAAAAATCAGCACAGGGGGTGGAGGATAATAGGCGCCTATATAAGAAGAAGCCCCAAATATTGGGACTGTCCCTATAAAATAGGAACATCTGGTCACCCTAGTTTCCTCAAAGATTGACTGTAACCATTCGCTTTCATCACTGACTAAAAAGATCACTTGGGCCTAAGTTCCCATAAGTGAACACTAATACGGTGGGTAGAAAAGTTGCAGATGCAAATGGTAATAGCTGCGCATCTAAATACTTGTCTGCAGACACAAATCCATTAGTTATTATAATTATTATTTGTGTTACAGTAGTGCACAGAGACCTCAGCTGGGTCAAGGCCCCATCGTGCTGGGTGCTGTACACAAACAGAGAAAGAGACATCCCTGACCCAAAGAGCTTATAATTTAAATAGACAGGACAGGCAAAGGGAGAATTATAACAATTTTTTTTAACAGATGGGGAAGAGGGGTGCAGCGAGAGTAAGTGACATACCTAAGGTCATCGTGGCTGATCAAGGTATTGAACATGATCTTCTGAATCCCAGTCCAGTGTTTTAACCCCAAAAGCATCCTCTCTTGATAGTGAGATACCACCATTTCTGTCTACAATCTGTTGGAGGTGCAAAACGGCACCTTGCAAAATTAGAGATTGGATTCAGGCCCAGCTGAGACTAGGCCCTTCAATTTACTCATATTGCAATGTGGCCATTTGAACTAGTTACGTACTGTAAACTATCAATGTTTTTAAGTACAACCCAAACCAATGATGATTGGGCTCAATTAAAACATTTTCTTTGGCTATGATAAAGTTTCATTTTCATTAAAGAGGAAAGGAAGGGAGAAGGGGTACCCAGAGAGTGAGAACCAGAAGAGGTTCGGGTATACAGAGTTTTTGCTTCCTGACACTAATGCTGGAGTGGGGATAGTCTTGCCCCTCAATGTGCAAAGGGGCAGGTCATAATCCTTCTATTCCCAGACCCTTCACATAGGAAGGGGCAGGCTAGGAAATTCACATCATTGCCCTTAACGGATCCCACAGGAAACCAACCGTACAGCTGATACAGCCTAAGCACACTATCCATGCTTTTGATTGAGCCACTCTGCACTTAAAGAGGGGCTCCAGAGACAGTGATACGTGGAAGAGGCAGAGTGAGAGGACCTTGAATTAGTACACAGGCTCAAAGTTTTATGCCGATGCCCCTGCCTCTAGTAGGTCTCAGGAAATCGATCAGTTTTGAGAGGGGGCTGATTTCCCTGCTTTTTCCATGATGAAAACACTTCCCCCTCTCTTCCATGGAAAAATTATCAGGAAATGCTGAAAGGGGAATCAAGGATTTTTTCATTGGGAGAGCATGATCTAGTCCTACTGGGAGGTTCACTACTAAAATAATTAGCCAGAGTTCAGATAGCGAGATAGTGCCATGAGGTGGCAGGGATCTAGGGATACCAGAATCTAGTTCCCAGATGGTCCTGCCGCAGCAGAGATATCAGCACTTGGAAAGAAATGGTACAATGAACCATTTTTTCAAATTATCTAGGGCAAGATATCCTACCTCCCATTCACGCTGTGACCTGGGGTGGCAAAATATTTATGAAATTATGGACTTGCATGAGCTTAAGCAGTGGAGTAAATAAGAGTGTTCTGGGTGTGAGCATAAAAACAGAAAACCAAAACAGTGCAACATCCAGGCATTATTTCTTCCTCAACATACATATATTCCTTTCACCTCAAACCCTCCCTGAAAGTAAAGTTCTCAAAGGGTATTTCTACTGCAACGTTAGCCCAGGATTTGAACTCAAGCTCAAGCCTAACCCCCTTTCCATCTACACACAAATCACACTAACTCAGGGCTTAGACCTAGGGTTCCAGGACTCCACGGCGGGTAGAGGGTCTGAGCCTGAGTCAAGCCAGGACCTAGAAGTTCAAGCCTTATGGCTCTGCAGTGTAGATGCAGCCTCACTGGACTCGTGCTCTGAGAATCTGTGAAAAGTATTCCATAATCCAACGGGCCAACTTTCTTTGTCTTCTGAACAGTCAAGTTTGGTGGACTGTGAAGTTTTCCCCCACTCCACCCCAAACAAAGGGCTAGAGCAGCCACATTTTGGGAGGGCACTAGAATGCCTAGGATATGGATGCTTGGATTTGGGCCCACATAAAGCAGTGTAGATGCTGGAATCTCAAGATGGGACCCGGGGTTCAACAATTTCTTACCCGGGGTTTCACATGAGCGTAGCTGCCCAAGCCCATGATCATACGATGATTCCCCTGTTGGGAAGCTGTTTATCATAACAAGGAGAGGGGCAGATATGGGGAAGGGCCTGGGAGAGGGCTGCATCCACCGCACCTGTCAGGCAGACAGCCTGTGCTGGAGAGTTTCAGCAAGCAAGAGTTGGCTGCAGAGACGCCTCAGCTGGGGAAGGATGTAAGGACTGAGAAGCCCTGGAGATGAGGACTAAGACAAGAGCCAGAGGGGCAGTGAGATTATTCTGAGTTGCTCTGCATCTTTGCTGCTAAATTAATAAAATAAATAACTTCCATGCTGCTACTGTAGCATGCTAGTCCCCGGAAAGCTCATGAGTCTGTCTCCATGCAGTGGCACTCACACCTCTCAACTACTACAACAATGCAAATAAACAGTAACAGTAAGATGTCAAGAATTATATTTATCTTTAATAAAAAGAGTAAACGAAAATGATTTTACAAAACATTTTAGAATTTTGGAACTTTCATATTCTAAAAGAATCCAGAGAGATTTATTTCTCAGGCCATCACTAAGAATTGTTGCAGAAGGATTACTGTATGCATGTACAGCATCTAAATTATGTACCAAATGTAGTATCTCAAAAATGGAAAAGTTAAAGGGGAACGGAAAGTAGCAGAATAATGGAAATGAAAGATATAGGTGAAAGGTAACAGGCAGAAAACCAGACTGGGGAGAATGGTGCCCGCATTTCAAAGGTACCTGTCCCAAACATCCCTTATTTGGGTGGGATTTCTATCCCCCTGTGCCAGAGGTGGGCAAACTACGGCCTGCAGGACCGTCCTGCTCAGCCCCTGAGCTCCTGGGCGGGGAGGCGAGCCCCTGGCCCCTGCCACGTTGTCCCCCCCCGGCCCTGCAGAGCCACACTGCTGTGTGGGCAGCACGCTGGGCGGCAGAGCTGCATGCTCCTGCCTAGTACAGAGGCAGCATGTCTGGCTGTTGATTACATGAGATTCCTAGGCAATCTCAGTGGGATTGCCTAGGAATGGGGTTGCATGGCCAGCTTCAGAACCGAATGTAACACAGACTGCAGCACAGATACATTTTAAATGTGTCTGTATTTGGATTACAGAGTTCTGCATTATCTTTACTCAGTTCCTACTTCCCTCCCACATCCTCTGAGCTCTGTTGATGTGCACCCACCTTTCCCGTCTCAGTTCAACCACATACGTGCAGTAACATTAATTTCAGCCCCCAAGCAGCAGATGTTAGTTCTCTATTGTAAGGAACTGCAAGAGTGAGGTTTGGAGAAGCCCAGCTGTCTCGTGAGCTACAACCCCTACAACTGAATGGGAGGTAGTGGGTAGTAGCTGGTAGAGCAGAGTTTTCAGTCTGGTTAACTATTGCTTGTGCTATAAATTTATGGACACAAAGTTACCAAGAATCAACTTCAGTTAAAAAAAAAAATGCGCCTTCCAAGAAGGCAAATGTCTAACATTTTACACACGTCTCTTTATTCATCACTGAAATTAGAATGAAAGTTATTAGATAAAACATATAGGCTGCTAGCCAAACTAGAAGAAAGCTCATTAGTTTTGAAATATAGTTCTTTTTGCTGTAATCATTAGGAAGACAAGTAATGTGTCATCACAAAACAGTGAAAGAGAGTCTTTTAACTCACACTCTTCAGAATAGGTTCCATGTTTCTTCCTTAATTATCAGTTCATAAATCTAGAGTTTCTTGGCTGATACGAGAAGGATAGAGATAATAAGTGAGAACCTCATAAAATCAGTGTAATGTAGCAAATTGACAAGGACCTGAACTAATTCCTTTTCATCATATACTATATTCTCAAAAAGTAAAGACCTCTGTAGGAAAAACATTGAAACTGAAAAAATATAGATATTTGACAAATAAACCACAATTTATTGTCCATCTATGTGATATATTGCAATAGCTTGCAGTTATATAGTGCCTTCCATTCTGAGGTATCCCAAAGTAATGCAAACCTTATAAACTACCCCCACAAAAAAGACAACTCATGAATTTACAGCTAAGGTTGCTCAGCTGCATTCCCTACCAATGGAATCATAAAAACTCCAGGAAATCACCTTTTAAGCCAACAATCAACCTCAACTCACGAGCCATACCAATGAAACGTCAGCCTACCCAAATGATTCCTCAGCTCCACATCAAACTCCTTTTCAGTTCCAACATACTATATAACCAACCTCTATTTCCTCACAATCACACTCACAACTTTAACTCCAGTGTGAGGTAGATGACCTAAATGCCAAGATTTAAAAAAATGGGTACCAACAGGCAGTGATGAGCTGTCAAAAAATTAACAACCGGTTCCCTCCTCTTCACTTCACGAGGGGGTTGTGCCCCCCCTGGGACTCCTGCCCAATCCAACCCCTCACATTCTTTGACGCCCCCCCGAGATCCCTACCCCATCCACCCCCCTTCCCTGTCCCCTGACTGTCCCCTGCCGCCCCAACCCCTCTTCTCATTCCTGATGGCCCCCCGGGGCCCCTACCCCATCTCTCTGTCCCCAACTGCCCCTGGAAGTGGAATCCCTGCCCCTGACTGGCCCCCACTGCCCCATCCAACCTCTGATGCTTCCTGACTGCCCCCCAGGACCCTTGCCCTCATTCAATCCCCCTGTTCCCTGCCCTCTGAGCGCCCTGACCCCATCCAACCACTCCCCCGAACTCCCATGCCCTCTTCCAACACCCCCTCCCTGCTCTCTGCCCCCTTACAGCGCTGGAGGCCAGGCTGCGGGTACTGGACCAGGCCAGGGCTGAGCCAGAGCCCAGGTGGGGAGCCGCTTGGCTGGTGCCAGGCTTGGCAAGGTAATCTGGGGCGGGGGAGTGAGGAGGGCTCCAGTAAGGCGTGGCGGGGCCCAGCCCAGTTCTGCTCCGACCAAGCGCCCCGGGCCTGGCTTGGCCTGGGCCTGGCTGAGCAGCTCCGGCCCCGGCTCTGGCCCTGGCTGAGTGGCTCTGGCCCTGGGGCCAGCACCACTCGGCTGGAGCCGTGGGGCCAGAGCCAGGACACTTAGCCGGGCCCAGGCCCGGAGCCGGGACTGGAGCTGCGGGGCCGGAGCCGGGGCACTCGGCCGGGCCCGGGGCCGGAGCCATTTGGCCAGGCCTGGGGCTGCTCAGCTGGAGCAGGACTGGGCTGGGCCCCGCCACGCCTCCCTGGAGCCCTCCTCGTTCCCCCGCCCCAGCTTATCTTGCCAACCTGCTTCTTGTTTCCGAGCCCTCCCGAGTCCCAGGCTTCCTGCACAAACATCTGATTCGCGGGAAGCAGGGGAGGGGGAGGAGAAGGCAGGAGCAGAGCCTTCAGGGGAGGAGCCCAGGAAGCAGAGGTGAGCTGGAGCCGGGGCAGGGCGACCCTTTTAGAACCGGTTGTCCTGGGACAACCGGTTCTAAAACGGCTTCTAAATTTAACAACCGGTTCCTGCGAACTGGTGAGAACCAGCTCCAGCTCACCACTGCCTACAGGTAGGTTCCTAATTCTCATTTATGCACCTAAATATAAGTGGTTTGATTTCCAGAAGTGGCCTTCTCTTGTTTTCAGATTTTAAAAAATGCTTTTATTATTTTCCCTTTTAAAAAAATAGGAAATTCCAGCCAAAAACATTGAGAAATTTAAGGTTGCCTGGATAAGCACATAAGTTGGAAAGTGACAATATGCATCATGCCTCCTCATGTGCATGCATTATGATACAGTCTTTAATTACAAGACCACACACTATTTGTCATATCATACAATATAGTATCTGATATTCTTTCTATCACATTAGAGACATGCGCAACATCTGGGAAAAAAATTCCAGTCTTCAAAATGTTAAGGATTGTATTAAAGAGGACTGTGATCAATTGTTCTCCGTGTCCACTTAAGGTAGGACAAGAAGGAAGGAGCTTAATCTGCAGCAAGGGAGATTTAGTTAGATATTTGGAAAAAAATTCTAATTGCAAGGATAGTTTGATTTCTAATTCCAAGGGAGGTTGTGGAATCCACATCACTGAAAGTTTGTAAGAACAGGTTAGACAAAGACCTGTCAGGGATGGTTTAGGTTTACTTGTACTACCTCAGTGCTGGGGGCTGGACTGGATGACTTCTCGAGATCCCTTCCAGCCCCACACTTCTTTGATATACTCATCATATTTTCATTGTTTGAACAGTGGTCCAGTCTACCTTTAACAACCTGGAATTTATCACTAAAAATGCCTCTGCCAGTTTTCAGCTTCTTATTCCCAACCATTCTGGCTTTATGGCTATTCAAAAAAGTTCATAGGAATTATTTTTTATAATGAGAAAAGAGAATTTCTCCCCCACTATCCTCATACTCAAAAACATAAAATCTCTTATTTGCTCTTTAAGAAAAAAAAATCACCTTTTGGACAGAGATCAAGCATGGAAAATTTCAACCCAAAAAGTGAAATTTCTGGACAGTTATGAGTGACTAAAAACAGAGGGCTAGGATGGAAACCATTATGCAGCATTAACTATCGCAGTCATAGCTGCTCCCATGACAGCATCTTATTTTAGGATGTTGTAATAACAGGTATTAAATTGACACAATACAGATGCTCAAAAATATAGTTCAAGTAGACAGACTGTGCTTGTGTGGGCTTGGCCCCTAAGTATTCCAGGTTTATCCCAAGACAGGCTGCTGGAGACGGGAAGTAATGTCTGAAAGCCACTGCTATGTTGCACTAGCAGAGCTGCTTGTTTTTAACTAAGCAGGCAGAATTCTGGTCTGGGAACACTGCCAGGTTCTAGTCTCTTCTTTGCCTACTCCCTGCAATTTCATTTAACTGACATGTAGAAGACATGCTTACTTAAAAGAGGTGTGAGCTGGCTTCTACTGGTACTTCTGAGCCTGGCAAGTGTCATATGTAATATTAAAGCAGATATCCATGCCAAAACAGTTATGAATTGTATTTGATCAAATTACTGCTAAACTAAAGACTAACTCTTGATAGTTTCTAAGGCCAAAAGAATGTCAGGTGTCAGGAATTATTTTGTTAAATCTTTTCATGCCAGGAGTTGGATTCCTCAAGTACAACGACAAGAGAAAAATCTCCCTAAAGCTTCAATTCAAGTCAACAGGACTTTGCAAAACTGATAGAGCTGGTCAAAATATTTTCATCAAAACTTTTGAGGAAAAGTTGCTTTTTGCCCAAAACAAAAAAAATCATTTTGGGCAAATTTTTCATTTTTTTCCAATGAAAAATAATTTTGATCAAAAATTTCATGTTTTGGGACAAATTCAATTTTTAAAATCTGAAACTTAGGCCAAACCTCTTCCAATTAATCCCCTTTAATACTTAGTTTGTCCTCCTAAATCTCCAAAAGGAGCAAGAGGCAGCAGTCCATGTGAAGGGCAATAGAGTAAAACACATTTTGAGTGCCTAGGCCATGCCGGTTTTGAAACATTAAAGGCAAAAAACCAGAACAAAACACCTGAATTGAAAAATTCCACATTTTTGGAACCCTAATATTACATTTATGCACTGTCCAATTTCCTTCAAACATTCCACAAAATCTCTACTATGGAGTAATATCATGGACAAGAAATTTTGGGAAATCTGTTTTGTTTAAAAAGCGATCTTCTGACTGAGGCAAACTAGAATGCAAGTTTAATTCAAAAAGCAATATCTGCCATATTCCCTTAGATATTGGCAAAAATGGTTTCAACAAAATCATTCCTTTCACCACATATCTTTTCCTGCAGCAAAATTGTAATCTTGTGTTTATGACTCAACAGCAGGTTGCTACGAAAATGACTGAAGTCATGTGGCATTTCAAGCAAGTAGGTATAGATGGGCCAGCATGAAAATAGGCTTTATCTAATAATTAATAAGGGGACAAGGAAAACTAAATACATAGTATGAAACATGAGGAGTTTCATTTTTAAGTACTGTTTGTTTAACCATTTTCCCATTGACTCAGAGCCCCTATGTATAAGGACGTTTGTGATCGAATGAGCATTTTGTGCCTGAAATTGACTCCAAACAAATGACATCATGGGGCTCCATGTCATCCATTCTCTTAATAACTGTCTGATCAAATCTGCTAAACTTATTAGAAAGATTTCTTTTAATGGGAAGGACCCCATAGATGCCTGTGGTACTTCGCTGATCGTGAAAAGGCAAGGTGGGAGCAATCACTACCAATGACAGGGATCCAAGGTCATAAATTTCTCTTTCAGCATCTTACTGAAGCACTCCACCAGCTCATATGTCTGAAGGTGATAGACTGATGTCTTTAAGACCTTGATTTTCAAGAGATCACACAATTCCCCCAATAGCTTTGAAATAAAGTTGATCCCCTGGTCAATCAATATCTCCTTCAGTATCTACCTGTGCAAAAACCTTCATTGATTCGGTGGCGATAGAGGCTGCAGTGGTTGAGCAAAGGGAGATGGGCTCTGGGCACTGTGTGACACAATCTATTATCACCAGAATGCACTGGTACCTGCACTCTATTCGTGGTCCCATCAGGTTCGTACTGATCCTCTCAAAGGGCACTCCAATCACTTTGGGAGAGGGAGTAGTGGAGCTCATGAGTGGCAGGTATCATAGGTTGGGGGAAGCTCGGCATGGCCCCCCCCCAAACTCTGCCCCCAGGCCGCTGCTTCTGCTCTGAGGCCTGGCTCCAGGGCTGCAGGTGGAAGGGGTGAGGCTGGGAGCAGAGCCGGCTCCAGGCACAAGCCTACCAAGCACGTGCTTGGGGGGCACCTTGGGACGGGGTGGCGCTCAGGCTTTGGTTTTGTTTTTTTTGGTTCAGCCAGGCAGCGCTGAGGGCGGGGGTGGGGGCGGAGACTTAGGCGGCATGACATGACGCTTGGGGAGGCAGGGACTTGGGGGGCGCGATGTGACATTTGGGGAGGGGTCGAGCGGTGCTCGCGGGGGCAGAGTGGCGCTCTTTTTTTTTTTTTTTTTGCTTGGGGCAGCAAAAATGTTAGACCCGGCCCTGGCTGGAAGCTAGCCTCTCCCAGCTGGTGGTTCATGCACCGCCCATGGTGGAAATTTTGGGGCCCTGCCCATCGACATGCTGGGCACAATGCACAACAGTCCCTAATCTCTTTTTGTGCCCCCACCAATAAAATTTGAGGGCCACCCTCTTAAGGGTCTTCTCTTGCCTCCTTCGGTCCCCTCAAGATATTGCATGCACCAGTGCAGCACTTTGCGGCAGAATTTCTTCAGGACAAGAAATTGTACTCCTTACTTCTCTGATTTGAGGGTCCTTTGCCACCTGATACAGTCTCTCCTCTGTGAGTTCAAATAAAAACCACTGCTTCATCAGTCATGTATTTACCATCTCATCAATTTATACTGGCAAATTGGTCATATAGACTCAAAGATTCTAAGGTCAGAAGGGACCAATGTGATCATCTAGTCCGACCCCCTGCACAAAGCAAGCCACAGAACCCTACCCATCCACTTCTATAACAAACCCCTAACCTATGTCTGAGTTATTGAAGTCTTCAAATTGTGGTTTGAAGACCTCAAGCTGCAGAGAATCCACCAGCAAGTGACCATGCCCCACGCTGCAGAGGAAGGCGAAAAACCTCCAGGGACTCTGCAATCTGCCCCGGAGGAAAATTCCTTCCCAACCCCAAATATGGTGATCAGCTAAACCCTGAACATGTGGGCAAGACTCACTAGCCAGCACTCAGAAAAGAATTCTCTGCAGTAACTCAGATCCCATCCCATCCAACATCCCAACACCGACCACTGGGCATACTTATCTGCTGACAATCAAAGATCAATTGCCAAAATTAGGCTATCCCATCATACCATCCCTTCCATAAACTTATCAAGCTTAATCTTAAAGCCAGATATGTCTTTTGCCCCCACTACTCCCCTTGGAAGGCTGTTCCAGAACTTCACTCCTCTAATGGTTAGAAACCTTTGTCTAATTTCAAGTCTAAACTTCCTAGTGTCCAGTTTATACCCATTTGTTCTTGTATCTACATTGGTACTAAGCTTAAATAATTCCTCTCCCTCCCTAATATTAATCCCTCTGATATATTTATAAAGAGCAAGCATATGCCCTGCTTGGGGTTGGGTTGTCCTTCTGTTTGTTACAAAATCTACATCTGCCGCCAGCAGGTTTAAGTCTAGGGACTGTGAGATCCTCTGCTTCTCCTGAATGCAGGGAGGGCACTGCTTCTGCGGGAGCTCCCTTTGCTCGGATCTTCTGTCTCTCCGACTCCTGATAACTTTAGGTTTTTGTGACTCAGGGGCCTCTACATGAGAGCCTGCCCCTTCCAGGGGGTTGTTACCCCATGACTTCATGACATCCCTGAAAAACTCCCAATCCCAGCCCAAAAATCACCAGGTAATCTAGTGTATAGGCCACAATTGCTCATACTCTTCCTATAAGGCTTCCCACAATTGACTGTCCCTCCTTTGTGGGATATGGGCACATATCCACATGAACACACTGGAAGCAGATAGGATTCGGAGGCAACTTTGGGGACACTGTTAGCTGTTCCCTAACCAATGTTTGGCTGCACCCCAAGTATACTTCTACCCCAGTAGCCCACACAGGAACTAATACCTTGATCAGGCCTCTTTTCCTAGCCATGGTATCAGCTGTCCATGCCTGTTCAGAGTTGCTAACCATTAACAGGCAGTCACAGCAGAAATGTCCTCACTGTCCATGTGAAAAACAACTTCTGATCAAGGGATTTGCCCTATCCCTTGACTGCCCTAGGGGAAGCTGGGTGTCAGAGTGGGGCCTTCCCTCAGGATAGGATTTTTCCCCAGTACTTTATTCCTAGTGAGACCAGGCTTCTGGGGTCTTGCCATAGCTGTGGATCATCTGGTGGACTAGGCTTGGTATTTGGTTCCTTGGAGCTTGCTCCCATTGCCAGGCCGAGAGATCCTTAGCCTATACAGTCTGTAGATCTTAATGAGCATCTTCAGGCCTGGGTGTTCCACTGGCTGGGCGTGCAGCTGCCATATAGTTTTCTGATAGCCGTACTATGAGGGTTAATGTCTCAGGCCTGTGCCACAACACTTGCTCCCATCCCCCAGCCAGGAGAATTTCCAAAAATTGCTCCAGTATGACCTGCTTGGCCACCAGCTCCCTGGTCTGCTTTTTGGACTGGAGTCACCACTAACAATGTTCTTTAAAGCTCTGGGCTGCTGCACAAGGTCAGGCCCCAGAGAAATTTTTCCCGGTGAAAGCGCTGTCAGTGGATCTCGGCACTGATATCAAAGATGTCTAAAATAGCCGCCGTGACCTGTGCATAGTCTTGCGTATCCACAGAGCTGAGGCTCCAATACACAGCTTGAGCCAGCCCAGTAAGATAAGGTGCCAGCAAAATAGCTCAGTGTACAGATGGCCATCGAGCTGCTGTGGTGACCCTTTCAGAACTGAAGAGGAAAGCATCCAGGTTGTCCTGAAGTCCTATCTTTGTATGTTTTATGAGAAACCTTGGGGCAGGGGTGCTAGTCTCTCTCAGTTATAAAAGGGTTGCCACCTGCTGGACCAGGCATTATTGCTGCTCTTGCTGTTTTGCCTCAAGCTCCCAGATGAGCTGCTGTTGTTGCTGTTGATGTGTGCTGCTTACTGTTGGGCAGCCATTTGCTGAAACAGCTGGTTCTGTTCCTGCTGCTGTTGGGAGGCCTGCAGTTGCTGGCTGTCCATCCGTCACTTCATCGAGTTGTCTAGATCCATACTTTCCCCCACCTGCAAGGCCCTTCAGAAGACCTGGGATGAGAGACTACATTCTCCTTCAAGTTGTGTTGGGCAGTGCTCACTGTTGCTGTCGCCTAAAGTTTAGGATATTAGGTCTCTACTCACTCTGCCTCCAGTGTCTCTCACTGGCCATTCTCATGCCCTTGGAGGTCTGCCTTTTGGTGGGTGTTGATTTGACACTCTGGTCAGGTCACTAATTAGGCTCCAAGGAAGATATTGGGTCCCACGCCCTCACAACTGGGGGGGATCAGTCTATCTGTTGACCCACTGCGGGCATCCAGCCCCAGTTGCAGTGTTTTCCAAGTCTCTACTCTCCCCTTACTTCCCCAAGAGCGAGTCTGGAAGTGATGGTTTTCATGCTCTTCGTAACAAGCGTGGTTGGTAGGGCAGCCCTGACCCTGGACCCCAGCTCAGGACTCTGTAAGAGGCAACAATGTCCAGCAGCCAGGAATGCCTTAAGGCTGCCTCCCTGGGCCACTTCCTACCGCCCACTCTCTCAACAAAGTCTTACAGTTTGACACAAGGTAGTGAAGAAAGAGTAATGGAACCTTCCACCCCTCTGGGCTCAGAAGGCAGGTTCTTTTTCCCAGGGAAAGGCTCCCGGAGCATCCTTCTTTAGGAGCTCTCAGGTTAGGTTTCTCTCCCTGCCCTGCCAGGCATTTGCTGAGCTGTCTGGCTCCCTTTTAAGACCCACCTACAGCTGTAGCATGCTCGGCAGGAGGAGTGGGCAGGGCTACTTAACCTCTTCAGTCCCAGTGCGAGGCTTATATACCCCACCACAATAACCCATCTCACTACAGACTTGGGCGAAATCCTGTCCCAATTGAAGTCAATGACAGAATTCCCTTTGACGTCAATGAGGCCAGCATTTTATTCCAGATCCTCAGTTAGGGTATACCAGTGTAACACCATTGGTAACAGTGGAGCTATGCTGATTTATACCAGCTGAGATCCTGGCCCTAAATCTGTAGGTTATTGGACATAAATAGAATTTTCCTATACTGCTTTTAAGAGGTGGGAGGGAATAAAGGCAGCAGAAACGAACAATTTATCATCCAAACAGGGAAAGGAAAGGCGTCATATTCCTCATGTTTATTCCAATTATGGTTTCTTTCTTACCTCACAGATACAAGTAAACTGTTGTTCAATTTCAGTTGTCTTAGATTAGGGAGATAAGCACCTGCAGGATCAGAATAAAGAATCATTTTGTAGAACTGGTTGAAGAACATAGGAAACATATGCCCGACCTCACAAGCTCAAGCAGCCCACAGATTTTTCAGATGCACTTCTTACCCGTCTTGACCACCTCTAACACTCTAGACTATGTTTGAAAAGTTATTGATACGATTTCAGTTGTGCAATATTCCAACCTCTACATTCTCTCAGTATAAGCTTGGATGTTAGCTGCAGTGGTTTCACAGTTACAACCTTTGAAACTCCCCTCTGAAAAGCACCATGTGGCATCATTCCTGACAAGAACAAGCATTAACAGAAGGTTTGCTTGGTGGTGATCATGTGTTGCTCAGTTTGATTCGATATCCTTATTGACTAATAATGACTTATTCTAAAGAGTTAAGGAAGATTTACATTATTATCTCCCTCTGTGCAACATATCCCCATGTTTTTTATAGTTCGCTCTTGATTCTCTCTTCTACAACTCTCTCTATATGCTGTTGCCTACCTTATAATAACTGGTGATCGAATTGCAGCATATGCTTCTTACAACCAAGTCATACTTCATTTGAGGAACTGAAATCCCCTTACTGTACAGTCTTCTAAATGTGATTCTTGAGCCAATCAGCAGAAGGTGCAATCTTATTTGTCACAAGCCCATCATGTTATAACTAAGGGTGCAAGTTTGTCACGAAGGTCACGGAAGTCACAGGTTCCATGACTTTCGGAACTTCTGCGGAGGCCAATGCGGCTGACTCGGGGGCTGCCTGAGGAGCTCGGGCAGCTCCGGGGCCAGCCACACTGGCCACTGCTGGGTCAGTCTCAGGTCACTGCCCTTCTCCTCCCCACAGCAGCAGCAGGTGTTTGGGTGAGTGAGGGAGGGGGCTCAGGGCTGGGGCATGGGGGGGTGAGGGCTCTGGGTGGTGTGTATCTTCAGGGGATCCCTGGAAGCAGCAATATGTTCCTCCCTCTCAGCTCCTAGATCTGTGTGCTGCCTCCACCCACAGTTACCGCCCCCTGCAGCTCCCACTGGCCACAGTTCCCTGCCAACGGGAGCTGTGGAGTTGGCACTTGGGTGGGGGCAGTGCGCAGAGCTAGGAGCTGAGGGAGGGACATGTCGCTGCTTCTGGGGAGCCACGAGGAGCGAGGTAGGGAGCCCGCCAGTCCCGCTAACACCCCACGCACCAGCAGGGATCCCAGACTGCTCCCCCTCAATAGAGTGACCAGACAGCAAGTGTGAAAAGTAAGGACAGGGTAGGGGGAGAATAGGAGCCTATATAAGACAATGCCTCTGTCAGGGTTCCCTCCCCACTCTGAACTCTGGGGTACAGATGTGGGGACCTGCATTAAAGATCCCCTAAGCTTATATTCTACCAGCTTAGGTTAAAACTTACCCAAGGTACAATTCCTTTCCTTGTCCTGGGATGGTATTGCTGCCACTAATAAGTGATTTACACAAAAATTCAGGAAAAGGGTCACTTGGAGTCCCTGTTCCCCCAAAATATTCCCCCAAGTCCCTTCACCCCCTTTCCTGGGGAGGCTTGAGAATAATGTAAGTACCAACCAGACCTTTTGTCTTTAGGACACTGAAAATCAAACAAGTTCTTAAAAAACTTTATTTAAAGAAAAAGTAAAAGAATCACATCTGCAAAATCAAGACGGAAGGTAACTTTACAGGGTAATAAAAAGATTTAAACACAGAGAACTCCCCTCTAGGTTCAGCTTCAAAGTTACAAAAAACAGAAATAAAACTCCCTCTTAGCATAGGGAAATTCACAAGCTAAAACAAAAGATAATCTAATGCATTTCCTTGCCCTTACTAACAATTTCTGCAATTTTAGATGTATTATTTCAGGTATGTTTTCAGGAGCGGTTTTACCTGCCTGGTCTCTCTTTCAGTCCAGAGAAGGAACAAACAAAGAGAGCCCAAACAAAACCTCCTGTCCCTCCTACCCACCCTCGATTTGAAAGTATCTTCTTTCCTTATTGGTCTTTTTGGTTAGGTGCCAACCAGGTTATTTGAACTTCTTAACCCCCTCAGTACATCTGCCAGGAGGGATTTTATGCTACTGCATACATAAAAGGTTGTTATCCTTCCCTTTATATTTTTGACAGCCCCAAATATCAGGACTGTCCCTATACAATTGAGACATCTGGTCACCCTACTCCCCGAGCACCCACTGTGCCCCCCAAGTACCCACGGCGCCCCCGGGCTGACCCCCCCAAGCACTTGCAGTGCCCCTGCCCCCCTCCTGCAAAATTTAGTCAGGGGTATATAGTACAAGTCATGGACAGGTCACAGGCTGTGAATTTTTATTTACTGCCCCTGACTTGTCCATGACTTTTACTAAAAATATCTGTGACTAAAACATAGCCTTAGTTATAATTGTATTGACTAAGATTCCAAAAATCCTACCTTTATTTTGTTATTATTATCTACTTTCATGTATTTTCTGCATATAATCTATTGTTTACTGCTTGGCTTTGTAAGTTTCATAATCATGAGTAACCTTTATTTAATTATTTTAAATTCTTTACTCTGATCCCATGGAACATTTTTCTTTTCACTTATTTCTAGAGGCAGTTCTGAACCAAAACCACAAAACCAAACTCCCCTAAACCTTGGAGCAATTTGGATACAGGTACAAATTCTGTATCTCAGCCACCATCTCTATTAATCTCTGAATAATTCTAGATCTTACAATTCAGTGCAATGTATCTTGTTTTAGTTATCATAGATGAAGGAAAGACTTTAAAATGGTGTCTATGGGTATCCTGGTTTCACTATATGGTGTAGTTGTATGACATATTTTATAAAACACGGTACACTAGAACCCCTTTAAATTGTCAGAAACAAATGTTCTATTTAAGTGACAGACACAGAAGCTGGTAGAGTTGAGCAACAGACCTGGTATGGTTCTACCTCCACCAGTTTTCTACTGGTGGAAATTTCCCTAGAGAGGGGGAATTCCCCAGTACAAACCTTCCAGTCACTTTGCGGTCTGAACTCTTTCTCCAAACCATAAGAAAAGCATCATCAGTTTGATGCCATATGGGCCATTGTAAAGCTAATCAGTTACGTTCTTGAAAAGTATTTTTGTGAGCCCCAGGGATAAGCCACCTCTGGCAAGGCATTAAGATAATACAAATAATGATAATAGTCCAGAAAAAGGAAATCATTCCAACTTTCCCTTCTATTTGATGGAAGAATTTTGACCAGCACCTCCTGGGATACTCCCATCCCCAGCACATCCATGAATCATCTCTCAACAAATGAGCTACTTATGTGATATGTCCAATGCTGTTTGAGAGCTATTATCAGCCACATATTGGCTTCTGTGTTTTTCTATACAGGCACTGCAGACTGCACTGAAAATATTTAATCTGATTATTTTGCAAAAGTCTTTGGAGCACTTTAAATATGTAAAGCGCTGTGTGAAACTAAGTTATATTCTCTTGTTGCTTCTTATTTTATAGCAACCAAAAGCACGTTAGATGTCCCTCACAGCACAAATAAGACATGATCCCTGCCCTGAAAATCTAGCAATCTAATGTCAAACATGATGCAAGGAAGAAGGTAACAAAACAGTTCAGGGGTTTGGAAGAGAATTATTTGTAGCACAGTAGTACCCATAGGCGTGCGCACGGGGTGTGCCGGGTGTGCCCAGGCACACCCTAATGTAGGGGTGGGCCCACTCTCCTGGTGCGGCAAGCCACGAGGTCTGTGCTCCCAGGCCGGAGCGCCCAGCCAAGCGCAGCAAGCCACCGGCCCCTCCTACCCCTTCCCCATCCCCTGGAGCCATGCCGCCGCGTGCGCAGTGCTCTGGGGGCTGGGGCTGCATGCTCCTGCGGGGCAGTGTTTGGCTCCGCGGGGAACCAGACATGCTCCCTGCTCATCCAGAGCCATAACATCGCACACGCAGCATTCTGAGGGGCCGGGGATGCCTGCTCCCATGGGGCAGCGTGTCTGGCTCTGAGTGGAACAGAACATGCTGCTAGGAGCCTCATGGTAAAGGGTCCGGGGCCTGGGGGGTTGGATATGGCGTGGGGGGCAGTCAGGGGACAGGGAGCAGGTTGGGTTGGATAGGAGGTGGGATCCTGGGGGGGGGTAGGACCGGGGGGGTCTCTGGAGCGAACAGTCAGGAAGCAGGCGGGGTTGGATGGGGCATGGGAGTCCTGAGGTCTGTCAGGGGGCGGGGGGTGGATAGGGGTCAGGACAGTCAGGGGACAGCGAACAAGGAAGGTCCTGGGGGGGCAGTTAGGGTGGGGATCTGTGGAGATATGCTACAAAGAGCTGGGGACAAAGAGCTGGGGGAGCTGGATGAGTCGGGAGTTCGGGGGGGGGGGCCTGTCAGGAGGCAGGAGTATGGAGAAGGGTTGGGGTAGGCAGGGAGCAGGGAGGGTTTGTATGGGTCATGAGTTCTGGGGGGTCCTGTCAGGGGTTGGGAAGTGGTTGGATAGACCTGGGAGTCCCATGGGTCTGGTTGGGGGCAGGGGTGTGGATAAGGGTTAGGGCAGTCAGGGGACAGGTAGGGGGTAAGGTCCTAGGGGGGCAGTGAGGGGACAAGGAGCAGGAAGGCTTAGATAGGGGGTTGGGTCCTGAGGGCAGTTAGGGGCTCAGGTCCCAGGAGGGGGTAGTCAGGGGACAAGGAGCAGGGGGGGGTTGGAGGTTCTGAGGGGGGAAGTCAAGGGGCAGGAAGTAGGAGGGAGTGGATGGGGGCATGGTGGGGGCAGGCTAGGGCAGGGCTCCCTGGGTGCACACCCTAATGAAAATGTGCTGCACATGCCTATAGTAGTACCTAGAGGGCCCAACCAAGATCAGGGCCAATTGTGCTAGATATTGAATAGACACATATGAGATAGTCCCTGCTATAGAGAATTTATATTTTAAATAAACAGGACAGGCAAAGAGCAGGAAGAGGAAGTATTGGTAGCCTCAACTGACAGATGGGGAACTGAACAGCAGAGAGATTAAATGACTTGCTCAAGGTCACAAAGGAAGTAAATGGCAGAGCAGAAACCACAACACAGATCTTTTCAATCCCAGTCCCGTGCTTTAACAAGACCAATGCCATCCTTCTTCTTAGGTTACACCAGTAAAATTAAGCAGTTACTCAGCAAAGGCTAGTTCACAGGATGATTAAGCAAAAAATGTATTAAAAACAAGAGTATGTCAATAAATGTGTTTGACTCATTTCTTATGGGCTTCATAGTAGAAAAGGGTATTAAGTGGAGATGTGACTGAGGGGAGGGGAGTGGCCTTGCAGACTAACTCAGGAAGGGCATTCTATTCCATGCATATAGGGTTAGTGTGGAAAAGGGATTCAAGAAGGTAGAAAGGGTGACAATCAGAATGACAAGCCAAGATAGCCCTCCATCTATCTTTCCTCTAACCCAGTCCTCCATCTCAGACATTCTATGCTCTTGGGCGCAAGCTATCTGATGGTAATGCGAGCTGTGGTAACTTCCAAACAGTTTAACTCTCATGGGCTCCTTAGCGAGCTAACAGAAAAAGCATTCCATGTGCATCATGGCAAAATTCTCCCAACAGGATTCTTATTTCCTAGGATTTTACAACATCTCTCTCCAATATTACAGGCTCTCCCTTTAAGTTTTAATACTACATATACAATTGCTTCACTGATGTTAAGAGTTCATTGTCTGTCTAAGGCCTGGACTACACTACACGTTTAAACCGAATTTAGCAGCGTTAAACCGATTTAACCCTGCACCCGTCCACACAGAGGCCCTTAATATCGATATAAAGGGCTCTTAAAACCGGTTGCTGTACTCCTCCTCGATGAGAGCAGTAGCGCTGAAATCGGTATTGCCATGTCAGATTAGGATTAGTGTGGCCACAAATCGACGGTATTGGCCTCCGGGCGGTATCCCACAGTGCAGCATTGTGACCACTCTGGAAAGCCATCTGAACTTGGATGCACTGGCCAGGTAGACAGGAAAAGCCCCGCGAACTTTTGAATTTCATTTCTTGTTTGACCAGCATGGAGAGCTCATCAGCACAGGTGACCACACAGAGCTCATCAGCACAGGTAACAATGCAGTCTCCTGAGAATCGAAAAAGAGCTCCAGCATGGACCGCACCGGAGGTACTGGATCTGATCGCTGTATGGGGAGAGGATTCCGTGCTAACAGAACTCCGTTCCAAAAGACAAAATGAAAAAAAAATTTGAAAAAATTTCCAAGGCCATGATGCAAAGAGGCCACACCAGGGACTCAGTACAGTGCCATGTGAAAGTTAAGGAGCTCAGACAAGCCTACCAGAAAACCAAAGAAGCAAATGGAAGGTCCGGGGCAGGGCCGAAAACATGCCGCTTCTATGCTGAGCTGCATGCAATTCTAGGGGGGTCCGCCACCAGCACCCCACCCCTGTCCGTGGTGGGGGTGGTAATCTCAGCCATGGCTGAGGATTCTGCGGACGGGGAAGATGAGGAGGAGGAAGAGGAAAATGAGCTTGCAGAGAGCACACAGCACTCCGTTCTCCCCAACAGCCAGAAGCTTTTTCTCACCCTGACGGAATTACCCTCCCAGCCCTCCCAAGCCACTATCCCACACAATGAAGCCATGAAAGGGACCTCTGGCGAGTGTACCTTTGTAAATAAAAAACTTGGTTTAAAAGCAAGCGTTTTTTAATGATTAATTTGCCCTGAGGACTTGGGATGCATTCACGGCCAGTACAGTTATTGGAAAAGTCTGTTAACATGTCTGGGGATGGAGCGGAAATCCTCCAGGGACATCTCCATGAAGCTCTCCTGAAGGTACTCCAAAAGCCTTTGCAGAAGGTTTCTGGGCAGGGCAGCCTTATTCCGTCCTCCATGGTAGGACACTTGACCACGCCATGCATGTAGCAAGTAATCTGGTATCATTGCATGACAAAGCCTAGCTGCGTATGGTCCCGGTGATTGCTGGCATTCAAGCAACATCCTTTCTTTATCTCGCTGTGTTATCCTCAGGAGACAGTGATATCGTTCATGGTAATCTAGTTGAAATTCAGGAATGTAATTAAGGGGACAGAGATGGCCATTCCTACTGGGCTGTTTGCCTGTTGCTTAAAAGAAAACCTTCCTTGCAGGTAGCCAAGCGGGGGCGGGGGGTGATTGGCGCTGAGCTTTTTCGCGTTTGGCTAGCAGTGATCTTCCATGATACCAGCCATGCAGTGGGGGGAGGGTTAAAACGATCATCCCAGAGAATTGGATGGGGGCGGGGTTTCTGCTGCTGCATGTTAACAGGAAAGAAGCAGAACTGAACGGCCTTTGCTTGGTATTTGGGAAAGGAGGGCACTGTGTATATGAAGGCTGCAGAAGCCAAAAGACAATGGTTTACCATGGATGCATGCAAGCTGAATTCTACTGCCCGGACCTGCGTCTGTGAGATCTCTAACACCAGACCCCCAGGCACTCAATATTAAGATGCAAAATGCGACCTTGTAGTGAAATCACATGTGCTATGTAAGGTGAATAGTGTTGTTCACTGTGAAAGAGTATAAGCATTGATCTGTAAAATGTATCTTTTTAAACACTTCTCTTCCTTTTTTTGCCTCCCTCATGCAGCTGCAAATTTTTCAAACCTCCTTACTCCATCCCGAAGGCTATTTCAGATAAGGCGGCGGAAAAAAAAGACATGACACAAAATTTTCTCGGAAATCATGGAAGTGACCAGCAATGAGAGAGTTCATCTGAATGAGTGGAAGGACGTGGTATCAAATTACAGGAAAGATGCCAGTGAACGTGAGGACAGGAGGGACGTTCGAGATGAGAGGTGTAGGCAGGAAGATCAGCAGTGGTGGGATGCAACTCTGGGGCTGCTGCGTGATCAAACTGACATGCTCCGGCGTCTGGTGGAGCTTCAGGAACAGCAGCAGGATCCACAGAGTGCCGCTGCAGCCCCTGTGTAACCACCCTCACCACTCTCCATGTTCCATATCTTCCTCACCCAGACGTGTAAGAACGCGTGGGGGGAGGCTCCGTGCATCCGCCCACTCCACCCCAGTGGACAGCCCAACCAAAAGGCTGTCATTACTTTGAAATTTTTTTAGTGGCCTTTTCCTTCCCTCTTATCCTCCTCCCAAACCACACCTAGGCTACCTTGTCAGTTCTTTCCCTCTTTTTATAATGAATTAATAAAGAATATATGATTTTTAAACGATAGTGACTTTATTTCCTTAAGCAAGCTGTAATCGAAGGGGGAGGGTGGGTTGCTTACAGGGAATGAGTCAATCAAGGGTGGGGGGGTCATCAAGGGGAAACAAACACAGCAGTCACACCGTATCCTGGCCCATGATGAAACTCATTTTCAAAGCTTCTCTGATGCGCACCGCTTCCTGGTGTGCTCTTCTAATCGCCCTGGTGTCTGGCTGCGCGTAATCAGCGGCCAGGTGATTTGCCTCAGCCTCCCACCCTGCCATAAAGGTCTCCCCTTTACTCTCACACAGATTGTGGAGCACACAGCAAACAGCAATAACAAAGGGGACATTGGTTTGGCTGAGGTCTGAGCGAGTCAGTAATGTGCGCCAGTGCGCCTTTAAACAGCCAAATGCACATTCTACCACCATTCTGCACTTGCTCAGCCTATAGTTGAACAACTCCTGACCACTGTCCAGGCTGCCTGTGTATGGCTTCATGAGCCATGGCATCAGGGGTAGGCTGGGTCACCCAGGATAACTACAGGCATTTCAACATCCCCAACTGTTATTTTCTGGTCTGGGAAGTAATTCCCTTGCTGCAGCCATTTAAACAGAGTAGCGTTCCTGAAGACGCGAGCATCATGAACCCTTCCCGGCCATCCCATGTGGATGTTGGTGAAACGTCCCTTGTGATCCACCAGTGCTTGCAGCACCATTGAAAAGTACCCCTTGCGGTTTATGTACTGGGTGTCCTGGTGCTCCGGTGCCAAGATAGGGATATGGGTTCCATCTATCGCCCCACCACAGTTAGGGAATCCCATTGCAGCAAAGCCATCCACTATGACCTGCACATTTCCCAGAGTCACAACCTTTCGTAGCAGCATCTTAATGATTGCTTTGGCTACTTGCATCACAGCAGCCCCCACAGTAGGTTTTCCCACTCCAAATTGATTCCCGACTGACCAGTAGCTGTCTGGCTTTGCAAGCTTCGAGAGGACTATTGCCACTTGCTTCTCAACTGTGAGGGCTGCTCTCATCTTGGTATTCTGGCGTTTCAGGGCAGGAGAAAGCAAGTCACAAAGTTCCATGAAAGTGCCCTTACACATGCGAAAGTTTCACAGTCACTGGGAATCGTCCCAAACCTGCAAAACTATGTGGTCCCACCAGTCTGTGCTTGTTTCCCGGGCCCAAAATCGGCGTTCAATGGCTAGAACTTGCCCTATTACCAACATGATCTCCAAAGCGCAGGGGCCCGCGGTTTGAGAGAATTCTGTGTCAATGTCCTCATAACTCTCATCACTGCGCTGCCGAAGCCACTTCCTCTTTGACTGGTTTTGCACGTCCTGGTTCAGCATAGACTGCATGATAATGCGCGAGGTGTTTACAATGTCCATGATTGCTGTCTTGAGCTGAGCAGGGTCCATGCTTGCTGTGCTATGGCATTTGCACAGTTCACTCAGGAAAAAAGGCGCGAAATGGTTGTCTGCTGCTTTCACGGAGGGTGAGGCTGTACCCAGAACCAACCACGACAATGTTTTTTGCCCCATCAGGCACTGGGATCTCAACCCAGAATTCCAAGGGGCGGGGGAGAATGCGGGAACTATGGGATAGCTATGAGATAGCTACCCACAGTGCAACGCTCTGGAAATCGACACTAGCCTCGGTGCATGGACGCACACTGTCAAATTAATGTGCTTAGTGTGGCTGCGTGCACTCGACTTTATACAATCTGTTTTAAAAAACGGTTTCTGTAAAATCGGAATAATCCTGTAGTGTAGACACACTCTAATTGTTTCAATGATCCTGACTCTTTATGCAAAGATCCATGAATGGATCCAACTTAGAATGGCTGCCAGAAGGTAACAATTGAAGCAGAATGAACAGCATTGTGGGCAACTTGATTAAAATCATCTAGCCATAAGAGAAGCCATGTAATGTCTTAGATGAATGTATCCACCATTACTTTAAACAGGGATTTCTATAACTTGGTCAGGAATACAGTTCCAGATCTGTCAGCAATCAAAATTGAAGGGGTAAACACAGAGAAAAAAAATAGTCTATCTTCTTTACTCTAAATTAAACACTATGTGCAGCTAAAGGAGAGTGCACAAGTAAATCCAAATGCTGTGGACCTTGAAGAGAGACTTGCCAGGAGAGTTCAATTTTTTGCCTGCCACTCAACAAAACACATAGAAAACAAATCACGGGAGACTTCAGCAACAACCTGAAACAATAATGGCGCTTAATTTTCAACTGCTGGCATAAAGCCCAAAATTACTTTAAAATAGACTCTTGCAAAAATGTTGTTACATGGACTATCTTATACTACTTTTGCATACACCCTTTCTTTGCTATAACCAGCTCCTCTCCACCAGGATCATATCACTGTGCATAAGGCTGGTCTGACAACGTGAGAGAAAGTCAACTGGATTATTTGTTAAAGCTCTCCATTCCCCAAAAGTGAACTGACCAATTTTATATAAACAGGGGAGACCTTTAGGTCGCCCTAACCTTGTGCTCTGGGAGATGTGGATCTTGAGTGCTCCTGCTGGGGTCTGTACATAGCTATCAATGCTTAAAAATTTTCATGAGGAAGCTCTCAATATAAATTGTGGAGTTGGCGGCTGCCAGGGCCCTAGCTACTGGAGGGTTTCCATGTAAAGTCTGGTGACTTTATATAGCAGAGAGGTTAAGTGACTTGACTATGGCCAACGAGAAAAATCAATGTCATGGTCAGGTTTAGAATGCAGGACTTACTTCGTCTATTCTGTCTCTCACATTAGCTACCAGAGGCCACAATAGCTGCTCAGCATAGAAGTGGTTCAAATGCAGTTGGCTGGGCAAGTATTTGTAGTGAGTCTGGCACTTTCAGTGGCAGCCTACGTGGCACTGCCCCTTCCACAGAGACAAATTGTCCTGGGATAACCCTTCAAACCCAGGCCCCATTCCACAGGTCCAAACAGAAAAAAAAAATCATCCCCGTATAGCTGTCAGGTGGAGGGAGATAATGAATGACCACTGAAATTTAAGAATAATCCAAGTGGCAAACTTTCCAACCTAGCCACCTATTGCCATTTTCCAGGTTGTTTTTGGAAGGAAAAGGGCTAAAGTTACTTATGAAAAATTACAGTTCAGATTGGCTTGATATTTTGCAGCACTCAAAGTCAGTGGGGATGTACAGCTATGGGATTTGTAGGATCCAAAGGCCAGCTCCCTGTGTAGACTTGGACTAAACAGTGTCTGCATGCAACCCAGAGATAGTGCGCTGTATCCCGAAAAGTTAGCAAAAGTCTAAGGAAGGGACTGGAGAGTGACAGATTTATTTGAGTACTAGGAGGGAAAGGGAACTATACCTGAGGGGAACACAAGAGAGAGGAAAAGAGAACAGTGAGATGGTAAATAAACAGTTTTCTTTGTTCTTCCTTTCTAGCCTGAATGATTGGGAAGATCTAATAAATAGATCCATTTTTTTGCACAAGCATATGAGGAAGAACAGACAGCAGAGATAATGACTGAAGCAGGCAATGGAAGGGGCTACAGGTTTAAAACAACCACCCTGCTGAAAAGGCATGGAGGATGTATGTCTTGTAACTGGCTTGTCATATACAATGGAAAAATATGGAGGAATGGAAGCTCAGCTTTGGAGAAGAAAAGAATGGAAATGGCAAAAGGAAATTTCCTTAGGGAGACAACCAGTGCCTGCCGATAGTGGAGGGGGAGAGTGAGGACAGCTGGCTTCAGCAGAGTTACTGAGCATGTTCACTCTGTGTGAAGCCAAGCAGCAAATCTGGGTGGGCACGTGACCCTGCATGTCCCCCCAGTGCATCATCTCCGTTAGGGAAATCTGAGTGCATTATGAACTGCAAAGGAGATGGATTTAATTATACACTAAATTATCATGTGCATGTCATAAAAAGATCTGTGCATCAAAATTATCAAAGAAAATGGTGCAAAATATCTGGACAAATCAACACAACTCTTGTACAACCTTACTTCTCAAACCACTATCTAAAAATCTCTGCAAATTAAAAGGCTTCCTTCAAAAGATCAGCCTTTGCATACTAAAGGTGGCCATCCACAGACTTTGGTGGACTGCAGGTGAGAAGGAGTTCATTGAGTGAAAATACTCTGCCACCCACTTCCTGGAGTTGGTCTCTGGGTATAGGGAGCAAGACCATCCCACTGTACCATAGTTTCTGTGTTGGAACATGGTGGAGGAGATGTTTTTGGTGATGATAAGAATCAGCATGTTGCTGAAAGAAAAGGCTAAACAAGAAATGAGGAGTTGGCGCTGACAAGCTCAATGTAAACTTTCCTGTACAAGGAGTTCTCTCAAAGTACCTTCCTTCCTGCTTCTCAAGCCCACTGACATTCACAGAAAGAAGACTGATAAGTGACAAGTATTGACAGCATTCATTAAAATTGTGGTGCACATAGAATCTCTCTGAAGCCCATTCTCTAGCATAGTTAGATGGGCCATTTTTAACAGGACTGGATGAGATAGTTAAGTACTGTAAGCAGATACAGACTGACTCTATGCAAAAGAAAGCAGGTCAGCATGAGCTGGGATCTTCCAATCTCTATAGCAGTGAGATAACAAATACACCTTGTTCACTTGACTCTTCAATGATTACAACTGGACAAGAGGAAATTAGTTCTGTTGCATCTGCTACCACAGATTGATTGAAGAATAAAGCGACTGACCGCCTGATCTGGCTAACATGCACATTTTGCAGGACTATGAATGGGAAGGCAAAGGTGGCCAAAATAAGCTTGGAACTGTGCAGCTTCTGATCTGATCAGCAGCCTCAGGACTGCATTACCTTTCACCCCATTTCATGTGGCCCCAGGGGGCTGTTCCACCAGCCAGGGAACATAGAGGCCCCTATCTGTAACCCCTTTCCACCGGACATCTTTTATATCAGGGACCAAAAGGATGGACCTATTGCCACCAGAAGATTTCCATTTACAAGTAAAATCTTCTACTGGGCAGTTAAGGTGAGTTTAGGCTGTTTTGTGCACCTGGAATAGCACAGAGCAGCCTTAATGGACCAGAAAACCTTGCACACGCTAGTTTAAAGACTATGGGTGTTGAATGCAGCTCTTCAAGACTACTGCAGATTTTGAAGTTGGCTCACAGATCTCTGAACAATCACATCCAGGAATAGTGGTAATTAAACTAGACTGGAATTTTCCTTTTTGTTTTCCTTTGAGTGCAACATTATTCATCCTAGCAGCATAAAATCAGGCATGAGACACCAGAAAAACAAAATCAGCTAAATCTTATCGCCCAGCTACAAGCAGCACAAACTGAATGGATCTGAAATTGAACTGGTATTGTTCATCCTATTTACATATAATATTTATGGTTCTATTCAGCTCTTCACAGTAAAAAGCTGATAAGATGCTGACTGATGCCTGTGTTTTAAGAAAATCTCTAACAAGACTTTATTTTGCACATTCCACTGCCTTCTGAGCCACCAGCCCCTCATGTGCAGCATGCTTCGCCTTCACGCCAAAATAAATAAAATGGCAAGAGATTAAGCACAGGATGAAGTGTTTTCTCACCAAAGTTTCCCAAGCTGTTCTCTCTCGTGTCCACACGCATCTCTAGGGCCTTTACTTGCTGCAGATCATCTACCCCTGTCAGCGCTTTCTGTAAAGATAAGAAGAAATAGATGTGAACTCGCAGACAGTAAGGCAGGTGACAGGGTGTGGAAATGCTTCCAACCAGTATTTTGGCAGCATGTTCTCCACATCACAATGGCTATCTTCCAATATATTCTAAATTGATCTCTTCCAGTAGTTTCAAATCACTCCGGATTGCATGTAACACTTGTATTGTTTAGAGTGACAAAAAAATCTGCACTCAGGGTGAAATTCACCCTTGCACTGAGACCCAGCACAAGATCTACACACTAGTTAAGTCTAACCGAAGCATTATTTTGTGGTTTCAACTACTACATAAGCTTTGTGCTAGGACTCTGCACACGGATGAATTTTACTCTTGATGCGTACTGCAATCAAGGACATGTATACAGTGAGATGAATATAATATTTTTTTTCATAGTTTTGCTGTTTACACTCTTAGGAAAAAAAACTGTAAAAAGTGACTAGTGATTTTTAAGTGCCCAATGTGAAATGTCTTAATGGGGCCTGATTTTCAGAAAGTGCTGAGCACGCACCCTCTGAAAATCAGGCTCCTTTATAAAGTTGGGCACCCAAAATATTTAGTCACTTCTGAAGACCTTGGTCAGAGGGCTAAATCCGGTGAAGTGCTAAATAATACGAACTGAAAGCATTCCATACTTTGCAAGAGGCACTCAATACCTCACCGGATCAGGCTCAAAACAACCAAAAGCTCCAACGGTCAGCATGCACATGCATACTGGCATTCTTCTTTATACAATCTGGGTTGTCCTTTGCCTCTGTATTAAGAAGAGGATGAGGGAGCAGAAAGCAATTAGTTGGTCCCCATGTATAGGAGAAATTTTAACATTAAAAAAGTTACAGCATACTTTGTTTATTTTGTTTTAATCCAGAGAATAACATTAATGGCAGGGAAATGATTTATGGAAAGACAATATGTATGAGTCCACTTCTATTTATGTGTTCTGGGAAAAAACACAAGCATGTAATCCCTGATCTTCAAAAGTATTTGGCACCTAATTCCCATTGATTTCATTGGGAGTTAAGTGTCAAAATATCTTTAGACACTTAACACAGAGATGTGGGAATTACAATATTTCCACTCACTGGGTCAAACTGAGATGTGATATAAGTGGGCACAACACGGTTAACTTTAATGGGCCATGTCCACTTACAGAGAGGGGATCAAACTCAGTCCTAGTGCATCTAAACATTTTCTTCATTAAAAGAAGACACTATTAATACAAAACTGAGTTTTAAGTACACTTCTACCTTGATATAATGCTGCCCTCAGGAGCCAAAAATTTTTACTGCGTTATAGGTGAAACCGCGTTATATCGAACTTGCATTGATCCACCAGAGTGCGCAACCCCCCCGAGCGCTGCTTTACCGCATTATATCCAAATTCATGTTATATCGGGTCACGTTATATCGGGGTAGCGGTGTATTTGTTAAACTGATTTTTAAACTACAGTTTTAAGATCACTGGGTCCATTAAAATGTATAGAATGTATTTTGTTCCCACTAGACTTTATTAGGCGAGAGGTAAAAAGGCATAAAGCGCTAGCCTAAAGCTCCCCAAGCACATCCAGAACCTCAGTGAGTGTCCCTGCCACAACCACCACAGAGAAGCACTCATATTTGTCTCCCACAGAAACTGCCCTGCTTCCATGGAGGTAGTTTCCTTCAAATCAAAAAGACGTTATCCTCAAAATAAATCAGAAATTCCTCACTGTTACATTCCCTGTTGCAGTAAGCTTTTCCAACAGATAACATGGTTTGTGCATCTACTGGTTTAGTACTAGATGCCATGTGACAGTCCCATGGAAGGGTAAAACTGGCTTAGGAAGCTCAGCTGCTTTAGCATTTCTGATCCTTCTCTCAGTGAGGAGGAGATTGTGGCAATTCACAGAGGAGGCCTGTAAATTTAGCAGATTGAAAGATCTGCAGAAAAGGACTCTCTTTAGTCCTCTGCATTGCCTCTGCACAGTTTCCCAGCCTCTACCTCCCACCAGGACTCTCTTAGGAGTGGTGCTGCTGTTGACTCCCCTTTGTTGTGGCTATGCAGTAAAATCCATTGACAGGACTCCGCCGGAGCCTTATTTTTAGCATCATTGACTCCTGCTCAGATTTCAGCTCAAAAAGCCCCTTAGATTTCTGCTCTGTGTAGGGCTCTGAGAGAAGCTTACCACAGACAGCATCATTACACCTACGGCTCCATGCCAAGTGTGTCTAGCCAGGAACATGCAGACTAAGCATAGGGGGATGGGGGAGCATATTGTGCTCATGTAAGTATTTCTTTCTTTATTATTTAACGTGCTCATGAGAGTCTTCCAAATACTTTAACTGTTTGGCTCCCAGTTCTTAACTCCATCAGCTCAGCTGAGCTTCTTCCATTTGTTCATGTTTTACTAAAATCACCACGGAACCAACCTCACGACACACCTGGTGCAACAGGCAACAATGAGGAAAGAGTACCTGGCATGACAGCCAGCAGCAGAGCAGGTAAGCCCCTTGCAAGTGACACTGCTACCACAGGAAGAGTATGCAAGTTTATTAAAAAGAGCATCTTCACTTGCAGGTGAAGTGATCACTTTATATCTGACCTATCAGTCCTCCTCCTCAAAGGAAACCTGCACAACACCTTCTAAAGATGATGTTGGAAGCTTAAATTCATAACTTTGCTAGACAAAAATCACAGACTGAATAAAGAAAATGGATTTATGGCTTTCTACAACAATCTATAACCCACTAACATCTCCCCACCTCTGCACCTGCCTTCCCCTCCCACTTCCCTTCCCTCCTGGAGGGGTGCTAACGGGTCACTTCACCTTGAATGGTTCCCCAAAATCTTCTGCTAAACAATTTGTTCCACCTTGTATTTAGCTGTGACACTCTGAATATGTTTCCCAGACCTGAAGAAGAGCTCTGAACTTGTCTCTCTCACCAACAGAAGTTGGTCCAATTAAAGATACTCCCTCACCCACCTTGTCTCTCTAGTCTTTGAACCAACATGGTTACAACAAAACTGCATATAAGCTCTTTAGCAAACAGAAGGCAGAGAGGGCAGTTAGAGGGCAGTTGAGTTGTGAAGAATAGTTGGAGAAATTCCTATTCCAAAGGCATTTTTCATGGAATATTAAAGTAGTTGGAAATATGAAGCATCTTTCCTATCAACATGTCACAACTAGATTTATGGAGCCTAAAAGGAGAAGAGTTGGGGAAGGAATTTCATGATGACATTCAAAATTATGAAGATCATACTGAACACTCACCAGTTTCTCTCCTTTTTAGGCTTGCCCATAACATGAGAACATGGAGACACTCAACAAAATTAAAAGGGAGAAAATTTAGAATAAAATGAAATGCTAAGAGCCTGTCAGTGCTCACTGGCAGAGGGCTCACTATACTGTAATTCATATCAGACCTGACACACACTGTCATAATTTGTATAGTTACAGGTTTCAGAGTGGTAGCCTGGTTTGTTTGTATCAGTAAAAACAACAAGGAGTCCTTGCGGCACCTTAGAGACTAACAATTTTATTGGGGCATCAGCTTTTGTCGGCTAGAACCCACTTCATTAGATGCATGAAGTGAAAAATACAGGAGCAGGTATAAATACATGAAAGGATGGGGGTTGCTTTACCAAGTGTGAGGTAAAGCAACCCCCATCCATTCACGTATTTATACCTGCTCCTGTATTTTTCACTTGGTGCATCTGAAAAAATGGGCTGTAGCCCACAAAAGCTTATGCCCAAATAAAACTTAGTCTCTAAGGTGCCACAACAACTCCTCGTTGTTTTTGTTGTCATAATATGTGTCCAAAAAGTATCTTCTAAGGTATCATATGTAAACTGGTGATACACTGGGCAAGAATATCAATGCATGATGTGGATAAAGAATAAAATATGCACGTTGGAAATATATTCTTAAAATGTGTTTAGGAGACAATGCATAAATCGAGCCTGCCCTAGACAAAGGAAAGTTGTTTCAGCTGTTTGCCTGTGTCTCCAATGTAAATTGAGCAAGGTGAGGCCAGAGACACTGGAAGTACAATTACATCTAAAGTAAACAAAGTGATTAAGCCAATTGAAAAAAAAGTTGACGAAAGGATGAGGAAGACAGCATGGCGTCTACAACCCAGCAGGAAGAGGAACTTGGTCTGGGTTTACTTTTCAAAGATTTTTTTCAAAATCTTACTGGACTATGAAAAGAAAGGAAGAGAACCCTTTAGTTATTCATCGCTGGGGTACACAGGGAACAGAACCCTCTAAGCAAGTGAATGGGTGATCTTCCTGGCCTGACGGGTAGGAGCTGCTGTAAGTGAGAAACTGTTTAAGAAAAAAATATAGCTTGCTGTCATGGAATATAGGGGAGTCAGGGCCCTGCACCCCCCCACTTCCTGCCATTTACCGTGACTCTCAGCCAGCCAGAAAAACAGAAGATTTATTAGACGACAAGAATACAGTCCAAAACTGAGCTGTAGGTACAGACAACAGGACCCCTCAGTCAGGTCCATCTTGGGGGACAGGGAACCCAGTCCCCGGTGCTGGGTCTCCCTTCGTTTCCCCAGCCAGCTCCAAACTGAATCCCCCTCCAGCCCCAACTCTGGCCTCTGTCTCTTTCCCAGGCAAGGAGGCCACCTGATTTCTTTGTTCTCCAACACCTTCAGTTGGCACCCTGCAGGGCGCGATTTGCCAGGAGACAGTGTGTCAGCCATTCTCTGTGCAGACAGCTCACACTGGCCCTCTAGGGCTCTGCAACAATCACGCACCCTTATCCCACCACCTAGATACTTAAGAAATGCATAGAGGAAAACTGAGGCACCCATACAGTATTCAGAGGAAATATTAAGAACATTCCCACTTTGTCAAACTTGCTAAAGTTAAGATTTAGGTACTGGATGGAAAGCATGTGTTTTTTGTTTGTTTGTAACCATTTTCTGTTTCTCTTACCTCTGCTTAGTATCACTTAAATGTTTATTCTTTATTAATAAACTTATTTATAATTTTACTATAAACCATCTTAGTGCTGTTATACTGAAATAAATGTGAGTCCTCCATTAAACCAATTGACTGTATACACCACTGAATTCTGGAGGAAACTACAATCCACTGGTGATCTTCCAGAAAACACCACCCTAGTCACTATGGATGTAGAAACAATGAGGAGTCCTTGTGGCACCTTAGAGACTAACAAAAAAGCTCTCTACACCAACATTCCACACAAAGATGGACTACAAGCCATCAGGAACAGTATCCTCGATAATGTCATGGCAAACCTGGTGGCTGAACTTTGACTTTGTCCTCACCCACAGCTATTTCAGATTTGGGGATGATTTATATCTTCAAGGTCAGCAGCACTTCTATGGCCCCACAGTATGACAATATTTTTATGGCTGACTTAGAACAACACTTCCTCAGCTCTCGTCCCCTAGCTCCCTTGCTCTACTTGCACTACATTGATGACATCATCATCTGGACCCATGGGAAGGAGTCCCTTGAGGAATTCCACCAAGATTTCAACAATTTCCACCCCACCATCAACTTCAGCCTGGACCAGTCTACGTAAGAGATCCACTCCCTGGACACTACAGTGCAAATAAGCAATGGTAACAAACACCACCGGAAACCTACTGACTGCTATACTTATCTACATGCCCCCAGCTTTCACCCAGACCACTTTACCAGGAGCAGTGCCAGGGTTTTTGGAGCCCTAGGCGGGTGTCCTTCCGTGCTCCCAGTCATTGGCGGCAACTCTGCGGCGGGGGGGGGAGTGTCCTTCCATGGCTCCCGGTCTTCGGGGCACTTTGGTGGCGGGTCCCAGAGTGAGTGAAGGACCCGCCGCAGAATTGCCACCGAAGACCCAGAGCGCGGAATGACCTCCCGCCACCGAATTGCCACCAAGGGTGGCAAAATGCCACCCCCCCCCAAATCCCAGCACCCAAGGCGACCGCCTACGTCGCCTAAATGGAAGCGCCGGCCCTGCACATCACACAATCCATTGTCTACAGCTAAGCTCTAAGATACAACCACATTTGCTCCTATCCCTCAGACAGAGACAAACACCCACAGAATCTCTATCAAGTGTTCTTAAAACTACACTACCCAGCTGGTGAAGTGAAGAAACAGATTGACAGAGCCAAAAGGGTACCCAGAAGTCACCTACCACAGGGCAGGCCCCACAAAGAAAGTAACAGAATGCCAGTAGCCGTCACCTACAGCCCCCAACTAAAACCTCTCCAGCGCATCATGAAGGATCTACAACCTATCCTGAAGGACAATCCCTCACTCTCACAGACTCTGGGACACAGGCCACTCCTCGCTTACAGACAGCCCCCCACTCTGAAGCAAATATTCACCAGCAACTACACACCACACAACAAAAACACTAACCCAGAAATGAATCCCTGCAACAAACCCCGTTGCCAACTCTGTCCACATATCTATTCAAGGGACACCGTCATAGAACCTAACCACATCAGCCACACCATCAGGGGCTCATTCACTTGCACATCTACCAATGTGATATATGCCATCATGTGCCAGCAATACCTCTCTGAAATGTACATTGGCCAAACTGGACAGTCGTTACACAAAAGAATAAATGGACACAAATCAGACATCAAGAATTGTAACATTTAAAAACCAGTAGGAGAGCACTTCAATCTCCCTGGACACTCCGACTTAAAAGTAGCAATTCTTCAACAAAAAAACTTCAAAAAACCACCTTCCCAAGAAACTGCAGAGCTGGAATTAATTTGCAAACTGGATACCATCAAATTAGGCCTGAATAAAGACTGGGAGTGGCTGTGTCACCACAAAAAGTAATTTCCCCTCTGTTGACATTCACACCTTCTTGTCAACTGTTGCGAATGGGAAGAGTGACCAAATGAGAGGAAGAAAATATCGGGACACATGAGGGCGAGGGGCGGGTCGCCGGTGGAGCCAAAAAAAAAAAAAGCAGAGTGCTGCAAAATATCGTGACAAATTGCATCACAACCAAATATTGGTCGGGACAGTCCCAATTTTATTGGGATGTCTGGTCACCCTAGGAATGGGTGACATCCACTGTGATTGAATTGGCCTCATTAACACAGCAAAAAGTAAATTTTCCCTCTGTTTATATTCACCCCTTCTTGTCAACTGTTGAGAATAGGCCACTTCCACCTTGACTGAATTGGCCTCATTAGCACTGACCCCTCACTTGGTAAGGCAACTCCCATCTTTTCATGTGTTGTAATATATATACAGCTTACTGTATTTTTCACTCCATGCATCTGATGAAGTGGGTTTTCGCCCACGAAAGCTTATGCCCAAATAAATTTGTTAGTCTCCAAGGTGCCACAAGGACTCCTCATTGTTTTTCCTGATACAGACTAACACGGCTACCACTCTGAAGCCTGACTGTATACTGTTTCTCCAGAGGAAGTGAACTTAGTAATTTCTGTGAGTGCTCAGTGAGAGATACTGGAGAGTACAGAGAGACATCTCTGAGGAACTCAGGAACTTGGGTTTGCTGATTACTACTTGCAAAGCAAGGTTTAGACTGGCAGTCTTGAGGAGTTTGCAGGGGACCTGGACAGACTAAAGTGGCAGGAAGCTGACACAGTGTAATCTCTAGCAAAGATCACTCTTGATAAGGCAGAAGGGTAACACAATGGCTTATAGTTCTGGGCTGCCTTGAGGAGAGCATTACAACACAGTATACAGACAACCTGTGGAATTTACTGCTATAAATACAGTGTAAATATAATAAGTAAAGCTCAAGCACTATGGGCAAGATCTAAGCTGGGGCAGAAAAATGTTTGGGGCAGATGAAAGTGGACAGTAGGGTAAAACTGGATCTAAGTCATTTTTGTACCTCTTTGTTCTTCGGGCCAGCCAGGGGCCGAAACAGTTTTTGGCATAAATTAGAGATGTCTCAGGGCTACTCAAAGTTATGGCTGTCCACAGCTCTAACGGCAGGCGAGGCTCCAGGCCCCAGCAAGCCAAGTGCATGCTCAGGGTGGCAAGCCGCGAGGGGTGCTCTGCCAACACCGCGAGGGCGGCAGGCAGGCTGCTTTCGGCAGCTTGCCTGCGGAGGGTCCAACTGGTCTCGCGGCTTCGGTGTACCTCCCGCAGCAGGAGGTCCACCAAAGCTGCGGGACCAGCAGACCCTCCGCAGGCAAGCCGCCGAAAGCAGCCTGCCTGCCGTGCTTGGGGCGGCAAAATGCCTAGAGCCACCCCTGTCTAACGGACATTTTGGTAGGTAGGAATTGCTGGAGCACAGAGTCACTCTTGCCATACCTCTTTTCTCCAGTATTGTCTACTGTGCCAGGAGCCAGAAAGGGAAAGGGCATAAAGCTAGATATGCAGGCTCTATGCCCCCTCAGGATCCCTTTACACCAGAGGAATCTTCAGTTGTTTTCAGTTGCTTTGTCCCAGCCAAAGCAAGCAGAAAGGGGTGACAACCTGGTCTAACAGCTGATTTTGAAAGATGGCTGGATGAATTCATGATCACTGTGAGAAAAGATAAATTTAAAGAATCAAAATTCGTGCCTCAGGGGATAAAATGATCATCTGTTTATATCAGGAAACAATTCCCCATCCCACACCCACATAAAGCACTGCACAAAAAAACTAGGTATTTTATGGGCAGAGGAGGTTACTTTCTTAAGAATCAGATATTAATCCCTTTCTGATGTGGGATGCTTAATTACATGACCCAATTGTCTGGTCCAGCCGAGCAAACCCAATGGGCTGCCCTAAGTTTTCTATACAACAGAGGTTAAACAAATGAATTTCTGAGCATGTACTATTTATTTATGAGGAGAGATTTCTGTGAAAAGTACTTTGCAATTCCTTGAGTACTGATGTATTGTCAGTATAACAGAGACGCATAAAGTTCACGTGACATCTCTGTGCCTCCCTAAAGAACAAACGTCTCAAAGCATTTTCCCATGTGAAACTGTAGGGACAATTAGTAATCTAAACCGCCAGTATTTTTAGCAAAATACTCCATGGTGTCTTATGCACCACTCCTATCACCAGAAGGGGCTGACAGGGATTTAATGGTAAAGTTTGCACTAGTTTAGAAAGCTATTCTTCCTAATGACAAGTAAAGGCAATAAATATTTAACAGAGTTCTGAGTTAAAATAAAATAAAAGTTTTCTGATCTGGCAGCGCTTCTCATCTGCCAGAACAGTCACCTGGGAATGCTAGGAAATTAGATTCTAGTCCCTCTTGAAACCTCTCTATATAAATTCCTTAACTGCAAGTAACATTTGTTTAATACTAGTGCATACAACTAATGTTTTCGTTATTCCTCAGATTTTTTATGTACTCCTCTACAAGCAGAGATGCTATACAAAGCCTTGAAGAACAAGTTGTGTACAGTTGTCACAGAAGCTTTTCCAAGCTGTACATTTGTTCTGCCGGTTCTGCTTAATTTGACAAATTTAGGAATTCCTTAGTAATGAGCTTATTTTCTGACTAAATACATACCCGTATGCAAATACTGGAGTCATGTCCATTCATGTTTTTTGCTTTTCACAGATATTCTAAGCTCATGTTTCCAACTGTAGCTTAAACTCCCCCACAAAAAAATGTTAACATTGCTATAAGGCTAATAATTAATTCCTCTTAAAATTAAAAATTTACTAGAACTTTATAATTGAGAATTTACACAATACAAAGTCAGGAAATTCTCAGTTAAGGTTCCATTATGAACCTTTCTTCTGTCCGCCATATGCCCCCCATGTATAGGCTGGAAACACCCAGCATTGCTACACTAACTTTCATTCTGCCACCTTGTGCATATGCATTACCTACTCTCCCTTCCAGCTGATGCTGGGCCTCCAACATATAATCAAGCGTGTGGATGGAAGGAAGATGGGTGGGAATGGAGCGTTTCCTGGTCTTTATGTGGAGAGTAGGAGAGGGTACTGGTGGCAGAGTTTAAGATGAGGATGGAACCTGCAGGATTGGCGCTTAAATGCTTAACTACTCAACAGCATATTTTCCATGCTGAGTTGCTGAGAACCTTCAATGACCCTGACTAAAAGAAATTTACAGCACTCAGGACCTTTCAAGAGGTGCTGAGCATCTCCCAATATCAGTTCTTATATTTTCTGTAATAAATTCTCAGTTGTAATTGTATACAACAACATTCAAGGTTTTTGCCAGAATGGGTGAGGAAGAGATATAAAAATGTATCCGTTTTTGTTTTTAATTTGTTTTAAAGATTCTCCCTCTCCTCATGGGTAGATACACCAAAAGATATACCAAAAGATCTACTTGTTATGCAATGATTCTTGACCTTGTTTACCTACCAAATAGTTAAGGCTACAGTGATACAACATTGAGGCAACAAACTCACATGATATGACATGATAAGAATTTTTAATTTGTTATTATGGTATATTAGCTAAGCAGACATGACTGTGTAAAATCAAAATCTAATTAATGAACAAAATGATCAAGATTTTTGTCAGGATGTTTTCAGTATGCAACGTCAGATGTTTAAACAGCAGGATAAACACTCTATTACAACAGATGCAAGCTTTCACTATACTTTCTAATAGTATTAAAAATTAGGTAAAAATGCATAAAAGAAAAGACAGACTAAATGGGGTCTTGGCGCAGAGATTCCTTAACATCCATAGTGAGCTACACTAGCGCAGAGAGTCATAAAATCCCAGTGAAACTAATTCCCCCTCTCTCTTTCTTCTAGACCTTTACCACATTTGTAATCGTTCATCAAGATTTTGCATTTGTTTGCTCCATCTGTGGCTTTCTTGTCAAATTTATTTTGTTTTCACCTCAGAGGCAAACTTTCAGCCAAGCAAAAAAAGGAAAGGAAAGTATTTAGTCAGTTCAGTAAGAATCCAATCTGTAGATGCAGGACCCTCCGATATATTCTTTTCTCCCAAGAGAATGAGCATATAGCACATGAAATACATCCCAACCTCTCTACAGCAATGGAAGTAACAACCACGTCTGAATATGTGTATATCACTTTGCAGAGCAAAACACTGCTGCAATTTATCAGGCAAGGTAATGGAGCAAGATCAATAAAAATCAAGACAAGCAAAATGTTTCCTTTCGGCTGTAGAGATCACACACACAAACCTTGACAGCATCAGAAATTCAGAACTAGAAGTTGTGATGGAATCCCTGTACGGTGCAGCCTGGGACCAGGATGCAGCCTGGGACTGTGCCCCCTGAACTCTCCCAGCCTAGACTGTCTCTCACAATGCCTTGCTAGTGAACAGCAGCAACCCCTCCAGGAGTTGTGATCACTCAGCACAACAGCATGTGGAGCCCCACACCCAGCTAGATTGCATGATTGCTTCCAGACCCACCCATGAATCACACAGAGAAAGGCACCAGCCAAATCCCCCCATCGTTCAGCACTGGACTCCAGGAATATACTGTCTTGCACTGCTCAGGATGGGCAGTGCAAATTTATTAATTAGTTCACCACTTCAACAATGGAAAATGGACATACACCAGCCTTTGCCAACCTGAGTAGATTTGCCCACCACTTTATCTTTACCAGTGAGTACATATAAACAATTAAACAAATGTATTGACTATAAAAGGTAGATTTTAAGTGATATTAAGTGATAGGCAAAAAGTCAGAGTGGTTACCAAAAGAAAAGAAAATATAAGCACGCAGTCTAAACTCTCAACCCTATTAGACTAGGCAACATCTAAATTAAGCAGTTTTTCTCATTCCACTGGATATTGCAGTCCTTAATATACAGGTTTGTTCCTTAAACCTGGGCCAATCTCCTCTGCTGGAGTCTTGTCTTCTTCTCAGTGTCTTAGGGCTAGTCTACACTGGCACCGCTAAAGCACTGCCACGGCTTTAACATGCCTTGTGGTCGCGACATAGCACAAGGAGAGATCTCTCTCAGTGCTCTAAAAAACCCCCACCTCAATGAGAAGCATAGCTACCAGCGCTGGGAGTGCGGCTCTCAGTGCTGGGGCATTGTTTATACTGGCGCTGAAACTTGCTGCACTCAGGGGGGTGTTTTTTCACACCCCTGAGCAAGGAAGTTGCAGCGCTGTAAATTGCCAGTGTAGACAAGCCCTTAGTTGCTTGCAGCGAAGGTGGGGGAAGGAGATGGGCCCAGTATGTATCCACTCTGTCTGTTTTATACCCTCAGTCCATGTGCTCGGGGAGCACAAATCCAGGCATGTCTGGGGGCATTGCTGAGTCTCTCCAAGCAAGGTCGAGCAATTCCCCTGGTGTGGCCTCATGCAGGTGAGTTATTGCATTGTAGCTCCCTTGCTGTTTGACACCCCACCTGGGCATTGGTTACTTTCCTTGCTGTTGCCTCTGGGGAGCTAAAGTCTGGCTGATTCCCCAACTTACAGCATATTTTAGTGACCACCATACAACACAATTCTCATAACTTATGTGCATTAATGATACACATATATGGATAGAGAAATGACTTTCAGCAGATCATAACCTTTCCCCTGATACCTTACAAGGGATACTTTCTATGTAAGATCACGATTATATGACAATGAGGAATATGGGGGTTATAGTACGCTCCCTCAAAGTATAGAATGTCACAGAAAAGATTATTTTTAATAATATGAAATATCTGGAAGAGCATTTGACTTTCTAAAATGGACTTAATCTGCCAAGGGAGAGCTGATTCTTCCTGACACCCACATAAGGTTTGTCTCTCAAAATTGAATGTCAAACTAGTGATTCAAGCCAGGTGCAACCATTACTTTCAATACAGAACCAAACCAAATGGGAAGTCTGCGGTACGGACCTGACAAACTTAGGGCTTGCCTACACTTGAAACTTCAAAGCGCTGCCGTGGCAGCGTTTTGAAGTGCGAGTGTGGTCGCAGCACAAGCGCTGGGAGAGAGCTCCATTGCTGTAGAGAGGTTGGGATGTATTTCATGTGCTATATGCTCTCCCAGCGCTGCACGTACTCCAGCTCCTCATGGGGATTAGCTTGCAGCACTGGGAGCCGTGCTCCCAGCGCTGTGTAACTGTTTACACTGGCACTTTACAGCGCTGTATCCTGCAGCGCTCTGGGGGGTGTTTTTTTCACACCACTGAGCGAGAAAGTTGCAGCGCTGTAAAGTGCCAGTGTAGCCAAGGCCTAAGCATTACACTTTGAGTATTTTCCTCACAGTTAAGCAGTTTGGGCCAAATTCTTTCCATCCGTAAGAAAAAAAAAAAAAACCTTTCAAAGGGGCAAAACAACAGAAATATTGCACCACTTTGAGAGTCTTTAGCAACAGAGCCTCTTCACCAATCCTTAATCTGAAATCTTCACTGGGGGATTTCACACAGAGAGAACACTAATAAAAAGAATCAAACTATACCACGAAGGTAACACCAATATTTCCTTAAACCAACCGTGCCTCCATAAAACAAGAATCAGATGCAAGAGTGGAACACCCTGTAGAGCTATAAACCAAGAAGTAAAGCCTGAGCCTGCAACATGTTTTGTGCAGCTGGATCCCTGTGCCTGCATGGAGCATCACAGATTTCAGTGGGGGCTTACACAATGCTTCACGGGGTGTGTGTGTGCGGGGCGGGGGGGGCGGAGGGAGAGGGAATAAGGCTCCTGATCCTGCAACTTCCTGAGTCTGTACAAAGACCCATTGGTGGAGCTCAGTGCAGGCGCAGAGGTCTGCCCACACGCAACAGTTTGAAAGATCAGGTCCTAAGCGTGTTCTTACATGAATGAAAAATACATCTGGCTTTAGTGTGTGTGTGAGAATTTTATTTTAATTTCACTCTTGTATTCAATTTTTTTTTTTGGAAGACTGCAGAGATTATAACACAGAAATAACACCCAAAAAGAAAGATACTGTAAATATGCTTTTAAAAATAAAACAAAGCCTTTCACACATCTTGATAATTAATGGCATGTGGTTGTTTTAAAAGCTTCTCACATGAAGATTTGTTTCAGATTAAGTGTTTGAGCAGTGGCTCTATTTTTACATTTGAAAAAGCTGAGGAAGTGACTTTATGGAAGCAGCTGTTTCAACTTGATTAACATAAAGGTCAAAGAATAGATAACTTAGATATATTATTAAAACAAGCTGTAAACATTGTTAATGTTTCCTTGACAATGTCATATAATTTTTCCTTTGAAGAGGAAGTGTGTTCCAATAATGCCAACACAAAAGTCAGGTTCCAGGGCAAATAAGTGACCATATACAGTAGAAATCAGATAGACAAAACACATTCATTTAATACTTGTTCTGATAAGTGGGCTTCCCTATCAATATGAAAACATGCAACCTTGAAGTACTTGGACCTGATCCAATCCACTAGGGTGTGGACACAAAGTAAACTGCTTTAGCTTCACTGAAAAAAAGGAAAAAAAGAATGAGGAGTACTTGTGGCACCTTAGAGACTAACAAATGTATTTAGGCATAAGCTTTCATGGGCTAAAACCCACTTCACTGGATGCATGCAGTACAAAATACAGTAGGAAGATATATATACACAGAGAACATGAAAAAAAGGATGTTGCCACAACATCCGTTTTTTCATGTTCTCTGTGTATATACACGTCTACCTCGATATAACGCTGTTCTCGGGAGCCAAAAAAATATTACCACTTATAGGTGAAACGGATATATTGATCTTGCGCTGATCCACCAGAATGCATACGCCACCCCCCGGGCACTGCTTTGCCGCATTATATTCGAATTCGTGTTATATCGGGTCGTGTTATATCGAGGTAGAGGTGTGTATCTTCCTACTGTATTTTCCACTGTATGCATCTGATGAAGTGGGTTTTAGCCCACGAAGGCTTATGCCCAAATACATTTGTTAGTCTCTAAGGTGCCAAAAATACTCCTCGTTCTTTTTGCTGCTACAGACTAAAATGGCTGCCACTCTGAAACCTGAAAAAAAGGAAGAGATTCATATTTGTAGGAGGATCTAACTGGCTGTTAATACAAAAAATAAAGTGTATAATGAAATTTCAGTTGCTAGGGATGATGGTAACATTAAAGCTTTTCTCACAATAGTTTATTATTTAATAAAAAGCAATAAGGCTTTGGAAAGAGAAGGGATACATGCTGGCTGAAGTAATGTCTTAAAACCTTATCCAAAACCCACTGAAGTCCATAGGTATCTTTTCATTGACTTCAGTGGGTTTGGATAAGGCTCCCTAAGAAAGCAAAAGGCTACTTTAGAGAGACAAGGTGAGTCAGGCAATATCTTTTATTGGACCAACTTCTGTTGGTGAGAGACACAAGTTTTTGAACTACACAGCTTCTCCTCAGGTCTGGGAAAGGTACTTAGAGTGTCACCGCAAAATGCAAGGTGGAACAGATCATTTACCATAAGTAGTTAGCACATATTCTAAGGCCTGGTCTACACTGGAGGGCAGGGGGCGTCGATGTAAGATACGCAACTTCAGCTACAGGAATACCGTAGCTGAAGTCAACGTATCTTATTCCGACTTACCTCCCGTCCTCACAGCACAAGATCGACGGCCGCGGCTCTCCCGTCGATTCTGCTACCGCTGCTCGCTCTGGTGGAGTTCTGGAGTCGACGGGGGCATGTTCCATAAGTCAATCGCTACCCGTCTGGACGTACCCTAAGGGACCATTCAAGGTGAAGAACTCTGTGTAGCTCTGATGCTTGTCTCTCTCACCAACAGAAATTGGTCCAATAAAATAAATTACCTCACCCACCTTGATTCTCTAATATCCTGGGACTGACCTGGCTACAACAGCACTGCATAAAATTCTGGACACTTTTTAGTCCACACCATCTATCTATCTATCTATATAAAAAAAAACTTATATATGCCACAGCGGCCAGAGCCCCGGGCCCTTTAAATCACTGCAGGAGCCCTGCCACCGCTACTCCAGTCCTAGCCCGAGCCCTGCCGCCCGCAGGGCTCCCGCGGTGATTTAAAGGGCCTGGAGCTCCGCGACGGCCAGAGCCCCAGGCCCTTTAATTCGCCCCTCAGCCCCAGGGCTCCCAGCGCCTCTGCAGTGGGTAGCTCTGGAGTAATTTAAAGTTCCTGGGGCTCTTTTAAATCTTGAAAGGCCACGTCTCTTCCGGTTGAGGCCACACCCAACTCAGGACTCCAGCATATCAGTAAGTCCTTTAAGTTACTTTCACCCCTGGGAACAACAGGATTCACCTCTTACCCCAGAGAGGTGGTGGCAGCGGAGGTGCCCCTCACTACTTACAGCAGATGGGTGGATCTGTATAGGTGGCCAGGTCCACTGCACTTCTTCACCGCTCAGAGCTATTGACAGAAGCTGTCTGCAAACTCAAGCAAACATCACTGTATTGATTACACTCAGGTCACATGTTCAATCTTCTCTTCCCAACTGTGAGGGCTACAAAATTGCTTTTGCTTTCTTAAAATGAAAGCTTAGAACCTGAGGTAATCACGTGACTCTAGGAGCTACTGTATACAGCCAGTAGCAGAGTGCTTGCACTGTACTTTGTAGAGCAGAATGCAGAAGAGCACTTAAACTTACCAGAGTTAGAGTTCTGTTCTTCCTAGAGCTATGACTGATTTCTCATTTGGCTTTTTAGTTGTCATCAACTTACCCTTCCACAAATCTGGAGTTGAGGTCCAGTGGGTCTAGGCAGTTCACAGATGCAATGACCATATTCCCACCACTCCCCTGGCCTGTCCAAAACACAACCTCAGCCCCATCACTCTTGTACAAAGTTCTGCCATGAAACTCAGCTTTGTGACACGCAGAAAGGTGCAGTCTTTATTGCAACTTCTCTGTTGCTTAGCTCTCCACACCGCAGCATTTCTCAGCTTCTCAGAACCCCAAAGGTTTCTGTTCTTCACTACTACTCAGTAAATACAATATACTGTGTGTGATGGGTTGGATCACAGAACCCCCCTTGAGAGCTGCCATCCAATGTGCCAAGACAACTTCTGCCCCTGCTTTCCTGCCCCGTCAGCTTAGGACTTCAGTACTCTGCCTGGTTTGAGCCAGCCTTGCTAGCCTGCTGCAAACCCTGGTATGAATCACATCCCCTAACAGCTGTAGGTTTACCTAAAGGCAGCTAACAGAGGTGTTCCTGTCTTTAACACTCAGATGCCCAACTCCCAATGGGGTCTAAACCCAAACAAATCCATTTTACCCTGTATAAAGCTTATGGAGGGTAAACTCAAATTGTTTACCCTCTATAACACTGATAGACTCATAGACTCATAGAGAGATATGCACAACTGTTTGCCCACCCAGGTATTAAACATACTCTGGGTTAATTAATAAGTAAAAAGTAATTTTATTAAATATGGAAAGTAGGATTTAAGTGGTTTCAAGTAGTAACAGACAAAACAAAGTGAATTACCAAGCAAAATAAAATAAAACACGCCAGTCTATGTCTAATACAGTAAGAAACTGAATACAGATAAGATCCTCACCAGTTCCAGACTGCTTCCTTTTACAGATTAATCTCCTTTTAGTCTAGGTCCAGCAACCACTCACGCCCCATACAGTCACTGTCCTTTGTTCCAGTTTCTTTCAGATATCTTTGGGGGTGGAGAGGCTCTCTCTTTAGCCAGCTGAAGACAAAATGGAGGGTCTCCTTTGGGCTTAAATAGACGTTCTCTTGACCCCCTCCTCCCTCCTATGCAAAGTCCAGCTACAAAATGAAGTATTGGAGTCACCCAGGCAAGTCACATGTCCATGCATGACTGAGGCCACGTCCAGACTACCCGCCGTATCGGCGGGTTAAAATCGATTGCTCGGGGATCGATATATCGCGTCTCATCTAGACGTGATATATCGATCCCCGAGCACGCTTATATCGATTCCGGAACTCCATCAACCCCAACGGAGTTCCGGAATCGACACGGAGAGCCGCGAACATCAATCCCACACGGTGTGGATGGGTGAGTAATCCGATCTTAGATATTCGACTTCAGCTACGTTATTCACGTAGCTGAAGTTGCGTATCTAAGATCGATTTCCTCCCCCCTAGTGTGGACCAGCCCGGAGTTCCTTATCAGTCAATCCACATTCCTGGGAAACTCCAGATGTGGATTGTTGTCTCCAAGTTCATTGTTGGCTTAAGTGTTTCTTGATGGGGCACTTACTGAGAATAGTCTTTTCTCTGGAAGCTGACCAACTGCTTCACTACAGCCTACTTTGAATCAAACAAGTATGCAGCCAATATTAATAACTTCAAATACAAAAATGATAACATGCATACAAATAGGATTAATAGATCATGACCTTTACAGAGATATGTCACATGGCACATGTAACAAAACACATTCTAGTTATGTCTATATATATAGACATATATAGACATAACTAGAATATGTTTTATATATTCCATAAAGCCTTATGGGTGGCACCGTCACACTGTGAAATAAAGGGTTTCTTCACAATAGATTTCAACGCATCATTCTCTTACAAGAGGCTGCACCAAGATCATTTTCCCTTGTCAAAAAGCATAATGGCTTTCAATTATGCTTTGAGAGAAGTAGAAAACTATAGGCACTTTGATAAATATAGAAAGTACTTAAAATACTTTCAGTACTTTATAATTGGCTCTCAAGACTAACATATAGGCAAGTGAGAGTGGCGTTTGGATGATTTTACTCTATTCAGGAATAAAAAATAAATTAATTACGTTTCCAATTTCCACCACACAGTCCGTGTAGAAATCCCTCTTCTGATGTTCTGATAGAACTCAATGAACTTTAGAAAGAATTAATTAGATTTGGTTTGAATTATGATTATGCTACATGCATTATTTTATGCCTGCCTCACTAGGTCAATAACAAACATGGAAGGAACTACATGGGTCATATTTATATATGAAACAGACAAATGTATATGTTAAATGATCTTAAGACAGAGGTCACTTTACATGAAATTCTAATTGTCAGCTATTCCAATCTTGATTAAAGTTGCTAACAAGCAAGGATAATGTGACTATATGCTAGTGTGCTCCTCGCAGCTGCATTACAAAAACAAGAGGCCACTCACCAGTTTACTGGGGGAAAGGTATTCATCCATAAGTAGCTCTCCATCATCTTTAACCAATGGGCTAGGATTCAGGAGACCTTGCCACCTCAAATCAGTCACCCGGACTGTGGCTGAACCTGGATGGAAGACTCTGCCAAGGTTCCAGTTTAGTTCCATTTCGATATGGCCTAAGCAATAAAACAAGAACAAGAACTAGTTTTCTTTTTCAGTATTTACTACATTCTCTTAGCAAAGATTAATTTGACTTATCTTGAGAGTTGGCAGGATTTCTACAAGGCACTATAAATGATGAAAAACAAACAGAAATTAAACTGATACAGAATATGATACCCAAGCAACTTCAACCTCATTCCATTACACACATTGAATCTATTTCCCCCATGTTAAATATCTTGTCAAATTGTCTTAAATGGGCTATCTTGATTATCACTACAATTTTTTTTCTCCTGCAGACAACAGTTCATCTTAATTAATTAGCCTCTTAGAGTTGATTGGACAACTCCCACCTTTTCATGTTCTCTGTATGTATACATATCTCCTCACTATATGTTCTATTCTGTGCGCCCGATGAAGCGGGCTGTAGCCCACTAAAGCTTATGCTCAAATAAATTTGTTAGTCTCTAAGGTGTGTGGCCTGGTCTACACTACACGTTTAAACCAAATTTAGCAGCATTAAACCGATTTAACCCTGCACCCGTGCACACAAAGAGGCCCTTAATATTGATATAAATGGCTCTTTAAACCAGTTTCTGTAGTCCTCCCCGACGAGAGGAGTACTGCTCAAATCGGTATTGCTATGTCGGATTAGGGTTAGTGTGGCCGCAAATCGACGGTATTGGCCTCTAGGTGGTATCCCACAGTGCACCATTGTGACTGCTCTGGAAAGCAATCTGAACTCGGATGCACTGGCCAGGTAGACAGGAAAAGCCCTGCGAACTTTTGAATTTCATTTCCTGTTTGCCCAGCGTGGAGCTCTGATCAGCACAGGTGGCGATGCAGTTCCAAATCCAAAAAGAGCTCCAGCATGGACCGTACGGGAGATACTGGATCTGATCGCTGTATGGGGAGACAAATCTGTTCTATCAGAGCTCCGTTACAGAAGATGAAATGACAAAGCATTTGAAAAAATTTCCAGGCTATGATAGACAGAAGCCACAGCAGGGACTCAGCACAGTGCTGCATGACAAGCGCAACAGAAAGCCAAAGAATCAAATGGACGCTCGTGGAGGGAGGGAGGGGGGACTGAGGACTCCAGCTATCCCACAGTCCCCGCAGTCTCCGAAAAGCATTTGCATTCTTGGCTGAGCTCCCAATGTCTGAAGGGTCAAAAACATTGTCCAGGGTGGTTCAGGGTATATCTCGTCAATTTATCCCCCTCCCCCCCGTGAAAGAAAAGGGAAAAAAATCACTTCTCGCCTTTTTTCAATGTCACCGTATGTCTACTGCATGCTGCTGGTAGACGCGGTGCTGCGTCACTGAACAGCAGCATCCCCTCCCCTTCCTTTCCTGATGGCAGACAGTACAAAACAGTGGAAAACTGTCATCAGCCCGTGAGTGCCCCTGGCTGGCCTCAGTGAGGTCGGCCAGAGGCGCCTGGATAAAAATGGGAATGACTCCCCATCATTCCTGGCAGACGGTGCAAAATGGTGGGTAACCGTCCTCATCGCAGCAGTTGGAGCCTGAGCTCCATCGGCCCCCCCGCACCCTTTCATGTCTAAAGAAAAGATTCTGTACTCCCTGGACTATCATAGCAGCGGGCGGCTGCACTACTCTCCCCCTCACCCTTTAATGTCCTGCCTGGACTATCGTGGCAGCTGGAGGCTGCCTCCCCCTCATTTTATCTCGCTAAAAAGTCAGTGTTTCTTATTCCTGCATTCTTTATTACTTCATCACACAAATGGGGAGACACTGCCACGGTAGCCCAGGAGCAGTGTGGGAGGAGGGAAGCAATGGGTGGGGTTGTTGCAGGGGCACCCCCTAGAATCGCATGCAGCTCATCATTTCTGCGGGATCTCTGGGGCTCTGACCCGGAGCGGCTGTGCTCTCTGGCTGTCTAGTAGATTTGCCCCATATTCTAGGCAGGACTGACTCTTATTTTTAGACAAAACATAAAGAAGGGAATGACCTGGGAAGTCATTCCCATTTTTGTCCATGCGCCCCCGGCCGACCTCAGTGAGGCCAGCCAGGACCACCCATGACAGCAGCAGACGGTACAAAATGATTGATAAAGATCATCGCCACTTTCCAATTGCAAAAGGTACAAAATGATTGATAACCGTCATCTCATCGCCAATTTACAATGGCAGACAGTGCAATAGGGATGGTAACCATCTCTGTTACCCTGCTAGGGCAAATGAATGCTGCTGTGTAGCACTGCAGTACCGCCTCTGTCAGCAGCATCCAGTACACATACGGTGACAGTGACAAAAGGCAAAACAGGCTCCATGGTTACCATGCTATGGCATCTGCCAGGGCAATCCAGGGAAAACGGGCATGAAATGATTGTCTGCCGTTGCTTTCACGGAGGAAGGATTGAGTGATGACATTTACCCAGAATCACCTGCGACACTGTTTTTGCACCACCATGCATTTGGATCTCAACCCAGAATTCCAATGGGCGGGGGAGATTGCGGGAACTATGGGATAGCTACGGGATAACTACCCACAGTGCAACGCTCCAGAAATCGACGCTAACCTCGGTACATGGACGTATACCACCGAATTAATATGGTTAGTGTGGCCGCATGCACTTGACTTTATACAATCTGTTTTACAAAACTGATTTATGTAAAATCGGAATAATCCCACAGTGTAGACATACCTTGTGACAAAGTTCCGCCTCTACCTTGGTGGGTCCTGCACTTATTGGCAGAGTTTCTCACCTCAGTGATCTTCCCCACAGTCTGGGTCAGCTCCTCCTGTGTCTGATCAGGAGCTGGGAGGTTTGGGGGGAACCTGGGCCCGCCCCCTACTCCGGGTTCCAGCCCAGGGCCCTGTGGATTGCAGCTGTCTATAGTGCCTCCTGTAACAGCTGCATGATAGCTACAACTCCTTGGGCTACTTTCCCATGGCCATCTTCAAACACCTTCTTTATCCTCACCACAGGACCTTCCTCCTGGTGTCTGATAACGCTTGTACTCCTTAGTCCTCCAGTAGCACACCCTCTCACTCTCAGCTCCTTGTGCCTCTTGCTCCCAGCTCCTCACACACACTTCCTCTCCTCTGGCTCTCCCCCACCTGACTGGAGTGAGCTCCTCTTTAAACCCAGGTGCCCTGATTAGCCTGCCTTGATTGGCTGCAGGTGATCTAATCAGCCTGTCTGCCTTAATTGGTTCTAGCAAGTTCCTGATTACTCTAGTGCAGCCCCTGCTCTGGTCACTCAGGGAACAGAAAACTACTCACCCAGTGACCAGTATATTTGCCCTCTACCAGACTCCTGTACCCCACTGGCCTGGGTCTGTCACAGGTGCCACAAGTACTCTTATTCTGTATGTTCCATTTCTCTCTCCTCCTTTAGCCTATACTGATCTCCTCTCAGGTCCTGTCTTGCCATGACCAATTTAGACTGTAAACTTTTTGGGGGCAGGGACTTTGTCTTTTACTAGCTATATAAAACACTATGCTCTATACACAAATGTTCTTTAACAATAATAAACTTGGATATTCATGTGAAGGGTCTTCCCTCCCAGTCCTCCCATTACACTCATCTGCCTCCTCCAATAACAGCATAGCCCACTTCCCCCCGCCCCCGCCATCCCTGCACCTTACCCAACACCACTGAGGATTGTAAATGACACAGAAAAGAACTCATAGAAGCTCATACTGGCAGTGTAAATACCAAAACATATGTGATGCAGTAGGGACTGTCTGTGTGGGGAGTGGGAGAGCAGGGGAGGACTTTAGGGGATGGACGATGCCAGGGCCTGTAACCTGAGCTAGGTAAGGGAGGGGAAAGGTCAACACCTTTGCCCGGGAAGGGGACAAAGGAAGGGAGTGGCAGGAGGGAAGCAGTTTGAGTTTGGGCTTGGGGCTGTGTGGGCGGAATTCAGGGTATCCTAGCTAGAATCCAAGCACCCTGAAAGCCCAGAAGGACTCGGTGGAGGGGTCCTGACTGTGCCTGCAAGCTCTGCTGTAACCTGTGCTCCTGTTGTCCAATAAACCTTCTGTTTTACTGGCTGGCCGAGAGTCACCGTGGGTCCCAGGAAGAGAGGTGCAGGGCCGGACTCCCCCACACTACGTGACAACATACAATTACTTTTCTCCAGCTTCTTAAGCTTTAATCATGGACAAAACAGACTGCAGTATAGGATGTTCTGTACTATGTGAAACAGATATGAATTGTTAATGACTGCTCTTTGGATCAGTCAGAACATGTCGACTAGTTCCTACTGCTGGAAACTGTCTTTTTTTAATAAACAAAACAAATCAAACCTGTTTCAAGGGAGGAATAAGATAAAGTTTAAGGTGATAGGATTGAAGTAATTGTCTAAATTAATTCATACTGAACCAGACCATTATTTGGTTCCCAGATCTACTACTCTGGACAAAACTTATAGCAACTGATTTTGAAATATCAAAGTCAACAGAGTGCGTATATGTGTGCAGGCTTACAGATAACTCTTGTTCAGGTCATTTATCATTTTTCTGCATGAGTTCATTTGGGAGCATAGTGATTTTCTCGTTTCCCCCCCGAGTTGTTATTGAGGCATTTAGTGCACTGGAGGAGGTACACTACATATTGTGATAGGCATGCATAGGACCCATGGATCTTGAAAGGTGTATTGTGAGTGGTATTGATTATTGTAGCATTAGAAATATCGCTGCAGATTTTGTATCTGTTATTATGGCAGGTCTGGTGCCCCTTTGGATTAGTGTCCTACATTACATTCTCAGAAGCCAACTAGGGAAATGCGGTCTAGATGAATTCACTATAAGGTGGGTGCACAACTGGTTGAAAGACCATACTCAAACAATAGTTTATCAATGATTCACTGTCAGACTGGGAGGGTGTATCTACTGCAGTCCTGAAGGGGCAAGTCCTGGGTCCAATAGTATTCAATATTTTCATTAGTGACTTGAAAAATGGAGTGGAGAATGCATTTATTAAATTTACAGAGGACACCAGGCTGGGAGAGGTTGAAGTGCTTTGGAGAAAGGATTCAAAAGGACCTTGACAAATTGGAGAACTGGTCTGAATTAAACAAGATTAAATTCAATAAAGTTGGGGCAAAGTACTTCACTTAGGAAGAAAAATCAAACACAGAAGTACAAAATGAGGAATGACTGGCTAAGATGTAGTACTTCTGAAAAGGATATAGAGTTTATAGTGGATCATAAACTAAATATGAGTCAACAACGTATGGAAGTATGTTAATTGTCCCGCTGTACTCAGCACAGGTGAGGCCTCAGCTGGAGTACTGTGTCCTGTTCTGAGCACCACACTTTAAGAAAGAGGTGGAAAAATTGGAGAGAGTCCAGAGGAGAGTAACAAAAATGACGAAAGCTTTAGAAAACCTGACCTATGAGGAAAGGTTAAAAAAAAAAAGGCCAAGTTTAGTCTTAAGAAAAGAAGACTCAGCTGGGAGACCTGATAACACTCTGCAAATATGTTAAGGGCTGTTATAAAGAGGATGGTGATCAGCTGTTTCCATGTCCACTGAAGGTGGGAGAAGAAGGAATAATCTGCAGCAAGGGAGATTTAGTTAGATATTAGGAAAACATTTCTGACTATCAGGGTAGTTAAGCTCTGAAACAAGCTTCCAAGGGAAGTTGTGGAATCCCCATCATTAGAAGTTTTTAAGAGCAGGTTGGACAAACACCTGTCAGGGATGGTCTAGTTCAGTGGTGGGCAACCGGCGGCCTGCAGGCCCAACGCAGCCCATCAGAGTAATCCACCGGTGGGCCGCCAGACCGTTTGTTTACATTTGCACAGCCGCCTGCAGCTCCCAGTGGCTGTGGTTTGCCGTTCCCAGTCAATGGAAGCTGCGGGAAGCGGCGGCCAGGCCCACGCCGTAGTATAACCTCCAAGTCTTGTTTTTGTTATATGGTTGGCTCTTTCTTACATGTTCCTACAGAGGAGAATTCCAATGATCATGAAAGGCAAGTTTTAACTTGAAAACTAGGATCAAATTCCAGCTGGAACATAGAAAAACAAATAAACAGCTCCCAAATGTACATAGGTCCTGTACTGCTGCAAATTACACCCATGTTATTGCCATGACCAGGTCTGTACACAACCCACTGAGAATTTATTCCTAATAAGTATGAGAATAATCTCTGAGAGAATGGGATGGGGTTGGCAAACCCTATGTTAGACCTGAACAGGAAGATATTAATGGTCTGTCCTTGGCCAGGGAGTATGTACATATCAGTGTGAATCATGAACTCTGATTTCCAGGCCATGTCAGGTAACACTCCTCTGTTTCCTTTTCATCCAAGTTTTGTGAAGTATCCTTACACCACTGTTTCAGATACGCCAGAAATCAATTCAAATAGCTTTGATCCTTCTTCTTCCTTGTTCAGTGTGGATTTTCTTGCATACTCCTATGCAGATTGCTGGGAAGAATTTGGTCCAATTAGTCTAGACAATGTTAGCTTTATCCAAAACTTTGGGTAATACCAGTCCCCAAATTGTTAAAAAAAGTCAGGTCTTGCTGATATGAAGCAGAACAGAAGACTAAAATAAAAAGACTAAAGCAATAGAAGGAAACCTAGTTTTGCTTGGAGAATTGATTGTCCAGTGTCTGACTAGGACTACAGTGTCCATTGTATGGATATATGACCACATGGACGACAGATAAATAAATACAGTAACTCCTCACTTAACGTTGTAGTTATGTTCCTGAAAAATGCGACTTTAAGTGAAACGATGTTAAGTGAATCCAACTTCCCCATAAGAATTAATGTAAATAGGTGGGTTAGGTTCCAGGGCAGCGTCCCCTATTCTGCAAGCACCAGGGGCTGGAAGCTCAACCCCCGGCCTGCCCACTCCACCCCTACCCCCAAGCCCCCATCCTTGACCCGCCTCTTCTCCCCCACCACCTTCTCCCCCTTTACTTGGCAGGCTGCGTCCTGGCTTCTCCCCCTCTCTCCCCTCCCCTCCCTTCTAAACGCTGCAAGCCAGCTGATTTCCATGTTCGGGCGGCAGGGAAGGGAGGGGGAGCTCCCCTGCGCACGGAGTCCTCCCTCCTCCCCCCTCCCTCCAAAACACTGCAAGCCAGATGATTGCCACCAGGAGGCAGGGGAGGGAGTGGGGAGGCATGCCGAGTCCTCGCTCCTCCTGCCTCCCTCCTGCCTGGGACAATCAGTTGGCTTGCAGCGTTTAAGAGGCAGGAGAAGCAAGGCTCCTCCTTCCCCCCTGCCTCCTGCCCAGGGCAATCAGCTGGCTTGCAGCGTTCAGGAGGCAGGGGAGGGAGGCGGAGCCTGCGTGCTGAGTCCTCACTCCTCCCCACTCCCTCCTTCCTCCAAAATGCCACAAGCCAGCTGATTGCGGAGGGCAGGAGGTGGGGGGAGGAGGGGGAAGGCGCCGATCCACGGGGTCTGCCGACGGACGGGAAGCACTAGGGAGGATGGGGGAGGGAGGCTGCCAGCTGTGGAGAAAGCAGGCAGCCAGACAACGTAAGAGTGGAGCATTGCACAACTTTAAATGAGTATGTTCCATAACTGATCAGCAACTTAACAATGAAACAATGTTAAGTGGGATGACTTTAAGTGAGGAGTTACTGTATGGCTGTTTTGTTAGATTATTTATAAAGGTTTATAGTTCCTTTTAATTCTAGCAAAGATATCACCATCAGGTGACAGGTCTGCCTACTGTATACATTCAGTATGTTTTTCTGGAGCTGTGTAGATTGAGAGTCCTGAATTATTGATGTGATCCATCACTGCAAAATGCAACCATGCTAATAGCAGGAGTGTGCAGACAATGGCACCAAAGAGTTAACCCACTTACATAAAAGAAATGATTTATCTCATCATTTCAGTCCATCGCTACATTTCAAAATGTCCTCCCATCTCTGGCACATGTGTTCATGCAGCACTTACTTAAGGTTTGACAAGCAGATCAATTTGTGGTTTAATATCTGAAGTGATGCTCCCAATTCTGTACTTCCTGCTATTGATCTGTTACTTATATCTACTGGAGTAGTAAAGAGAACAATATTTTCATTACAAATTGTCTGTGTTGAAACAGAGTTGTTGTCAGTAAATAATATCAATCTTCTAGGGTGCACTTCAACCATCTTGAAACTTCCTCAAGAGACAGAAATTTGAGGAATAATGTCCAAAATGAGAAATACAAGACCGTGATGCAGGAATCCTAACGGTGAAGTACACTGCTCAAACAAAAATCCAGTTAATCCCAGAAATATGTGCTGGGATAGCTGGCAAAACTACCGCACCCACAGGAGGTATATGCAGTATATGGTAACAGAAGTTCCTTTTTCCAGGTGAGAAGTAAGGGGGAAAAATTAAGCTAAAGAAAATGATGGAAAATCATGGACTCTATGATTTCTGTGAGCACATGCTCCTGTGCTATCTTGTGTACAGGTCAACTGTGGGAAGACAGTAGCCAGCAGCAACAGCAAAAGTCACTAAGCATCTGCCCTAGGGTTTCTTGTAACCCTATTGATATCCTAAAGCTTCCATAGGGTTCTCCTCTACTCTCAGCACAGACTGGCTGCTGAACTTCTTACACAGTTGCAGGCTCTACCATATCCTACACAACAACATTAAATTCTGAAACAGGTAAGGTAGCTCAAGTACAACTACCCTCAGCCCAATCAAAGAAACAAAAAACAAAACAGGAAATCCACATTATGAGTAGTCCTCCTGACCTCAGAGGGAATACTCATCTGAATAAATGCCATATTAAGAATACGCATCAGTGATTGCAGGATTGGGGACACAGGTCTTTATTCAGCAACAGATTTAAGCGGATGGCTAACTGTAAGCACATGACTAGCCCCACTGAAGTCAATGGTTAGGGCAAGGGTAGGCAACCTATGGCACGCGTGCTGAAGGCGGCACGTGAGCTGATTTTCAGTGGCACTCACGCTGCCCGGGTCCTGGCCACCAGTCCGGGGGACTCTGCATTTTAGTTTCATTTTAAATGAAGCTTTTTAAACATTTAAGAAACCTTATTTACTTTACATATAACAATAGTTTAGTTATATATTATAGACTTATAGAAAGAGACCTTCTAAAAACGTTAAACTGTATGACTGGCAAGCGAAACCTTACATTAAAGCGAATAAATGAAGACTCGGCACAGCACTTCTGAAAGGTTGCCGACCCCTTGGTTAGGGCATGGAGTCAGAAGTTCTAATCTCCCAGACACTTACTGAGTAGTCTCAACAAATCACATCACTGGCTGCATTTTAAAAAGGTGGTGATAATACTGACCCTACCTACATTCACTATAGGTGTGTTGTGAAGATCACTTGTACAAAACAATGAACATGTAAGGTTATTCAGTATATAAGTGATAAAGATTATTATTAAAATTGTCCTTGGACTATTGTGTTATTAGAACTCCCTGTAGAACAGACTAATTAACTCTCTTCTGCCAATTTCTTCCTAGTAAATTGATGTGATTAGGTCCTGGCAAGTTGGTAAAGCTCCAAGACTTTGCTGTCTTTCTAAAAAAATTTATGAGAGAGTTAATGAGGCTGTAGTGCATTCTTCATTAAATATATATAAATATGCATTTCAGACATGGCAGTTACCAGAAGCATATGCCTCTATGTTCATTCCCACCTCACCCCTTTTTTATCTTGAAACCTGGGAAACACCCTTCGGTCTGTGCCTGGCCATTAGCACTTCTAAGCTCATACATCAACATATTAGCAAAAGCTCTTGTCCACATAATTTAAATAGGCTGTTGTTGTTTTTAAAAACATCTACACAGACTGATCCAGCTTTCTGCCAGGAAAATGTATAGATCTACATATTAAAGCTGTTCTAACAAATATAAACATAAATATAGCTGAATGCCCCAAATGTCCCAGGGGAAGATGGGGGACACAGCACACCGGAATTGGAAGTTTTACTATTTGTAAGTCCCTCAATGTCACTGTTGCTATCTTTTGTTGTAACTCCTCAGTATACATTGTGCTAGTGTCATCACATGAGCCACCAAATGCCACTGAAATCCTGAGACAGCTCTAAGTGACAAACTGAAATCTTTGGTTAGCTCTTAGTGCCTTCTGGACCAGTGAAATAGTCCCTATGGTTCTTATCTGAAGAATGGGAGCCAAAACCCCTCAGTTTCCATCTCTCTGCTGTCAGTCACATCCCTCCTTGTGCTTCTATTATTCCTTTCCCTCTCATCTCCTGGTTAAGCCTCTCTTCTCTCCTCTTCAGGCTCTTCCTTAGCTACCCAAGGAAGCAAAGAAATCAGTCAGCACCCCATAACAAGCACAGTCCTGCTCTCCTAGGCCAGCCACTGAAGAAGTAGCCTTTTCTGCTTTTTGGCTGCTCATGACTTCAAAAAGTTACTCTGAGCAGAGGAGCGGCGCCAGGGTTTTTGGCGCCTTAGGTGGGGGTCCTTCCGCGCCCCCGGTCGTTGGCGGCAATGCTGCGGCGGGGGGGTCCTTCCGCGCTCCCGGTCTTCGGGGCACTTCAGCGGCGGGTCCCGGAGCAAGAAAAGGACCCGCCGCAGAATTGCCCCCGAAGACCCAGCGCGCGGAAGGACTCCCCGCTGCCAAATTGCTGCTGAAGACCCGGAGCACGGAAGGACTCCCCGCCGCCAAGGGTGGCAAAATGCCGCCCCCCCCAAATCCTGGTGCCCTAGGAGACCGCCTAGGTTGCCTAAATGGAAGCGCCGGCCCTGCTGAGCAGCAATGAGTTTAATTTCAGGTATGGCACTGGAGTTCCACATTATCTTCTTCCTATGCTGCAGGTCTGAAAATTCTCTATAAAAAACATACTGCTGTCTTCTCAATATATGGAACCACACTGAAGTATTTAATTTTTCCTGCAATCCATGATTATGTATTATTCATTTAACTGCAGAATCACAAGCCATGGCTGTGCTCCCAGCACTACCATCGTCACTAAATGAAAACAAAGAATTCTGTGTTTCCCAAGGATTCAACTCCAAGTTACGTTTAAAAGTCCTAAGGGAACGGTAAGTGCCCTTTTAAGAGTAATTCTGTGTAAGTGCACTGCAGATAACCTCTTCTGGAAAATGACTGTTTGGGCAGCTGGAATCTGCTATGATGTCATCAGGAAACTACCGTTACTTTAATCAATCCCTAAAGGGGAAAAACAATTCCCTGCAAAATTTATATAATATGCAGCTTCCTACACTACTCTATTTTAGCAGGTGTAATAAAAAAAAGTTTAAAATGTTTTTTATTTATAGCAGTCACCCTCAACAGCTTTTTACCTTGGATAGCTAGATGTTACTGCATTCATCTTTTGTTATTCTTAAGTACAGGGAAAGAAGTGACCACTGCAGTAATGCTATCTTGTTTTCAAAGACAAAATTGTAAAGGGCTAAGAGCAATCACCATATAAAGCATTAATAAACATTCCATTCACATAGTCCCTGACACGTCTCTTGTTTTCATAAAGAATCTGGACTATCAGGCCCCGATTCTCCTCTTGCCTATAGCATTGAAAACCCAGTGGCTTTAATGTAATTATATCCAATTCACACAGGTGTAACTGAGAGCAGAATCAGGCCCTCCTCGCTCTACAACCATATGAAGGCTCGATTCAGCAAACCACTGAAGCACACACTTAACTTTAAACACAGTCCAACTGACATCAATGGGAGAATTTAGCCCATGCTTTAAATTAAGTATGTATCTAAGTACTTTGCTGAATTGGCGCTTCAATTCATTGGGCCAAATTCACTCATGGTGCAAAATCTGATTTGGCCCATTGTTTACATTCTTCCTGTGTGAATTTACTGCTTGTGAAAGTTGCCAAGTCCTCTATTTATCCACAGGACTGAGATAGCCACAGCAAAAGCTTCCTCACAGCATCTTAGCAGTGTGCATAAACCCTGACCTAGAGATACCACTGGGGTGAAACTTCCACTTGAATTCTAAGAACAGGCAGTAAGTGATACCTAGCCTTTATGCCAGCCCTCTGTGTAGGGGTGAATTTCACCCTGAGTGAGAGGCGTGTTCAGTCTTCATGCTCATTCAGAGTGAAATTCACTTCTATGCAGCAGGCCCACACTATTAACCCAGATTGGATTTGAACCAGCAACTTGGAGGTGAAAGCTTTGTTTCATTTTCTTATAAATGTAACACAGATAAATAAAAAAGCAGTGTATTTTAAAACCACAAGCTTATATTATACATAAATATAAAACAGAAGTTTGTGGCTTTTAAGTGCATATATAATACAAAGCCTGCACACACACACACTGCATGTATAAAGAGCAAGATGTATAATACTTTGCCAGATCTCTGATGAAAGTGAGAAATTTTTATAATATGTGCTGGAAATGCCTCTACGTTAAATAATTCTGTGATTTGTTGCCAAATGTTGTTCTTTCTCCATTACATGTGCTATTAGCAATCAATGAAACAGTAAATCACAGTTGAATCAATTGGTATAGTTTTTATTGTTAGCAGCCTGTGGAGGCAGAATACTAGAAGGTTATGCACTTCTATGTACACCACAGAATGAATATAAGTCCACAATCTGTGGTTACAAACCACCAAAGTGGGGGTGCACAAACTACATCCCGCGGGCCAGATCCAACCCCTCAGGGCTTTGGATCTTGCCCGCGGGATTGCCACCCTCTGACACTGCATGCCCTGTGTCGCTCCTGGAAGTTGGTGGCACCATGTCCCTGCGGCCCCTGGGGTGGGGGGAGGGCAGAGGACTCCGCACACTGCCCTCACCTGTGGGTTCCAAACCCGAAGCTCCCATTGGCCACGGTTCTCTGCTTTGGGAGCGGCATATGGCCAGGGCAGGCAGGGGGTCTCCCTTAGCGGCGTGGCATCGCTGTCATCCTGAGCCGTTCCAGGTAAGCGGCGCCAGGCGAGAGCCCACACCTCACACCCCTCCTGCACCCCACACCCCAACCCCCTGCCCTGATCCACCTCCTGCACCCCAAACTCCTGCTCTGAGCCCCCTGCCGCACTCCACACCCCTCCTGCACCCCAATCTCCTGCCCTGAGCCCTCAACCCCCAGCCCTGAGCCCCCTCCTGCACTCTGCATCCCTCCCTGAACAACAACCCCCTGCCATGAGCCCCCTTGTACACCCCACATCCCTCTTCCACCCCAACCCCTTGTCCTGAGCCCCTTCCTGCACACCACACCCCCTCCTACACCCCACACTCCCTCCTGCACTGCAACCCGCTGCCCCAGCCCCACATTCATGGCCCTGCATGCAATTTCCCCATCCAGATGTGGCCCTCAGGCCAAAAAGTTTGCCCACCCCTGCGCCAAAGGATACAGGGCTAGATTCACTGGCTGCTGTGGCACAAAGTGGCCAGAGTGTGCTGGTAGAGAATTACTCTCGCACAGGGAGACCCTCTGGTAGCAGAAATCTGACAGAGGTGGCTCTGTTTGCTTCTGCACCAGCCTCTTCCCACACCTAATATAAGGAAAGGAGAGGGGCTTTCTGGGGGAATGATGTGGACAGCAGGGGTTGTGGTCGAACAGAGCTCTTCTATTTCTGATCCTTCACTGGTGTAAGACTTTACACTAGTGGTGGAGGTCAGCACTGCCCACCCCTTCCTGTTCTAATTTCCACCACACAACCAAGGATAGGGGAGCTATAATTGACTTCCCATGGCTACTACCCTTCACTGCATCTGAGCACAGCTTGGATGTAGTGGTGAATCAGGGCCACAGTGTTTAAATTCTCCATATCATCATGGATTAATAGCTAAAATGCCAAGGTATACAGAAATTAAGACATCAGCTAATTGTGTTTATCATAAACACATGGTACCCTTACATGGAGGATACACCAGGGATAGGGTGACCAGACAGCAAATGTGAAAAATCAGGACGGGATTGGGGGTAATAGGAGCCTATATAAGAAAAAGACCCAAAAATTGTGACTGTCCCTATAAAATTGAGACATCTGGTCACCCTAACCAGGGAGCACAATACTGGGGAAATAATTAAAGTTGCGGAGGAACCTTAATTTTATTTAAAGAAAAAAAATAAAAAATAAAAAAAAAAGTTAGTATATCTAAACTTCAACCATAATTCCTCCCACACATCCCCAACATATAGGTATTAATTTCAGTCTTAACTCCAATTTAATGAAGTTTTTTGCCTGGGAGTACTTAATATCCTTCTTTTTACACCCCAGCTCCAAAATCCTCTCCAAGGGATGGAGTCTACTGATAATTGTACTCTCTTGAGCTGAGTAAAGATTTGATCTACAGTTCAGTATTCTGCAAGTTCTCTCCATATACATTGGATCGTCTGTGACATTTAAGGGACAATAACCCAAGTACTAATTTCGCAGTTACCGAATATTCTCAGGCTACCTTTATGTACTGAAATATTATTAAAGGTGCAGATGCACCCATCATGCTAAACACTTTCCAAGCCCAGAAGAAGACACAGCTCAACATTCAGTTTTAGGCCCTGATCCTACAAAGGCTTATTCACACACTTAACTTTACACACAGTGAGTAGTGAGACTATTCACTGTAAGTAAAGTTAAGCATGTGAGCAAAGTTTTGCCTAAATGTGGCCTTAATAATTTAGAATATAAAAAGCCATCCCTGTGAGTTTCCAATGCTTTATATTCCTTCTTCATAGCAACTCTATCAGAAAGAAGTCTGAAGGTCTCCCCGTTCCTAATCAGCCATGCCAAGTTAGCATAAAGTCTCATAGGTCTAACTGAAGTTGAAGTTAAAGTCGTCTCTGACCTCATTTCCACATAGACTAAGGAATTAGACTAGCTTTCGCTTAGAAGACTTAAAACACAAAATCCAAGATCTGAGACTCTGATGCTAGGACTGGACTGCAGAACTGAGACTGAATAGTGCTGAAAGCACCAGAATACCATACCATTCCATTTCTATCCCTACTCCATGTTCAAATCTTTGTATACTGGCGAAAAGCAAAGTTACCTCCAGGGTTCTCTTCTCTTACATAGCAGATTTAACAACTGGGAACAAAAAAGTATTGCTTCCTCAGCATGTAGCCTGAAAAATAATATACAAAAATTATGATTTGCCCATATTCTAGAAAAGAAAGTAACATTTAGGAACATGTTTTAAAGCCCAATCCAGTGCCCAAAGAAATCAATCGGAAAGCCCTCACTGACTTCAGAAGGCATTGGATAAGGCTACTAGACATGATATTTTAGGTGTGCTAAGAATCAGAGCAAGATCACTCTCTAATTAAGGGAAACTTGTTTGTCAATTAATCTGTACTGATTCTACAGAATTCCACCAGTTGCTGCACTGAATATAAAGTTGTATATGGTTCAACAACAGACTGCTTGTAAAATGGTGAAGATTAAGGAACAGTACTTGCATCCATCAATTCAAACCCCAAATGTGACCTACTTTAAAACTGTTATATCCAGGCTGGGGATAATCCTCAAGTGAACAGTTTTCTTTAAAATATTTTGTCACTAAGAAATAAGAATAAACAGAGCTAATCCCAGACATGCCTTAATAATGGAGTGTTTTATAGCTATGCTTTATAGCTATGCTTTATTATTAATTATCTGTACTGCAACGGCACCTAGAAGCCAAGGCCCTATTGTACATCATACAAACATATAACAAAGAAGCAGTCCTTGCCCAAAAGATCTTACAGTCTATGGGAAGGCAGGGGAGAGCACAAAGTAACAGTGCACTTTAACCACAGAATCTTTCATTTCAAAGATTATCAGGTAGGAAAGAAGATTAAAACACCCTCACAGGAAATAACCATTACAAGAGAGACAAACCCACAGCTATATTTAAAAACATTCACATTTATTTGAGAATTATTTATATCAGGTGAGAAAATCAAAACTTGTCCATGTTTGAGCTATGCACCTGTTATATCAAAGTGGTTTCCTGCTCTTTCACTTGATATCAAGCTGATAACATGATCCTGACTATACCAACAAACCTTTGGTGATCCAGGAACAAATCCTGATCTGGTGACAATCGTCTGGAAAACCTACCTTCTCACTCAAAGTGAGTGGAACTTGTAGCGTTATATGCTCATTAAAAAACAATAAATTAAGAAACCACAATGCCATTTTTACTATCTGTTTTCAGAGAGAACAGCACTTTAAATAATCTGATCTGAGAGAGAAAAAGAAGAGAGTTGGGAAGGTAAGAGTGTGAAAAGCAGATGGGCACAACAGTAAAACAAAAACCAACAATAAATCTCCGTCTTTTGGCATTTGTGGGAGTGCTTTTCTGTCCCCAAAAGGGATATTAAGGTTTACAGCCCCACCATTTTACTCCCTCCTCTAGACCCAGAAGCTCAACATCCTTTATAACCAAAGGCAGTCTGGACTGTGCGTGGTAATTATAAAGCAATACAAAACACCGTCCCAATGCTAAGAGTATGTCTTCATTGCAGAGCTTGCTTTGGCTTTTACTTTGGTGTTGCTCAAACCCCTCACCCATCCACATACAAAACCCTCTCACCTGAGTTTAGTGGTATTTTAAACCTGGTAGGCTAAAACCCAAGTGCCATTTTAACTCAATAGACTGGTAACTTGCCCACATTGCCGTGAGGACACAGACTAAATCACTCGAGGGCTGATAGTCCTCCAATGCCTTCCCACAATTCCCTTCCTGCCTACCCCCAACAAATGTGCCCACAAGGACAGACAAGTTTTCCAGTAATTTACTAGGAAAGAATTCCAATGCAGCTTAATCTACTGCAGCACAAAGAATCCTGGGATATGCTCACAGAAATCCAAGGAACATAGAAGGGTGAGCGCAGCACCAGAGAGGACACAGTCACTCAGGTGTGGCTTTGCAGTATGGCTGCCCACACCCAGGTGAGGTTTACGTGAGTGCCAGTCTGCATAGTTAACTCCGCAGTGAAGGCACACCTTAAGTGTGCTGCCTTCAAAGCATTTTCTAGCATCCGCAGTTTGGGAATGGAACCCAGGTATCTCATATAACAATAGGGCAGTAACAAGGGGTCCAGTTAAAGGAGAGCTTTTTACAACTAGTGCCACATTGTACTTATACTAGGGCTATCAATTAATCACAGTTAACTCCCATGATTAACTCAAAAAATTAACCGTGATTAATTTCAGTTTTAATCACACTGTTAAACAATAGAATACCAATTGAAATTTATTAAATATTTTTGGATGTTTTTCTACATTTTCTAATATATTGATTCCAATCACAACACAGAACACAAAGTGTACACTGCTCACTTTATATTACTATTTTTTACTACAAATATTTGCATTGTAAAAACGATGAACAAAAGAAACTATTTTTCAATTTACCTCATACAAGTACAACTTCCTCCCAAACCCTGCACCTCTAGCCCTGAGCCCCCTTCCACACCCTAAGTCCTAGCCAGACCCCACATCTCAATGTTTTTTTACATTTTTTTTAAATAAAGCGCTCTTATCCAAAGTGCTTTACAATAGTTATCTAACAGCATAAACAATATTTGGAAAGACCATTAAGTGGTCCTCCGAGACCTCAGTGATTTTCAAGTGGTGTGTGGAAAAATAAGTTAGATTACAAAAACAATCAAGGTACCTCACTTTATTTTCATTTACTTTCTATTACTTATAGGGGGAGGATGAAGAAAAAAAGAATGAAAAAAACGGGGGAAGGGGGGAGATGACAGAATGTTCTTTTTCTTGGCTGGGTCCCAAGGAAAGCCCCCAAAAATGAAGCTGAGCACAGGGCGCCACTAATTCTAAATCCGCTACTGAAGAGAGGTCATATGAATTGTGGCCATGGCCACAAAAGGAGTCACTTTGAGTGTTGAGATTAGGACATAAAATGTCCTCATTTCCAGTACTGTGCTTACACCAAAGTTTTCTGGTAAAGAAAACCAGGTCTAGCAGAAGTTAAAGGAAAACATCAGGGAACAGAAAATGGCTCAGGTGCACATTTGGCTACAAAATGCTCCCAAAAAATTGGCAAAGGAAAACGGTTTAAATTTAAAGGAACACTGTCAAATCAATTTAGGTATTGTATACACAATAATCAAACAAAACATTTCCATTTTCAATCCAAACACTACAGTATACTGGTATTGTATAAAAAGGAGGACATGAAATGGATTAGTAACCAACTATAAACAATAGTGAAATTGTCTAAGATCAATGTAATGCAAGAAATAAACCAGATATGCAGTGAAAAGTAAGTTACATTTTTAACATTCTTCCAGTTTTAATAACCTGAGATGTTAATAGTTATACAAGCAAAGCCATCTGTTTTTTTTAAATATTCATTTTTAATCAGACAGTGCCCTTTAAAAGAGCTTAGCTCCTGAGCCATGATTTTCCATTTTTAATGCAGTTCTATTAGCCTTTATATGATACCTGCCATGGCAAATCAAATTCCAACTTGTATTATGGCAACTATGTGTAGCCTATGTCATATCAAATACTTCTTGGTGGATTTGTTACTGTGTTCTGTGAACATGTAATGGTAACAAAAACACTAACCAGACTCAGTTTTTCTAGCAAATTTAAGTCAGTTGAGTACTTCTAAATTCATGTTGGTGAGTTGCTCAAGGATGTTCTAACAAGAATAACATATCTATAATTCTCAGAAGTAAAAATCAAACCTTTCACATTAATATGAAATGTAGTAACTCCAAGCTGAGGAATTTTATTCATATAATTTTGTAGCATTAACAATTTTATACTATTGCAGGTTGAAAAGATTGGATGCTGTATTCTAGTTCTGTCCCAAAATATGTTTCAGTTAGACAATGGAACAAGTAGTTACCCACCCTGGAGAAGCCAAACTCACATCTGGTCAAAGGACAGCTTACATACTGAATCTGACCCACAGTGTCATGAAAGGTGGCTTGCTGACATCATAGACTTTTTTTTTATTCTTTCCACTGACACATGAACACTCCACCGAGGAAAGATACAGACCAAAAGATTTTGTTACAGATTCATTCAATAGGACACCAGATCCTTACACCAGAAACTGCTGTTCTCCCACTTCCTGCTACAGAGGAACATATGATCAGCAACTACTCCTCCAATATATAGGGGTGTCTCTAGCTTTTTTGCTGCCTCAAGCACAGCAGGCAGGCTGTCTTCAGCGGCGCGTCTGCGGGAAGTCCGCCAGTCCTGCGGCTTTGACATACCCGCTGCTGAATTGCCACCAAATCCGCAGGACCAGCAGACCTCCCGCAGGCATACCGCTGAAGGCTGCCTGACTGCCGCCCTTGCAGCGACCAGCAGGGCGCCCTCCATGGCTTGACTACCTAGGCACGCACGCTGGTGCCCGGAGCTGCTGCTGCCAAGATGTCAGGGAATGCACACGTCAGTCTTCAGCAGCATGAATCTATGCAATCCTATCACTGAAGAATACACTTCACAGCCACCACACTTTATACCAGAGCCAGTGCTTAGGTCATTAGTTCTATACATTATTTGCTCTTCCTCTGTGACTTGCTGAAAATAATGAATATTATCTAAAGCTCAAACACAGGGAGAGACCGCATCAGCAAGGCTTTTAGATTACAACAATCCTGAACTTTGACATGACTGCACACTGCTTTCTTATCCAGGTACTTGATTAGAGGATGGAGGGTGGGAGAGAGAGATAGAGAGTGTTATAGAAAAAGATTTTAAAAAATGCAGAAGCCTGAAACATTGTGGGTATTTTGTAATTTTTTAACAAACAAAGTAAAGTCATTCACCCCTAGCTTTTATCTTTCACCTTTTCTTTTCTATCCACCGTTGTTTTGTCTTCTTTTCATATCCATCTCCCACTCCTCTTATGGAAATTTTCTTTTACTAGTCACACTTTCATCCATCTCCATTGGTCTTTAATAGCAAATGGGCTTCTAGTGCAGTGTCTCATGTGCCTGCTCCATGTCCTATTAAAACAACATTAAGATGCTTGTCTTTAATAAAAAGAAAATAAAAAGGAAAGTGGACTCTAAAGGCTGGAGTATTCTGTAATAAATGGGAGAAAAATTGTTGCTTCATCAGCCACAACAGCAGAGGACTGTGCTCAATATATCATAAAAATATGACAGTACCTAATCGAATATAACTTAGAACAGCATAAAGAAATAAAGACTGAAGGTAGCTTCCAGAAGTAATCAGGACGAGGTAAAGGATTTAATAAAGTACAACTGATGGGCCCGGCAACAGTTATTTACTGAACGCCAGAAACAATAGTTGTCTTTGTGGCCATAAGAAGCAAACTGACTCAATGTGGTAAGAAAAGTGTTTGTTTTAGCCTAGCATTGGACAAAAGGCTGAAACCAACATTTACTGCATGTTCACTGCAGAAAGTATTGTCTGGAAAAAACTGTCAGAATGAGAAATGCAATAGATGTTTACATTAGAACAGTCACATTTGTTCTCATGAAGAAAACAACTAAAGTATTCAGGAAATTACTGCACAAAATAGGTACCCAATATGGAGGCCTTCTGTATTACATAGAAGATTCATGGCTGAGTGCTGGCCATGTTCCCTGGAGCATGCACTCTCTAGTTGGAACTCACGGGCACAATGTACCATCTTGCCTTCAACAGGCGGCATCCCAAACACTCTCCCAATAGTGCATTGGGAGCATACTGCACCTGAATAAACTATGTCTCGATCCTGTAAAGTGATAAGCACGTCCAGCATGGTGCTGAACTCCCAGGAAGGTCAACAGGCGTTGAGAATGCACAGCACCTATGCAGAATCAGGCTCCTAATGCGCTACAGGACCAGCATTTGCAATTACTAAATAAATAAATGTCTTTGTCCATTTCAGAAGCAGCCAAAAACTATGAATAATAAATTATTCCCATCTCTTAAAATAATCAGGGATAATTCCCTACATTTTGGGATTAGCCTGGGTTATTTATATGTCAATATGCTTCCCCTCAAAGCTCCACAGACTTGTACAATTTAAATGCACAATTAAAAAAAAACCAAACAGATTAATTGTCAACCCTGAAAGAAGCAGAGAACATCAAATATTCTGTATAAAGGATTTTTTCCCCTCCAATATGGTAGATGCTCTAGTACAGGAACACAAACTGTCTTCAGTCTTAAAACCTTAGATTTTATTAGACAAATTCACTAAAAAAGATGTTTGCTTATTCTGAAAGGCTTGTCTAAATCAGTGTTCCCAGTCTTTTCAGATAATTGTATGAGTTTAACTGTACCAGTCAGTGCCTGCTGCCTCCTGTTCAATTGGGCATATGTTACTAATAAATAATAATAATGAATAGTCCTTTACACTTCATAGCATTTCTATTCTCCAAGAACTACACAAACATTAAATAACTTTCAGAACACCCCCATCAAGTAAGCAAGTGTTATCACCCTCATATTATAAATAAGGAAAAAAAGGCACAAAAAACAGAGGGATTTGTCTAGGTCACACAATAAACAGAGCCAGGATTAGAATCCAGGAGTTTCTGGCTCCCTGTCTGGTGTTCAAAATGCAATGTCTCAATAACACAAACTTCACAGCAAATGGCTTGGAAAGCAAATAGCAGCCCGCAACATGTGCGGCACAGAGACATATCATTAAGATACAGGTAGTGGAAAGCTAAGAGTACCAGCAAGGCTACCATGGCTAAGATATTTATGCAGTCTCGTGGTCTGACACTACTTTGTTATATTATAAGGATCTTGCGCCAGGATGCAACACCCCAAAGACAGAACCATGTTTGCCCAGACTGGGAAATGATGTGGAGGTCACCCCTCAAAAGTAAGGAGAATCCCACAAACACCAGGTTGGGCTTCTGAGTGGTAGCCGTGTTAGTCTGTATCAGCAAAAACAAGGAGGAGTCCTTGTGGCACTTTAGAGACTAACAAATTTATTTGGACATCAGCTTTCATGGGCTAAAGTGGGTTATTGCCCATGAAAGTTGATGCCCAAATAAATGCTTTAGTCTCCAAGGTGGCACAAGGACTCCTCGCTGTTTTTACCAGGATGGGCAGCTCCTCGTCACGCCTAGGCACGAAGGGGCTGAAGTATGGCAACACCCATCCCAGTGCCTGCTTGGGCAAGGGGGCGCGCTATGGGCACAGGAAAGGCACTTCCTGCGGTTTCCCTTTTCTCCTGCCCTAGGGTAGCTGTGTCTCCCCCACAGCCTCTGGTACAAACATGCTCCCGGGGGCAGCCAGCCCCTGGGCTCGGACTCCTACCTGCTGCTTATCTCCTGCTGCCAGCACAGGTGGAAGGAGCTCAGCACATCTTCCCCCGCCCCACAGGGGAAAAGACTCAGTCTCTGCCCCCGCAGAGGTGAAGGAGCTGGGGGTGCCCCACGCAGGCCGACCCGCAGCCTTCCTGCTTCCCTCCGGGCTTCCAGGTTGGTGTGAGCAGCAGGCAGCGGCCAGGCCTCAGGTTGCCCTGGCAACTGACTCATTTGAATTTGCTTATTAAATATTCATGACCTCTAGTCACTTGAGCCAGCCCCTCCCTCCAGGCAGCGAGGAGAGCTGTGGGCGCGCGTTTCCCCCAGCCCCAGCCCCGGGGCGGTGGGTTCTGCCATGGCCGGTGCTGTCTCCTGCTGCCGCCTTTGCCTCTCGCAGGGCCTGCCAGCTCCTTGGGAAATGTCGCCAGCAGCCTTAAGCCTAGAGAATATGCGGCCCCCTGCTTGTCTCCTCCCCAGCCCCAGCCTGCAGCTTCAGAGGGGAATGGGCTAGCTCCCTCCACCCTCGCCTACCCATCCCTGCCCATGTGCCCACCTCTTCCTCTCCTCACTCCAGCCCTGTCCAGTGCCCGCCCCCCCCCTGCATAGCCACCTCCACAAAATTCCCCACCCTCCTCGTTGGTCCAGCCAGCACCTACCTGGCCAACGCACCTTCCCAGCCCCCTCAGTCCTCCCCTCTCTTCTGGTCTTCTCCAACTGCGCGTGCCCACTGCCCCCATCTCTGCATTACGCCCCTAGCCAGTTCTCTCAGACCCAGCGTCCATTCCCACCCCCAGCCTTACTAAGACCTCCTCCAGCTCCATTCCTCACCAGACATACACATGTACCTACCCAAGCTCCAGCCTCCTCTTTACCACCCCATCCAGTCCCCTTCTGCCCCTCCCTGCATCAGTGTATGCAGGCCCTAACCTTACTATGGTCACCACTGGTTCCCACCTCCCCCACACCCTTCTGCTTATTACATCATCCAGCCCCCTTGTTTCTGCCTTTACCAGCCTCCCCCTCCAACACACACACCCCTGCTTTTGCACACAGTTGCCCAGCTGTTTAGAGCCCTTTGTGTGATATCCCTCACAGATATTGTTTTTCCTCTCCCCCAATTCCCAGCTTCTTCCATTCCCCTCCCTGACCTGCCCACCAGTGCGGTGCTACAACAGCCAGTACCAGCCACCATCTCTGCCAGCCAGCCAGCCGAGAGCAGCTAGATGGGAAGAGAAGCAGCTGGCTTAGCTGCTTTACAGGTACCACAGCAGCTCTGAGACCAGGAAGAGGCTCTGCATGGGGAATCCCGGCTGCCTCACTGCAGCCTGCAGTGACTGACACCTCATCAGGGCTGTGGGCAGACATGCCATTTGTGCATCTGGAGCCTTGTCAACCCTAATGCCTGACACTTGCAGCTCTGCACATACCCACCGTACACAATTACAGCTGTGACTGGTACCTACATCTACAACTACAAACACATACACACACCTTCCTCACTGTGGATCGAATTCCCTCACCTCTGTGTCCCCATACTCACACCCACATGCCTTACTAGAAATCTGTCTGATCCTGTGTCTACATGCAAAGCCGCCTCATTGTGGCTGTGTTCACCCCACCATCTCTGTATCCCCATACCTACACCCAGTCGTCCTCACTACAGCCCAGTCCAGTCCTCCCCATCGCCATATACCTAACCATACACACATACATACAACCTCCTCACTGTGGCTCCATCCAGTCCCCCAACTTCTGTGTATCCACTCCACACTCTTCACAAAGGACCCATCTCCTGCCCACCACCTCCGTGTATATTCTGTACACATCCATCCCCTTCATTACAGCCCTGTCTGATTCCCCCTACTTCAGCATACTCTCATCTCATTCATACACACCCTCCTCTCACTGCAGCTGCATCTAGTCCCCTCACCTCTGTGTACTCATCTTGCACACTCAGCCATCTCATTCCTCTCCACTTCTGTATGTACACCCCTCTAAGTACTCAGACCCAGTTGCTTCAGTGTGGCTCTGTCTGACCTCTCCTGCCTCCATATATCCATGCAATTGCCTCAGTAGGATCTCACCCAGCCTCCCCTCCACTTCTTTGGACCTAACCCCACAGATCTCTTACATGTTCCCAGTCTCAACAGGGCCCAGCGCAGTTCTCCCCTCACATCTCCTTTTAACTCCATCCAGGCCTAAAATATATCATACCGCAAAAAAAAAATTATGAAATATTTAAGGTTGCTATACACATAGTACGCCTGTCACAAACCCACAAAACCAAGGAAATGAAAAGTTAAGCCATATCACGGTATTTACCCTCTACTTCACCCAGAGGAAGGGACTCTACCACTGCATGCATCACAGTCTTAACTCTGCCCTCATAGGGATGCCAGACTTCCAGCACCCCCTTTACCAAAACACCCCCCAGACGATTCCTCAACTTTTCCTTCTGCACTCCCCTTCTGCACCCTCCTTTATTATTATTTGTATTACAGGACCACATAAAGGCCCCAGCCAGTTCCATTGTGCCAGGCACTGTAAAAGCGCATAAGTAAGAGACAGTCCTGTTCTGGAAAGCTTGCAATCTAAAGAGACAAAATAGAAAAAGAAAAGGAGGAGAAACAGAAAGGCAAATTGACTCACGTTAATAATAAAGCTAGGAATAGACCCCAGGTCTCCTGAGTCCTAGTTCAGTACCCTCCTGCTTGGACTATGCTGCTTCGGCCTGTCCCTTGCTATCAGTTGTGGAAGTCTGGCATGCTTAAAAGGTGAAGTTTGGTAAAGGGTGTACTGGAGAGTTGGTATCCATAGTAAGGGAGAGTTAAGATTGTGGTGTAAGACTTTTGTGTACAGTAGTTGTGGTAGTGGTATGTGTTACCTGAAATTGGGCCAGCTAGTAAGCTTAGGGAGGATAATGACCCACCAGAGTTTGGCAGAAAGCAGCACGTTTATTATACTGAGAGCTAAGCTCAAAAGAAAGGGGAAGAGCGTCACACTCATACTCGCATACTCACGCTCCCAGGACAGGCACAGCGCTGGAGATGTCAGGCTCCTTCAAGGTAAGTGTCCCACAGTGCAGCGATGGATAGTGCGATGAAGGCAAGTCTTCCCGAGGCACGATGGAATGCAATGCAGTGCAATGCAGCAAACCACTGGCCAGGCGGTCCGGGCAACGGGCCTTCGTGGGAGGTATAAGCTTGTGAGTGCATTCCTGAGCACATGGCCCATTCCCCTTTTAAAGACCTGGTCCTCATGGCCTGCGACTAGAGATGACTTGGCCACGTCTGGTTGGTCACACTCCACCTTGGACAGTGCCCATGCGTTGGGTGTGTGATCACTGCCTAATTAGAGTTCCAGCCACCTTGTCTACCTGGGAGCTCTTCTGATCTTCCAGCTGTTCAAGCAGCCCATTCATCCCACAAGCATTCCAGGAGGGAGGGAGAGGGGGAAAGCCACTTCACAAGTATTCAAAGAGGGAGAGTATCAGAGGGGTAGCCATGTTATTCTGGATCTGTAAAAAGCAACAGAGTCCTGTGGCATCTTATAGACTAACAGACGTATTGAAACATAAGCTTTCGTGGCTGAATACCCACTTCATCAGATGAATGTCAGATGAAAGAGGAAGAGGAGACAAAAGGGGGAGAGAAGGTGTAACAGACCTTTGGAACATACAGGTTATACAGAGCATACAGATCACTGCTGCTCCTACAACAGTATGCTTCATCAGAGAACTGTCCTTACCAGAGAGCTAGTGTGCAAACATAATCTAACCCAATCTTTTACTCAAGATTATAAAAAATCTGCTCCTTACAGTAAAACAGCACTACTGGTGTTGGAATTAAATCTCACACTTAATATAAACAAGCAAACAAACATGCAGTGCAGGTAGTAACACCTGTATTTAAGGTTGCTTGATGCTTCCCATTATAAAATCTTGTTTTCAGTTGCTTATAACTTTTCCAAATTTGAATTTCCTGAGCTGAAATTTTCCACAGCAGGTCTTTGCTTCAGACTGAAGTTTTTGGGAAAATCTCAGCTAAACCAGTTAATCTGTTTCTCAGAACAAGGTTAGGGAAAAACAGATTATTTTGCCGATGGTAAAAGAGTGCATATAACCATTTCATTCAGAAACTAGCATCTTCATACTTTGGAGCAGGCACTTGAAATTTGGTAGGTGGATTGCCTTTGTGTTATGGATGTGCTTATTGCTCTTCCCATGAAACTGTGCCCAAATTTGGTCAAAACATAAGGTTCTGAAAAATCATCATTCACACATGCTTGGTAGATACTTTCTACTGCTAAATTCTCCAGCCCCCAACAGCTCCTGTGTGTGACCAGACTGTGCATGGATCATCCTTACTGATCAAATGAGTGTGATCCCACTCAGGGGTACAAAGGCTGAGCAAAACATTCCCTGCTATTGCTCCTCCTAGCTATAGAGGCCACTATGGCAACAGGAACCAGAACTGGCAACAAGGTGACTAGCTCTCCTGTGCTCCCAATTCTTGCCATGCGGGTGCCCAAGCATCGAGGAGGAGGAGAAGGAGGAGAAAACTAAGTGCCTGACTCAGATGCAGAGAGGTGAAGACTGAAGGAAAATGGGGGAAGGGAGGATAGGAGCCTGGGGGTGGAGGGTTAGGAGCTGGGAGTAGGAAGGAGGCAGGAGCAGAGGGAGACAGAAGAGGAGGTGCAATAGGAACAGGGTTGGAAGAAGGTTGTGGGGAGAACATTGGCAGAAGCAAGGGATAAGGGCTGGAGCAAAGGGAGGGAGACAGAGGAAAGAGACAGGGAAAGGGGGCACAGGACTGGAACTGGTGGGGGAGGATAGGAGCAGAGTGGGGACAGGGGCAGGATTAGAGTGGGGAGTAAAGAACAGGAGCTGGCAGGGGGTAGGTGGATAGCAGCAGAAGAGGGAGAGGTTACTGGAGGATGGGCAGAAGTGTCCAAATAACAACTAGACATCACTCCCCTGAAGAACATGGAATTGAATCTATTATTCCTAAGTCCCACATTCCTTTGCTGTCAGCTGTGAAACTCACTGGAAAAGTGTGTTTCCATACCCCTCTGGTTCTAATTTCCCCATCACTGTAGCATCTGACTGCTTCACAAACATTAATGCATTTATCGTCACACTGACCCCGGGAGGGAAAGTGGCATTATTGTGATTGTAGAGATGGGGAACTAAGGCATCACGTCATTAATGTCAAAAGTGTCCACTAATTTTGGGTGCCCAATTTGAGATGCTATGGCCTGATTTAAAACAAACAAACAAAAAAGTAGAATTTTATAGCACTTTATTTGTTCAGGGCAGGGCTCCCATTGACTTCAGTTGCTCCAGTGAGGGCTCAGTACTTCACCATCTCAGAGTTTCAAATTGGGCATCCAGAAAATGAGAATCACATAGTAGTGGCCAACTGTTGAAAAGTCTGGCAGAGGTGGCTTGTCCAGCATCACACAGGAACTCTGTGGGGTAGAGTATAATCATTTATGTACACTCTAGTCTATTCCATGCATGCTATGTTGCTCTGGAATACACATGTTCAGTTCATCTGAAATATACACAGATGTGATCATTTAGAGCTACAAGAGCAGAATTACAGATGCTTTGATGGTGCTCAGTATCAATAACTCCATTCATTGGTTTCTTTGCACTGAATGGAAGCTAAGGTTGGTGTCAGAACTAGGGTGACCAGATAGAAAGTGTGAAAAATCGGGATGGGGGTTGGGGGTAATAGGTGCCTATATAAGCAAAATTCCCAAATATCAGGACTGTCCCTATAAAATCGGGACATCTGGTCACCTTAGTCAGAACTGTTTGTATAACATTAACTTGTGATTTCCAGAGGTTTAATGTCTGGGTTTAAAATGATGTATCTAAAGCAACTGTTTCTTTGGAATAACAGTAACCAAGCTTGATGCTCCATTCAGAGCAAGAGAAGTAGGAGGACCAGTAAGGGGCTGTTTACTTGCAGCTCCTTGATTTTTGTGCCAGCATGAACCCAATGTCATTTAGACCAATGTTATTTAGCTATGCCACATCCACCATACTGCTGCAAGTGTGTCAGAGCCCAACCACTGCAGATGGCTCTTGGATACAGTATTGCAAAGAAAACACCATAGTGCTCTTAAAAAAATAAACGAGACATCTTCTGGGCTTGATGGTCAACCAACATCAGAAAATATCATTCGGGGCTTAATCTTTCACAGTGTGGAGCACTTCATTCCCACTGGTGTCAATGCAAGCTGGCAGTTCACTTTCACAGGAAGGAAGACCGTGGGAGGTAGCATGCTTCAGGAAAGTGGTGTGATTCAGTGGAAACAACACTGGATTGGGCATCCGCAGATGGGAGCATTTTTCCCAACTCTGCCAGACCTGCTGTATGACCTAGGGCAAGTCACCTCTCAGTGCCTCAGTTTCCAAAATGTAAATTGGGGGAAATGATATGATTCTATAGGGCTAAGTGTCTGTATATGTATTTGGTAATATTAACCATTTCTCTCCTTCTGTTGCGATTAAGCTTGTTATGATCACTCCAGATTGAACTACTTTTTTTAAAACATTCAAGGAGAAAATGCATCTTTCAATAAGTGAGTAAGACAAAATCTGGCACAATCTCAGAGTAAATACAGGAGCTTTGTGCCTGAACTGTGCAGAGTTAATGTAATTGTTCTGGCACAATCCCCAGCGCCAAGCTAAGATCAGGAAGAAAACTGTAAATTAAAAACTACAGCACTGATGTGATCCCTCTCCAGGAACTCTCTTATATATATAAATCCAGAGAGAGAAGAAAAGGGTCTGACTTCACTCTTGAGCAGAAATTTTGCTACCAATTTTCTTATACTTGGAATATATACAATAAACAGTTTATGAAATTCTATAAAAATTCTGGGCCTGATTCCAATCTCACTTACATCGGTAGAACTCCACTGATTTAGAGGGAGTCTCTACGGATTCATACTGGTGGTAAATTAAGTTAACGGGAGCTGTGGGTGCTCACCAACTCTGCAAACCAAGCCTAGAATGCCTCAAACTGGACATGCTTTGCTTTTGGAGTCATGTCCCGTCTACTTATGTATTTAAATGCATATATGGCCCTCATCCCCATAGTATCTGAGCACCTCACAGTCATTAATGGATTTGATTTATTATTAATTGATTTTGTAATTTGTATTACAGTAACTCTTAGATCAGTGTTTTTCAAAGTTTGGGTGGGTTGCGGCATGTAAGGCACTGGATCGCCTTGCTCAGCACCCAGGGACCCTAGCGACTCTGGTCAGCACTGCTGACTGGGACATTGAAAGTCCCATTGGTGGTGCTGGCCAGCTAAGGCAGGCTAGTGCCTCCCTGTTCCGACATCGTGCTGCACCCTGGAAGTGGCCAGCAGCAGGTCTGGCTTCTAGGCTGGGGGGCCACAGAGCTCCGCATGCTGCTCCCACCCTGAGCACTGGCTCTGTACTTCCATTGGCCAGGAACCCGGCCAATGGGAGCTGGGTGGGGATGGTGCCTGTGGGTGAGAGCTGCACGGAGCTGCTTACGTGCCTCTGCCTAGGAGCCAGATTGGCTGGTGGCTGCTTCTGGGGAACAGTGCGGTCTGTGGTGCCAGAACAGGCAGGATGTCTGCCTCTGCACCCCTGTTGTGCTGCTGACTGGGAGCCGCCAGAGGTAAGTCCGCATCCCAACTCTGTGCCCCAATCCCCTGCCCCAGTCCTGAGCCCCCCAAATCCTGAACCTCTTCCTGCACCCCAAACCCCTCATCCCCAGCCCACCCCATAGCCTGCATCCCCAGCCCAAAGCCCTGACCCCCTGCCCCTGCCCCCCCAAATTGGAGCCCCTCCTGCACCCCAAAGCCCTCATTCCTGGCCCCACCCTACAGCCCTCACCCCAACCCTCTGCCCCAGCACTGAACCCCTCCTACGCCCCAAACCCCTCATCCCCAACTCCATTGAGTCATGGGAATCAACAATTTTCTTCCACTGCGTCCTCAGAAAAAAAGTTTGAAAACCACTGTCTTAGAGGCTCCGTCCAAGATCAGAGTCTCATGGTGCTAGATGTTGTACGTATACAAGGTGAAAGACAGTCTCTCTTCCCCACAAAGTTTATAATCTAGATCGGTGTTTTTCAAACTGTGGTCTGTGGACCCCTGGGGGGGTCCGCGGACTATATCTAAGGGGTCCACGAAAGGTTCTCGTTACCAACTGCAATCTTCATTTTACAAAGGGGTACAAAAGAAAAGGGTAGATTGTCCAAAGTCACAAAGGACGTAAAGAATTGAACCCTAAAACCTCACTCCCAGCCCCTGAACCACTAGACCATCCTCTGTTCTTCAACAGCGCTTTCTTTATTGTATCACATAATAAGTGGGGTATTTTATTTCTTTTGTAATTTCTGTAGCCATGATGATTTGATCACTGTCATAGCAGCTAATTTTTCACAGGCCTCTTTAAAGAGAAACTTGCTATTGGCCCAGGGAAAACTTTATTTCAAGTCATCTAACTACCTCATAAACCTGTTACCTTTAATATGGTTTAAGTCATTGTGCCCAGTTGATGACATCACAATAATTTCCATAGAAACAGAGGTTAAAAGCATAGGACTTCATCTTCACTGTCAGATCAAGCAGAAGGAGAAACTGAAGCTATGAGGGAGAAAGCACTAAGGCCTGGTCTACAGTATGTGGTTATTTCGGAATTAGCCAAATTAATTTGAAATAAAACTGATTCTGTCCACACAACCAAACCAGTTTTTTTTTAATTTAAAGGGCTCTTTAATCCAATTTCTGTACTCCACCTTGGCAAGTGGAGTAGCGCTAAAATCCAGATCGCAGTTTCGGGTTACAGGTACTGTGGACGCAATTTGACGTTATTGGCCTCCGGGAGCTATCCCAGAATGCTCCCTGGTGACTGCTCTGGACAACTCTCAACTCCGATGCACTAGCCGGGTAGGCAGTAAAAGCCTCGGGAACTTTTGAATTTCATTTCCTGTTTGGTCACCATCAGCACAGGTGACCATCAGCACAGTCCACCATCACAGGCAGCTATGCAGAGTCCACCATCACAAGATACCACGCAGTCCCGGATTCGCAGATGAGCTCCAGCATGGTCCGAACGGGGAGGTACTGGATCTCATTGCATGTTTGGGAGATGAATCTAGTATTGGAGAACTATGTTCCAAAAAAAGAAACGCAAATATGTATGCGAAAGTCTCCAGGGCCTTGACGGAAAGAGGCTACTCCAGGGACACAGAGCAGTGTCATACAAAAATCAAGGAGCTCAGGCAAGCATACCAAAAAGCCAGGGATGTGAACGAGTGCTCTGGGTCACAGCCCTATGCATGCTGCTTCTACCGTGAGCTGTATGCAGTTATAGAGGGTGACACCACCACTACCCCATCACTGTCCGTGGACACCTGCAAGGGGGGAGTTGCACGGAGCTAGGAGGGTGAGTTATTGGAGCACGAAGAGGAGGAGGAAGAGGACAGTTCACAGGTGGCAAGTGGGGAATCCGTTTTTCCCCCCAGCCAGGAACTATTCTTAACGCTGGAGCCAATAGCCTCCCACCACTCCCGAGATGGGCTCCCGGACCATGACCCTGGAGAAGGCACTTCTGGTGAGTGAGAGCCTGATCAGAGCCACGCGGTGGGGGTTGGGGGGAAACCCAGCCATGGGCTGTTCACGTTTAAAGGGCTCATCCCTGCTCAGAGCCTCATCAGAGCCACGTGGTGGGTGTGGGAGAGGGGGGGTGTTGTGTGAAGTGATCATCTCAGAGAGCCTGCAGGCCCTCCATTTATATGGCAAACCCACCAGGCATTGCTTGCTATGGGAAAGGGGGCCTGGCAGGTTGAAAGCATTGAAATGAATGCGGAAGAAGCAGAACCCTGCATGCCCCTAGGGCTTACCATGGCTGCCTGCAAGCTGAATTCTGTTGCCCAGCTGCATGTGATGGCTTACTCACACCAAAGTGGCAGGCACTTCAGTATAAGAGGCAAAATGCGACCTTGTACAGAAAGAACATGTGCTGTGTACTATTAATTGCCTGCTTCACTGAGAAAGAGTGTCCTCTTTGTTCTCTAAAATGTGTCTTTTAAAATACTACCCTACCTTTTTCTCCTCCCGCAGGTGCAAATGTTTCAACGTGGCCCCTGTCTACTCCGTCCCAGAGGCTGGTCCAGATTAGAAGGTGGAAAAAACGAACTCGGGATGACATGTTCGCCGAGCTTATGCAGTCCTCTCACACTGATAGGGCCCAGCTGAATGCGTGGAGGCAAACAATTGCAGAGTCCCATAAAGCATTAAATGAACACGAAGAGAGGAAGGACGCGTGCGATGAGAGCAGGCAGGATGCTATGGTCAAGCTCATGGGGAAGCAAACTGACATGCTCCGCTGTATGGTGGATCTAATGTGGGAAAGGCTGCAAGACCACAGACTGCCACTGAAACCCCTGTATAACTGGCTTTCCTCCTCCCCAGGTTCCATAGCCTCCTCACTCAGACACCCAAGAACATGGGGGGGAGGGCTATGGGGACCACACACTCAACCCCAGAGGACTGCACAAGCAGCAGAAAGCTGTCATATCCGAAATTTTGATTTGCTTTCTGGACTTGTCCTTCCCTCCTCCTCCACCACCCTAACCCAATCTCCCCTGCCCCCGGTCTACCTTCTGATTTCTCTCAATGTGTTGTGCAACAAATAATAAAGAACAGTTTTTAAACAATTGTGACTTTATTTCCTTTCATATCTATAGAGGGCAGGTAACTTCAACAGAAACAAACACAAGTGTCACACCGTACCCTGGCCAGTCATGAACCTGGCTTTCAAAGCTTCTCTGATGCGCAGCATGAGCTGCTGCACTCTTCTAATCGCCCTGTTGTCTGGCTATGCAAAATTGACCGGCAGGCGAGTTGTCTCAACCTCCCACCCTACGGTAAACGTCTCCCCCTTACTCTCACAGATATTGTGGAGCACACAACAAGCAGCAATTACAATTGGAATATTGGTTGTGCTGAGATCTAACCAAGTCAGTAAACTGCGCCAGCGCGCTTTCAAACGTCCAAAAGCACATTCTACCACCATTCTGCACTTGCTCGGCCTATAGTTGAACTGCTCCTTATTACTGTCCAGGGTGCCTGTGTACAGCTTCATGAGCCATGGCATTAAGGGGTAGGCTGTGTCCCCGAGGATAACTATAGGCATTTCAACATCCCCAACAGTAATATTCAGTCTGGGAAGTCCCTTCCTGCAGCTGTTCACACAGACCAGAGTTCCTGAAGATGCGAGCGTCATGCACCTTTCCTGGCCATCCCACGTTGGTGAAACGTCCCTTGTGACCCACCAGTGCTTGCAGCACCATGGAAAAGTACCCCTTGCGGTTTACATACTGGTCGTCCCAGTGTTCCGGGGCCAAGACAGGGATATGTGTTCCGTCTATCGCCCCGCTGGAGTTAGGGAACCCCAGCGCATTAAAGCCATCCACAATGGTATGCACATTTCCCAAAGTCGCTACCCGTGAGAGCAGCTGGTCAATGATTGTGTTGGCTGTCAGGTGTTGCAAGCTTCCACAGGACTATGGCCGCTCACTTCTCAACTGTGAGGGCTGCTCTCATTTTGCGCTTCAGGGCAGGGGACAGCAAGTCACAAAGTTCCATGAAAGTGGCCCTACGCATACAAAAGTTTTGCAGCCACTGGGAATCATCCCAGACCTGCAACACTATGTAGACCCACCATTCTGTGCTTGTTTCCTGGGCCCAGAATCAGTGTTCCATGGCATGAACCTGGCCCAACGCCACCATGATCTCTCAATCGCCACATGCCATGCTTCTAGGAATGTCTGTGTCCATGTCCTCATCGGTATAGTAATCGCAGTGTCGTCGCTTCCTCGCCCAGTTGTGCAGGTACTGCACATACTGCTGGATAATGCGCGAGGTATTTACAATGGTCAAAACTGCAGCGGAGATCTGAGCAGGCTCCATGCTTGCCACGCTATGACGCCTGCATAGCTAATCCTGGAAAAAGGGCGCAAAACGTAGGAGAGCAGAATGGCAGCGGAAGAGGTGCTGTTCAGTTCACGATAGCCGAAAAAGGTGGGAAATGGTTGTCTTCTTTAGCTTTCACAAAGGCGGGAGCCCAGGACAGACAACATGGAGAAGCTCAGTAGCGTGGCAAGAGTGGGAGATCAGAGTTGGCGGCGGAAGCTATGCTGCTTGGTTCACGATGGCCGAGCAGAGTTGGCAGTGGAAGTGGTCGATGAGGAAGAGAAAGAGTAGATACTTATAGAGATTACATAGAAAGGCAAGAGGAAATGTGAGGTGGATTCATAGTAGCAGGAGAGAAGCGGTGCACCATACTACACTGTCTGCTGAAAGCAGTATGGTGTCTGCATGCCAAAAAGGTGCGAAATTATTGTCTGCTTTAGCTTTCATAGAGGGAGGAGCAACTGATGACAGACACCCAGAAACACCCACAAGAATGTTTTTACCCCATCATACACTGGGAGCTTAACCCAGAATTCCAATGGGCGGTGGGGACTGCGGGAACTGTGGGATAGCTATCCACAATGCACCCTCCGACATTTGATGCTAGCCTCGGTACTGTGCACACACTCCACCGAATTCACATGCTTTAGTGGGGACACACAAGACCGAATGTATAAAATCGCTTCTGAAAATTCAAATAGAATCATTTCGAAATAATTTCGTACTGTAGATGTACCCTTATTGAAAGAGCTAAAGGAAGATAGGAAAACATGGGGTCAATAAGTTTATTTTGTTGCAACTGTTCCTTGTTTTCGAGCTGGACCCAATGTGAGAGTCCAATTTAAATCAAGTATCAGGGGGTAGCCGTGTTAGTCTGTATCTAGAAAAACAAGACACCCAAATAAATTTGTTAGTCTTTAAGGTCCCACTGGACAATTTAAATCACTTTCCCTGATACTCTGAATCAGGGCATTTGTTTTAGCTTTTGAGAAGAGCATATCTGAATTTGTAAATTGTAGTATGAATGGAAAAATATTTCAGGAAACATACAGTGTATTGTACTAGGCCTTCACCTTTCAGGCCGAGCTGGGCCTGGGAAAACTTGCAATAAGGGTGTCAAGGGTATTTTTAATCCAATTTGGAGCGGTGGAAATATTCATCTTTTCCTGCCCCTGCTCCTTCAGACAAATAAACCAAGACATTAGTTTGTTGAAACAACCCAGAAATACTGTTCAGAGTCAAGGAGCAACCAAGTACTTTCCAGAGGCTACATTGGGGCCAGAGCTACAGATTAGTTCCTGCCCTCTCACTGTTATGTAGTTTGGCAAGAGAAATGTAAACCCATACTTGACTCTGTGGAAATGCAAGGCAGATTATCTGGGTTCTAAACAACAAAACAAAACAGGAAAAGACATATACTCAAAATGGTTTCTAACAGCAAAACTAATCTATATTATCGGTTTAACACCTCAGGCAGTGATCTGGGCAGATCTCCTTAGCTAAAACAGGGCTGAGCCTTCTCACTACGAAAGGAGATCCCCAAGGAAAATCCACTCACTTCAGAAAGTCGTGCTGGTGATTCAGTAGGTGGCACTCTTCACTCAGTCAGTTTCAACCAAGGCACTGGCCTAGTGTTAGGGATGCTGTGAGTTAAAGGTCCCATCTTCCAGGGAAGATGTAAAACCAAAGGTCTGTAGTCAATAAAGAACCCCTTGGGGCTTTTTGGAGTTAGGGAGTTATAGATCAGTTATAGATTTCACCTTAGATGATAATTCTGCCTCCCTCAACTGCTCTTTAATGGGTGATTTTGTTTTTCACTGTTGCTGTTTGCTGCTAAACATCTGGTGTATTCCATCCCAGAAGTGACAGCATTTCATTGGTGGTTTAAGTGATTATTTAATGTGAAAGACATATTGTATAATAAAGGCAAGAAACTATACTATGTTAAGTGTGACCCATTAATTTTGAAAAATCTTTTAATTTCTAAGGGCCTCTCTCCCATATCTGCCTTGAATTTAATTAATGGTTTAAATACCAAAATAACTTTTGCTGTATCTTTTTCTCCCTTCCTATCTATACGGGAAGAGAGGAACAAATACATTCTATAGCTGGGAAGTTATTGAACACTGAGATCCAATGTCAGCTAGTTTAGAAGGGGAAATTTCCCTAGTTATATCTTCTCCACCTCCCAAATAAATCACTGGAATGAAGGGAAATGTCAGTACACAAACTAAATCTTTGGAGGAAGGTCAGATTCGGGGTGGTTCCTCAGAAACTCACAGTAGATGGGAGATATCCTCTCTACCCCCTGAAAATTGCCAGCTTGTGTTATTTTTCTTCAGTACACCTACATTTCCAGATTTCCTTTGAGCTAAACCATTTCCTGTGTGCAAAGCCCGAATATGCTGTATTTGCATGAATGCTTCCCGGGGAATGGAATCCTCTCCCAAGCTCAGGAGCACCTCTAGAACTGCTCTGCAGCCATCATTATGATCACTGTGCCTCTCATCCCACACAGAGAGGTTTGCCAAGAGGAACTACAGATCCTGAAACTATTTTTATTATTGTGGTAGTGCCTAGGGGTCTCAATCAGGGCTCCACCGTTGCTAGTTGCTGTACAACTGTATATCAAAAGATAGTCCCTTCCCTGAAGAATTTACAGTCTAAGTAAATTGTAAGAAAATGTAACTAGTGAAGATTCAGGCATTTTTGAAAAGAACTCTCTGGTATGAACTGTAGCATAAGTCCCTGTGGGACACAGGGGTCACTTGGTGGTGCTATTTATAATTTGCACCTGTTCATGCTCTAGGTAGTCCCTTGCCCCTCTTCTGGGATAAATTCTATTGTTGATGATTGAATTACAACTTTGTTTTCAACATTAACCAAGAAAAACAAATGAATTGCTTTTGAAAGGGAGTTAGGGTCACTGACCATACCTTGTTTTCCTGTCATTTTCAGAAGAATCACTTGTTCTCTGCCGTGCAGAGGAACTTTATGTCGTCACAGCCTTTGTAGTTCTGGCATCACACTCTTTCCATAAGAACTTGTTTTGCCAAGCATGCATAAGCTGTGAAATTCACCCCCCTGTCTATATGTAGGGCCTGATTCTCCAATGATCTGACTCGTGTCATAATTTATATCAGGGCAAAGTAAATGTGAAATGATACCAGATCAGAAAGGCAGCATTTTACATTCCCTTTTCACCAATGTAATTGACGACAGATGGAGAACAGAGCAATGGAGACTCAAGTCCTGATTTTTAGCCAACAGTGCAGACCCCTAGTATACACCCAATTTATACCAGTGCAACAGTTTGCCCTGAGGTAGCTTACCCCACATCACACTGCACCCGCATAAATCATGTTTACACTAGGGCTGCCAATTAATCACAGTTAACTCACGTGATTAACTCAAAACAAATTAACTCGATTACAAAAATTAATCATGATTCATTGCAGTTTTAATCACACTATTAAACAATAATAGAATACCAATTTAAATATATTACAAATATTTTTGGATTTTTTCTATATTTTCAAATATATTTTGATTACAACACAGAATACAAAGTGTGCAGTGCTCGTTTTATATTATTATTTTTATTACAAATATTTGCACTGTAGAAGAGAAAAGAAACAGTATTTTTCAATTAACCTCATCCAAGTACTGATGAGCATGAAAATGCAACTTACAAATGTAGATTTGTTTGCTACATAACGGCTCTCAAAAACAAAACAATGTAAAACTTTAGAGCCTACAACTCCACTCAGTCCTACTTCTCATTCAACCAATTGCTAAGACAAACTAGTTTGTTTACATTTACAGGAGATAATGCTGTCCACTTCTTATTTACAATGTCTCCTGAAAGCGAGAACAGGTATTCTCATGGCACTTTTGTATCCAGCATTGCAAGGTATTTACATTTCAGATATGCTAAACATTTGTATGTCCCTTCATGCTTCGACCATCATTCCAGATGACATGCTTCGATGCTGATGACACTTATTAAAAAAAATGCATTAATTAAATTTGTGACTGAACTCCTTGGGGTGAATTGTTTGCTCCGTGGTTTTACCTGCATTCTGCCATATATTTAATGTTATGGCAATCTTGGATGATGACCCAGCACATATTGTTCATTTTAAGAACACTTTCATTGCAGATTTGACAAAATGCAAAGAAGGTACTAATATGAGATTTCTAAAGATAGCTACAGCACTCAACTCAAGGTTTAAGAATCTGAAGTGCCTTCCAAAATCTGAGAGGGATGAGGTGTGGAAGTATCAGAGGGGTAGCCGTGTTAGTCTGGATCTGTAAAAGCAGCAAAGAATCCTGTGGCACCTTATAGACTAACAGACATTTTGGAGCATGAGCTTTCGTGGGTGAATACCCACTTCATCAGATGCATGTAGTGGAAATTTCCAGGGGCAGGTATATATATGTAAGCAAGCTAGAGATAATGAGGTTAGTTCAATCAGGGAGGATGAGGACCTGTTCTAGCAGTTGAGGTGTGAAAACCAAGGGAGGAGAAACTGGTTTTGTAGTTGGCAAGCCATTCACGGTCTTTGTTTAATCCTGAGCTGATGGTGTCAAATTTGCAGAAGAACTGAAGTTCAGCAGTTTCTCTTTGAAGTCTGGTCCTGAAGTTTTTTTGCTGCAGAATGGCCACCTTAAGGTCTGCTATAGTGTGGCCAGGGAGGTTGAAGTATTCTACAGATTTTTGTATCTTGGCATTCCTAATATCTGATTTGTGTCCATTTATCCTTTTCCGTAGAGGTGTGGAACATGCTGTCCAAAGTCTTAAAAGAGCAACACTCCAATTCAGAAACTATAGAACTCGAACCACCAAAAAAGAAAATCAACCTTCTGTTTGCAGCATCTGGCTCAGATGATGAAAAATGAACATGTGTCAGTCTATATTGCTTTGGATCGTTATCGAGCAGAACCTGTCATCAGCATGGAAGCTTAGCGATTGGCTGAACAAGAAGTACGACTGAGGGGACTTGTAGGCTCTAGGTTTTTTTTAACATAACTGCTCTCAAAAATAAAACAATCTATATTTGTATGTTACACTTTCACAATAAAGAGATTGCACTATAGTATTTGTATGAGGTGAATTGAAAAATACTATTTCTTTTATCTTTTTTACAGTACAAATATTTGTAATAAAAATAATATAAAGTAAGCATTGTACACTTTGTATTCTGTGTTGTAACTGAAATCAATATATTTGAAAATGTAGAAAACATCCAAAATATTTAAATAAATAATATTCTATTATTGTTTAACAGTGCGATTAAAACTGTGATTAATTGTGATTTTTTTTAATCATTCGACAGTCCTAGTTTACACTAATGCTTTGCACGAGGGCTATCGCTATTACAGTGATGGATAAAATCCCAGTATAGACAAAGGCTGAGAGTGGGAGTTAATTTCTCAGTTAGTGTCTGTCCTCAAACAAAGGAAATGGGCTTTATGGAAGGAATTCTGAGGCAGTTTTGGGGAAGAAATCTATCCTCCAGCTGTGGACTATATTCTAGGACTCAGACTGGATCAGAGGCTGCATACCCTGTACACCTCTACTCAAGGGTTTGGTGGCAACTGGATCTGTGTTATCACGGTCCTCGTGACCATGCCCCAGGGACCTCCGTCTTCCCAGACTCTCTGTTCTGGGTTTTGCAGAGCTGAACAGAACCTAAGTCCAACATGTGGAGTTCATGGCTCCCTGTGCGTCAGGACCATAGTGGTTCCTCTGCCTTGGAGGCTTTCCACGACTCCTGTACCCATGGGTAAATTTCACTCTATGTAAACTACTAGAAACTTAATCTGAACTTATTCTTTGTACCTCTCTCTGGCTCAATGACAGCAAGTACAAGTTAAAGTTGAACAAGCCCAAAAGATTACAGCTTCAGTTTTGGTCTATCAGAAGAACCTTGGCTGTCAGTAGCTGTTTCTACTTTCTCTTCCATAATCAGCTTTTATGACAGTATACACAACCCAGTCTGGAGCCCAGTCTAGGATAAAGGCAGTGAAAACTGCTGCAACATGCTAGCATCTAGTGCTGAGATTTTCAAAGGGATGTAAGGGGGTTAGGTGCCCAACTCCAATAAAAATACCCTTTGGAAATCCTCAGCTGAGTATCCTCCTGTATTTGGATCACTGTCTTGTGTGACATCGCCACTGATGCAGGCCAGTAGAGGGAACCGTCTCCTTGCATGAGAAGGATAGTGGCTACCTGTCCTGAAAATGGCAGGACAGGTCTGATTTCTGAGCATTATTCCTGCAGCCCAGTCTTTGCATGGCCCCCAAAATAAGATAATGCTCTTGGCTGTTGTAGCAACTAACTTTAGTACAGAATGAGAGAAGACACAAGATTGTTGGCAGGCTCCTGGACTGCACAATAAGTATATTTTACAGCAATGGCTAGAGGTTTTGGTATAAAGATAGCTCTGATACATAATTCACCAAGGCAGGGAAAGATCAAGGAAACTGCTCAAACTGCATCTCAGAGCATCCACAACCATAAAAAATATTTGAGCCCATATAGACTTCAGACCGCCAGCATGTCTAAAGTGCTCTTGTGTAGTGGCTCACTACCTAGTCATGTTCTTTTTAATAAAGTTGGGTCTGTCAGCAGCCTGTCTGCTATCTTATGGTTTGTGAAACAGCTCATGTTTAGGGCTCCATGTTTGTCACAGAAGTCACAGATTATGTGACTTTCCCTGACTTGTGCAGTGACTGGAGTACTTGGCCTGGGGGTCGCCTAAGCAGCTTGGGCAGCCCCTGGACCAGGTGCACCGACCACTGCTGGGGCAGTCTCGGGCCCCCCTACCCCACAACAGCAGGAGTTTGCGTGTGGGGGGGCTCAGGGCTGGGGGTTGGGGTATGGGGGCTTACCTGGAGGGGAGAGGCTCCCCGGAAGGGTGACAGCAACTCCCCTCCCTCAGCTCCTAGCTCCGCATGCTGCCTCTGGCCGCAGGCATCGCCTCCGCTGCTCCCATTGGCTGCGGTTTCCTGCAGAACCAGAGATTGGGGCAAAGTAAAGGCAGTATGTGGAGCTAGGAGCTGGGGTTGCCGCTTCCCAGCAGCCAGGTAAGATGTCTGCCCTAGCCCCACCACCCACATCCCCAGCACCTGCAGCGACCCCTTAGCCATCCCCCCCAGCACCCATGACACCCCCAGGTCTGCTCTCCTGAGCTGCACCTCCAAGTTTTAGTCAGGGGTATATAGTAAGTCATGGACAGGTCATGGGCCATACATTTTTGTTTACTGCCCGTGACCTGTCCATGACTTTTACTAAAAATACCTGTGACTAAAACGTAGCCTTAATCATGGTATATGTTCAGACAACTCCTCCCCTGCCTGCAAGCCAGTTGCTAGTGCAAGGGTTCACCACCACTTTCATTTCATGAACCTACATTTAGCTATGTTCAACTGTTCCTCTAGCATCCTGGGAGGCCCTATTGGAATCTTTGCAATGGTTTATGGGAAACTCCTGTGCCTGAGGAGGATGGACTGGCCATGGCTGAGCAAGCCCACTTCATCAGAAGATTAGAGACAGGGAATGGGAACAGTTATAGAATTACAGAAATGTAGGGCTGGAAGGGACCTCGAGAAGTCATCCAGCGGGCCTGGCCACCACTTCCCGCAGCTCCCATTGGCCGGAAACAGCTAACTGCAAATGTAAACAAACAGGCCATGCAAATGTAAACAAACGGGCTGGTGGCCCGCCAGTGGCTTTCCGAGATGGGCCACAGGTTGCCCACCACTGACCTAGACCATCCCTGACAGGTGTTTGTCCAACTTGTTTTTAAAAACTTCCAATGATGGGGACTCCCCAACCTCCCTTGGAAGCCTATTCTAGAGCTTAATTACTCCTATACTTAGAAATCTGTTTTTCCTAATATCTAGCCTAAATCTCCCGTGCTGCAGATTAAGCCCATTAGTTCTTGTCCTACCTTCAGTGGACATAGAGTACAATTGATCACAAACCTCTTTATAAGAGCCCATAACATATTGGAAGACTATCAGGTCCCCCGAGCCTTCTTGTCTCAAGACTAAAAATGCCCATTTTTTAAACTTTTCCTCATAGGTCGGGTTTTCTAAACCTTTTATCATTTTTGTTGCTCTCCTCTGGACTCTCCACTTTGTCCACTTCTTTCCTAAATTGTGGTGCCCAGAATTGGACACAGTACTCCAGCTGAGGCCTCACCCATGCCAAGCAGAGGGGGACAATCACCTGCTGTGTCTTACATACAACACTTCTGTTAATACACCCCAGAATCTTATTAGCCTTTTTTTTTCAGCTGCATCAAACTAATGACTCATTTTCAGTTTGTGGTCCACCATAACCTCCAGATCATTTCCAGCAGAACTACCACCTAGCCAATCATTCCCAATTTTGCAGTTGTACATTTGATTTTCCTTCCTAAGTGAAGTACTTTGCATTTATCTTTATTGAATTGAATCTTGTTGAATTCAGACCAATTCTTCAATTTGTCCTGTCTCCAAAGTGCTTGGAACCCCTCCCAGCTTAGCGTCAATCTGCAGATTTTATAAGCATATTCTCTACTCCCTTATCTAAGTAATTAATGAAAATATTGAATACTACGGGACCCAGGACTGACCCTTGCAGAATCTCACTAAATATGTCCTCCCAATTTCACAGCAAATCATGAATAACTATTCTTTGAGTACGATCTTTCAACTAGTTGTGCATCCACCTTATAATAATTTTATCTAGATCACATATCCCTAGTTTGCTTATGAGAATGTCATATGGAACGGTGTCAAAAACTTTACTAAAATCAGGTTATATCATGTCTACTGCTTCCTCCCTATTCACTAAGTCAATAATCCTATCAAAGAAGGAAAGTCTTATGAACTTGACTACTGATGATCCCTGAGGGGATCATGACTCTCCTGCTGTATTTATAGATCTCTTCTTTCACTTGCTATAGGCACCCAAGGAGCCACCTGAGTGTGAGAAATCACCTGACAGTCCCAGACTTATCCCCATGTTAGAACTAGAGATGGACCCAAGTCCAGACCTGGATTGGGATTCAGATCCAAACTTTCCAGAAAAAAGCAATGGGAAGGGGACAAACCCAGTTTGATCTGTTCTCGGGATGGGGGCCAGTAGCAAAGTTAAGATCTGAACCTGAGCTCCCCCAGAGTTGGGGAGTGTTTGGATATGAGCATTGATTCACAACAATGCCTCACTTCAGTTTTACATTGGCACAGGTTCATTCATTTCAGCAGAGTTACACCAGTATAAAACTTGAGTAATACATTAGTGAAATAGGCTCATGGGGTTTACATTCAATGCCTCTCTGATGGGAACTGACTGCCAACTATCCATTGTTTGACTCGTGCTATTCTGCACTGTAGAAAAATAGGAAAATGGAGGCTAACATATACAGAACTATCCAAAACTCTATTAAACAATGCTGCTTAATGTATGCCTTCCCCACGCTGCATAATGCACACTTTCCCCATGCCATGCAACACACACCTCTGCCCAGGGTGTATAATGCACATCCTTCCCAGTGTAACATAACACACATGCTAACAAATTGTCCAAGCAAAGGTTATTACTACATTGTCCAAGAGAAGTCTGTCACACAATGGGTAATAGAGTAGTTCAGGTTAGCAGGCTAATAATAGTCTATGGAGCAGATCAGAGTGCCAGTAAAGTTCATGCCAAGATTACATTTTCTAGATATACCCTTTAAAAAGTGATGGAAGCAAAGTTGATCTGTTGCGTGTGCACCTGTGTACAAGTGTTGTCTGGTTAGCATCTAGTTTCTGAAGGAGGTCGCATGTTTATATTCCAGATAATTGGGTGGATCTCTTAATCAGGAGTCCGGAATTGTGTCCAGAGATATTTGGCATTTGGCACTTCTTTCCCCCATGAGGCATTTGCTTTAGCATGACCAAACAACTCTTGTTGCTGGAGAGTGAAAAATAAAGCCTGAGAAATCAAATCACAGGATGTGATCCAAAGCCCACTGAAGTCAGTAGGAGCCTTTTAGAATAGGCTCATGGTCTCTCTCCCGTGAGGAGGTGCAGATTATTGACTAGGCTACTGGGCATTCCAAATGTATGATTGCACTGAAGAACATCATTTTCAGAGAACTCCCATTAGCAACTCTTGGTAAATGACTATGAAAAATATCATGCTTATTACTGTAGCATGCTTGGTGTAAAATAGGGGTAGGCAACCTATGGCACGTGTGCCAAAGGCAGCACGTGAACTGATTTTCAGTGGCACTCACACTGCCCAGATCCTGGCCACTGGTCCGGGGGGCTCTGCATTTTAATTTAATTTTAAATGAAGCTTCTTAAACATTTAAAAACCCTTATTTACTTTACATACAATAGTTTAGTTATATATTATAGACTTATAGAAAGAGACCTTCTAAAAAGGTTTAAATATATTATTAGTGTGCGAAACCTTAAATTAGAATGAATAAATGAAGACTCGGCACAGCACTTCTGAAAGGTTGCCAACCTCTGGTGTAAAAGGTTGCCTAGTGCTTGCAATGAAAATAGGATCATTAAATTTAGCACAGGGGTTTAGACACCTGAGGTGATCATGTTGTTATTACATAGAATATCAGAGTGAGAAGGGACATCAGGAGGTCATCTAGTCCAGCCTGCTGCTCAAAGAAGGACCAGTCCCCAGACAGATTTTTGCCCCAATCCCTAAATGGCCCCCTCAAAAATTGAACTCACAATGCTGGGTTTAGCAGGCCAATGCTCAAACCACTGAGCCATCCCTCCCCCATGGGGGCTTGTGAGCTGTCAGCCTCCACTGCAAAGCCCGCTTTGCCGCCAGCATTTATAATAGTGTTAAATATATAAAAGAGTGTTTTTAATATATAAAGGGGGTCGCAATCAGAGGCTTGCTATGTGAAAGGGGTCACCAGTACAAAAGTCTGAGAACCCCTGATTTAGCAAGTGAAAAATCCTATTCGTGACTAATTCAATTCTCCTGCAAAGGCAGGAATCTCTTAAGAGTGGATACATATCTTACAAATACAACTTCATGTTTGTAATCTTATGCACAAATTACTTCCTCATCATTTACACTGTAAGCATCAAGGGAATATGTTGAGTGAATATCTCTGAGTATTTGCAAACATAACTTTGTGATACAGCAGGTTTTTGCTCATGCAGGCATCTGAACCTGCTCAGAAAACAGAAGTGGCTTGCAAACACAGCTCCCTGAGGGTATCTGTGTTATCTTCTGAATCTTTGTTGCTGTAATATGCAGTGTGAAGTGAAATCCCAGGGATCAAAAAGTTACAAGAACATCTGCAGACACAGGAATTGTTAAACTGTGATGAGGTAGGCTGCCCCCTAGAGTAGGAAGAAAGAACAGCCAGTGTTTCATGCTAGGAGGCTCAGTGGGCTGAGCGAGATGGCCAACAACTCAGGAGTTAGGAAAGAATCTGATTGTCTGAAAAGGAGATAATGACTTGCGTGAGGGACAGTGAAAGAGTCCTATATCTGGATGGCAGTAAAATGAGGGAAAGTAGATAAAAGCATGAATTAAACATAAGGAATGTTTCAACCACTGCCTCTGAAATGAAAGGGGTAAGGAAAGAGCTTAGAGTAGAAACAGACACAGACTTGGACATGATGGAATCCGAATACCTAAAACTTAAACTCCTTTCATCCAGGAAATGCTTAAGAGTGTTTATGCAAGAACTTTATATTATTGTACCTCCTAGAGTGCGGTATCTGCTTAAGCATGACATTTTAAAATACTTCTTGCAGACTTGAGACATGCAATATATAACTGAGTGCAAACGTTTAGACCTCAATACTGCCCTTTGATAGTTGCCTGCGTATCAATGAACAGCTTGCGACATTAGCAGCGAGTAGATGCTTCTGCAAGCCTGTGTATAAAGATGTAGTAAAGTGTAGTCCAGCTTCCGCAGTCATTACTTATGGATTATGTTGTCTGCTAGACTAAACAGTTTTCTGTAGTGGCATGAGTAAGAATAAAGTGGTTTTAGGATCTGGAAAAGTCAAGGAGAAAATAGCTCAGAGGAACTGTAATCTTGAGATAGGGAGCTGGCTTTTCACTGCTACATCAAGGCCAACTGAGTGAATGCAATGTATTGACATGAGAGAAAAGTGTATTTTCTGCTCTCAAAGCCTGATCCAGAACCCACTGTACTCAGCAGGAGCCAATTCAGGGTCAATGGACTTTGCCTCAGGTCCTTACCTCTTTGTGATGTTAAGGTACTAGATTGCATTAAATAACTGTTCTCTTAGCCTACAGCTGATCCTGCCTGCCCAAGATTGCAGTGCATGGACAGTGTGGTGTGTGGGATAGCACATACTGCTACTGTCCATGCTGTATCTGTTCTATGGAGAGGAGTCACTGGGCCATGCTTCTTCCCAGCCCCAAAACATGCACTGCCACGCCCAATCTTTGGCAAGGAGGTTCATTTTCTTAGCCAAGGTTGGCAAGCAAACAGGAAAACTGTCTTTTAACTTCTGCCTTAGCCTCAGGCCCATCCTTCCCCTAGGGTCTCTGGCACTCCTGTTCCTGGCAGCCTCCCAGTTTCAGTTAGCTCTGCTCCCTTCCTGGAGCAGCAGCCTCAGGCTGCTTCTCTGAGCCCCTGTGCCAGGGACCCACCACAGGAGCTAACTCCACTCTGTTGTGGCTTCCCTTCTCCCGGGCACAGCTGATCTCAGTCCATCCCCCAGCTGCCCATTAGCAGGCCTTTAGTGGCCCAGGTGCAGCCCCGCCCTCTTTAATAGGCTGGATTGGACTCACCAGCTCTGGGCTGGGGCACTGGGCTTAGTCTATCTACAGCAGGGGTCTGCAACCTTTCAGAACTGCTGTGCCGAGTCTTCACTTATTCACTCTGATTTAAGGTTTCGCGTGCCAGTCATACATTTTAACTTTTGTAGAAAGTTTCTTTCTATAAGTCTATAATATATAACTAAACTATTGTTGTATGTAAAGTAAATAAGGTTTTTAAAATGTTTAAGAAGTTTCATTTAAAATTAAATTAAAATGCAGAGCCCCTCCGAACTGGTGGCCAGGACCTGGGCAGCGTGAGTGCCACTGAAAATCAGCTTGCATGCTGCCTTAGGCATGCATGCCATAGGTTGCCTACTCCTGATCTACAGGGACCAGCTACCCCATGACAAGAGGACTTGTCTAGGTTTATCATTGTAGCACCTTCTACAAATCCTAAATTTGCTTAAAACATATTCATAAAGATTTGTCACAATCAGTCTTGGTGGACGGTATGTGGCTGCTGGGTGCAAGGAGAAATCTGACCTATTCAATCAGTGACTTAAGGTAAATCCTTAATTTATATCATTATCTCTGATATACTGGGTGCGCAGCTATAAACAGATACACAAACATGCCCTGATATCCCAGGAATGGGATGTAAAATAAGATTTTTTCAGAAGGGAAGTATAGATATATTGGTATTTATGTAAACATGTACATAATTCCACACTTGTGGTAATAATAGCCGTGTGATCCGTTTCTGCAGCAATGTGATAAACTGCACCACCCAGGTGATAAACCAATGTGATGCTTCCCAGCGACATAAGGCATCTCACCACCACCTGTCCATAGCTTGCTTGTGCCTTTTGTGGATCAGTTCCCTGAAACCACCAGCTTCTGGCAACACAAGCACTGCCTTCCAGGCTTCCGCAGGCTGCTCTCTCTGTACAGGTAGTGATAGGCACACACCAACTCCCAAGAGTTCCCTGCTGTGTCCAGTCCCTTATCCACCGAATGCTCACAGAATTACCAGGCTTGCTGGTCCCAAAGGAACAATTCACTGCAGCTTATTAGATATACCTTAGAACACAGCTCTGCTGAACACAAAGCACTTAGATATATTTATAATGAAAACGAGAATAGGAAAACAGGGATAAGTTTATTATCAAAGAACAGGGATTGAAGTGATAGTGAATAAGAATATTGGCAATAAACGGTTACATATACAACAAAACCATAACACGCGCTCTAAAACTTAAACTTAATTAACAGGATATCTTCTTTAGAAAGGAGGTTTTCCTCACCCAAAATATTTCCAGCATATTTCAGCCATGTTAGGCTGTGATCTTCTTTTAATGAAACAAGCAACACTGCCGCTTGCTGCCTCTGTGAAAGATACAGCCTTAGGGCTGGTCTCCACAACAAAGTTAGGTCGGGTTAACTACATTGCTCAGGGATGCAAAAAAATTTATGGCCTGTGCAAAGTAATTAAGCTGACATAAGCCTCACTGATGTAGACATTGCTAGGTCAATGGAAGAATTCTTCCATTAACCTAGCTACTGCCTCTTGGAGAGATGGATTTACTACAGCAATGGAAGAACCCCTTCAGTCGCTGCAGTATGCATCTACGTGACAATGGCGCAGCTGCAGCTATGTTGCTGTAGTGCTTCTAGTGCAGACATATCCTTACTTGAGGTCTACACTATAATCTTACTTCGGTAAAACTACATTGCTCAGGGGTATGAAAAATCCACACCCTGGAGTGCTGCAGTTATACTGACCTAACCCCTGGCGTAGATAGCGCTATGCTGATGGGAGGGCTTCTTCTGTTGTCGTAAACCACCTCCTCAAGAGGCAGTAGCTAACTAAGCCAATGGGAGAAGCTCTCCCACCAGTGTAGCAATGTCTTCACATTAGCACTATAGTGGCACAACTGCACTGCACTGTTTTAAGTGTAGACCTTCCCCAAGTCTATCTACCCAGTTATATCCTCGAAGCTGATTGTTTTCATGTGTAAATGGGGATCCCCTGCTGGTTCACGTCTTTTTCCTGTAAATTTCATCTCTTTGGGGATATTGCAATCCTTTGCTAGCATTTGGCTCAGACTGCAAATGGTTTCCCATTCTGAACCAGACAATACACAATTTACATGTAATCAGATAGATGGATAAACATTTCTTGCCTGGAAAAAAACTGCTTTTCACCTTTCCTGGTGACCAACCCCCTAGTTGCATATCTTAAGAACATTATTTTAAGTGTGTATATATATATATATATATATATATATATATATATATATATATATATATACTCCTTACACAATATCTGTACACACATTGCACAATTATGATGATAATCAGTGTGACACAGACTTTCATTAGAGACCTTACATGTCACCCTTTCGTGAACTATTATGTACACCTCAAACTCTGGGGATTCCTGTAACCCCTATGTACCGCCTCTGTGCCCTTTGCCAGTTGATATTAAGAAGTTCCTGGGTTACAACCATGTTTACCACACTTCTTTGACCTCCCTTGGATTCTGTCCACTAATACATCTCCACTGGGACTGCTTTAGGCATTTTGCACTGCCTAAAAACCACTGTGTTTTGTAAGTGTTTTGCAACAATCACTTTGATTGCCCTGGAAGTTTAAAGCATCCACATTTTCAAAGTGTAAGCCAAAACTTGAACTTTGATTTTCAGAAAAATGCATCATTCTTTCCCATGTCAGAGTTCAATTCAAAATGTGATGGATCATTTTCCAGAGATAATTTTTAATAATGTCCTCATTGCAGTGGTGAATGAAGCTCATGCTCCAATACGTCTGTTAGTCTATAAGGTGCCACAGGACTCTTTGCTGCTCATTACAGTGGTGAATGAAGCATCAGTCGTTTATTATCTGGCAGACAACATGCTACAAGAGTGCTAGGCAATAACATGCTAAAGATGATTCAGGAATAAGTGACGAGGGAGCTTTTACACTCCCATCTGCTTGATTACTCCACACAAATGGCTGAGAACGGCATTTAGATTTACTGTGTCTTGCATCTTTGTTCTGGTGACTGTTCGATTCATTGTCTTAGATTGGTTGTGTTCATTTACTTTCTTCAGTTGCATGTGTGAATACATGCATACAAACAGCTGCAACATGGTTTAGCCAGCCCTCGCTCTGGCTGGACACTGCCCTTACCCTTCTGCTCTGTCTATGAAGGTTAATTTCTCTTTTGGGCTGTAGTTAATACTTCTTGGTCCAGTGGGTGTGGTCCAGTGAGTGGTGCAGGAGAATGGCAGTCAAGGCTCTGGGATTCTACTGCCAGCTTTGCCTCAAACTTGCTGTTTTCCTTTTCTGAGCCTCAGTCTACCCATCTATAAGGCAGGTATAAAGATATTTACCTTTGTCATAGGGATGGTAGGAGGATTAATTCATGTCTGAGACAGATGAACGCTGTGATAAAAATAGAGATTATTACTGCATTGTTATTATTTTTTAAAGTGACTTAAAAACATAGATCATGCTAGCCACTTCCATGGTAATCCAGAGTGAACTGCTCCACTGTTGCCCCTTCAAAGATCCTGAGGTGAGGTGGGACTCAGGGAAAATCTGTTGGTGCTAGTGGTTGAAGTGCTACAGGATGTTGTGGGTTCAGTTTCCACTTAAGTTTCATTTTTGTTTGTACGGATAGAGACTTTCAGACAGGATAGGAGCACTGCAACAAGGTTCGTGCTTCCAGGTCCCCATCCAAAGCCCACAGAAATGAATGAAAAAAATGCCATTTGTTGGGTTAAAGTTCACTTACTCAGCAGCTGGGTCTACCAAATATTTATTACGGCAAAACACTCAGAGTAGCGATCCGTTACTCACACATAGGAAGCTCATCAGGATGATCTCATCAGTCACCTTCAGCACCAAACAATACAGCTTCAACCTCCCTTTATCACACCAACTTAGGCTATGTCTACACTGCGCACCGTACAGCAGCACAGTGCCGCTGTAAGGCATGCAGCGTATCCGCTCTTTGTTGGCAGGAGAGAGCTCTCCAGCCGACAAAATAAAACCACCCCCAATGAGGGACAGTAGCTTTGTTGGTGGGAGAGCGTCTCCTGCAGACACAGTGCTGTCCACACTGGCGCTTTTTGTCGGTAAAACTTTTGTCGGTCGAGGTATGAAAAGTCAGAGGTGTATTTTTTCACACCCTTGACCAACAAACGTTTTAGGAACGCAAGTACAGTGTACACATAAGCTTAGTTATAACTTTTTGGTTTTTTTTTATACATATGTATTAGTCTCTCATTTCTCTGTTAACTCTATTCTCCCAGCAGTATAGATTCAGTGTTAGTTCAAACCGGTCCTTCTAACTTTTTCGTTATTTTATCTTTTCTTGTTCTCACAAACATGATTGCTCTGCAATTTGTTACTCATGTTCAACACTAAATACGATTATTCTGCCATTTATCAAACATGCACTTCTTACGCTTCTACTTATGGTTACGCTGTTAAATGTTATCAGAACAGACTCTTAAAATATACAGCAGGCTTCAGTCAGGCCTAAATATCACTTTACTCCCTCCCAACACCATTGACTTCAATAAGTTTCGGATCAGACCCCCAGTGAACACGTGAGAATGCTCCAAACAGACAGACAGGGGCAAGCTCACGGAGCATGCACTTACTAGTGCAGGAGAGCTGCTATCAGGGCCAGCTCCAGGCACCAGCCCAGCAAGCAGGTGGTTGGGGTGACCATGGGGAAGGGGCGGCACGTCCGTTTCTTCAGTGGCAATTTGGTGGCGGGTCCCTGACTGCCTCTTAGAGCAAAGGAGCTGCCACTGAAGACTGAAGCGGCGGTGGTAGAGCTCCCGCAGATTATGATCGCGGTTTTTTGGGGTTTTTTGCTGCTTGGGCTGGCAGAAACCCTGGAGCTGGCCCTGGTTGCTATCACAAGTATTTTCCTCAAAGTGATATAGTCTAAGGTTAAGAGACTGAGGGAGGATTCACACAGCACCTTCCTAAGTCCCCCCAACCCAGAGACCAAGCATATCAAACCTGAAATATCCCATGTCTATTAGCTTGGGGAACTGGACAGTCCTGAGGTCAATTCCTTTCCCTGAGGTCTATCATATAGCATGACAGAGAGACAGTATTGCATGTTATTTAATTGTCTTTGTGATCATTTAAGTCCCCCAGATCCCTTTGCCAGGAAATTCTGATGATTAAACAGCATACTGCAGGGAAACTATATTTATCACCTTGTTCTTTCTTTATTAAGATGTGTTACTAATGAATACTGAAAAATCAGTGTTAGTACAGCATTTGTAGATTAACATTAGCTTAGTCACATATTTTTATAAGGGGCCAAGGGCTGGAATTCAATCAATCACTTGAATTCACATGGCCCTCTTCATGGGGACGTCATGCTTTGCCAGTCAGAGCAAACAGAGGCAGCTCAAAAATTCATGGCCAAGATTTACACAAGTTGTTAGTGGATTTTGGATGGTTCAATTTTTGGATGCCCCCAAGCTGAAGGCCCTGATTTTCAGAAAGCCAGACCTGTTTAAAGCATCTCAAATTTGGCATCTCAAAATAAATTAGTTGCTTCTGAAAATGTGGCCCCCGCTTTTAAACTTACATTTAAATGAAGGTAATGGTGCTACAACCACGTGGACAAAAAGTGTCTTCAGGTCCCTTGTGCCTGGATCACAGTTCTGGGAGAGGGGGAAACTTTTCCTTACTGCAAGAATATGTTTTTCTATCTACAGTGAGGCTAGCTTTGGAATTAGCATCTCACTCTCCCAGGTCAGGGAGCAGAAGGAGAAAGAAGGGGGATAATTGAACTGGGAACAGAAAGTGGGGAAACAATTATCTCCTTTATATGGGTGTGTGGCTCTCTAGATCCTTCCTGGAAAGATCTTTGGGGCAGAGAGGGGGATGTAAACCCATGGCTACATGTACATAGCTGTCATAATCACGGACAAAGGGATCAGAGCTAGAACTCAGGGCCTCTGACTCTAAAAAACACATGCCCCTACCACATGAACTAAAGGAGAATCTCTGTTACACATGCCTATTATTGGGGCTGATATCTCCTGTGGCCTCTAACGGCTTGAGAGCAACATGAGGAAGGTAAGAAATTTCTGGCGTTCACTGAGCGGGAGGGGGAGAAGCTTGAATTTCATGTGGCAGAAGCAGGAGCACAAGCACCATCACTAAGGCTCAAGAAGAAGGTGGATATAGTGAGAAGGTTGCAATAACCAAAAGTGGGAAATTACTAGAGCACACACTAATGCAGGGTTTCCCAAACTTGGGACGCCGCTTGTGTAGGGAAAGCCCCTGGCGGGCCGGACCGGTTTGTTTACCTGCTGTGTCCGCAGGTCCGGCCGATCCCAGCTTCCAGTGGCCGCGGTTTGCCACTCCAGGCCAATGGGAGCTGCTGGAAGCAGCACGGGACGAGGGATGTGCGGGTCAAGGGATATACTGGCCTCCTCTTCCAGCAGTTCCCATTGGCCTGGAGCGGCAAACCGCGGCCATTGGGAGCCAAGATTGGCTGGACCTGCAGACGCGGCAGGTAAACAAACCGGCCCAGCCCGCCAGGGGCTTTCCCTACACAAGCGGTGTCCCAAGTTTGGGAAACACTGCACTAAGGCCTGGGTAATAGGGATGGAAAAGAGAAAGGTTGGTCAGCATCCTTCATGGCCTTGCATGTTGTGTAGCTATTTACACCTTTGCCATGTAGCTATTTAAATTGTGAGTTGGTTCCACATTACACCAACTGGGCGTCGTGTGTAACCATTTCCCCCTAGGCAAAGTGAGAGCAATGCAGTGGAGCATCAGGCTCCTTGTTGAGAAAGGAGTGACAGGATTTTGTGGGGCACTAGCTGTAAGAAGATAAAAAAAAATGATACTAAGCATGGGTGATGGGAAGGAGTGGTGTGGTCAGAATTGGCAGAGAAAGGAGTGAGAGTTTAGCCACTACATTAAAAGGTGACCAAGAAAAAGAAACCAGCAATTTAGCAGGATATGTAGGTCTTCAGAACTGTCTATAATTTTACTACCAGTTCATGAATGGATCGGACAATAAAATAGAACTTTGCAATCTTCATGTGACACAAATTTCTCCAACAATTGTTTTCTTCAGTGTTAATTTGAGGGGTTTTGAGAAATTAGCAGAATAAAATTTGTTGAATCAGAGTAAATGGGTGATTTAAAAAAAATCTTGTATTGACTCTTCCAGGGGAAAAACAGGACTGGTCAAAGGCTTAAACGTGGACTCATCTGGTACAAAGAGGCCTTCAAGGACACAAGGATGAATCTGTTTGACCATCAGATGTGGACACTGCCCAAAGAAGGCTGAAAACTCAATTAGCAACTGGGCCTGTTTACAAGTCTGGAATTCAGACCCCTAGCAGCTGACTGGACCTTGTAAGCAACCTTAACACTCTTTTTCATTAGTAATTTCTTTACTGAGAGGCACGAATTTAGAAGTATTATATTAAACTGCATTTGCACTGAGGGCTTGTCTACACCAGTGGTTCCCAATCTTTCCAGACTACTGTACCCCTTTCAGGAGTCTGATTTGTCTTGCATACTCCCAAGTTTCATATCACTTAAACTACTTGTTTCCAAAACCAGACATAAAAATACAAGTGTCACAGCACACTCTTAATGAAAAATTGCTGACTTTCTCATTTTTACCATATAATAAAATTAATTGATTGGAATATAAATATTGTACTTACATTTCAGTGTATAGTATATAGAGCAGTATAAACAAGTCATTGTCTGTATTAAATTTTAGTTTGTACTGACTTCACTAGTGCTTTTTATGTAGCCTGTTGTAAAACTAGGCAAATATCTAGATGAGTTGATGTGCCCCATGGAAGACCTCTGCATACCCCCAGAGATATACATATCCCTGGTTGTGAACCACTGGTTTAAACTACTGCTTAAGTCAATGTAACTTACATCATGCAGGGGTGTGAAAAAGCCACTCCCCTCAGTGTGAAGGTTTCTCTGACATAGGGTGGAATTCAAGCTGTTTCTCCTAGGGCTTTGTCCTTTTTGGTACAATCTGCAGCTGATCCTCAGACTTCTCCTGTATAACAGAATTAATTGAATTATACTACTGAATAATTTTAGTGGTGTTTTTATCAATGGGTTGCATTTATCTCGTGGTTTCTTTATGGTGTAGAAGGCTCACAGAGCTCTTCCTTATACAGTAATACTTTTACAGCCAATTACAATACAGTAATTCATTTTATGCAGTAAGCTAGAGTTTGCATCTCAGTATAGATTTGCTCCACACATAAAGAACCTACATAATAGCACCAGTTGGAAAGAAGCCTATCATTACAGCTTGTTATCTATGAGAGTTTTCTCTACAGCCTCAATGAGAAATTAGGAAAGGAGCTGTCATTAGCCACTATAGTTTTATCTGCAAATTCAACAGAGCCCAAGTGACAGAAAAAGGTTGTCTGTCCTTTCCTGAGCTTTGTGAGCTTTTCCACTGCATAAATAGCCTAAACTTTAAGGGATCATTCTTCAGTAAAGACATGTGGGATATGGGATCCTAATTCCAGCTGGTATCAATAGCATAGTGATCATAAAACTTACCCCGGTGTCTAAGAGAGATGAATGTCTATCCACCAGTGAGAGTCTGGTTACTGCACATTAGTTCTTCCAGGGTTGTACTCTTTCTGGGTATCGTTGGGAACAAAGGCTTCCACATCAGAGACACCTTTATGGCTGCATAAAAACAACAGCTGCTTAAGAGGATGTGAACTCACAGCTGCAAGTCTCATGTGGGCTTATTGGTCTCCCATCTGCTTCTTTCAGGTCAAGAGTGCCCCTGGCTACTGGTACTAACTATGCACTTATGTTTTTAAGTGCACACAGAAGCAGACTCCTAGGCCACTGGCTCCTCTTATTTGCATGTCAGTCAATGATGCTGATAACTTTTCAGACTATGAAATCAACCAGAAGAGTATATGCTTCTGTTGGCATCTTCATTTTTAATGGAAAAGAATCTTTCCATTCTGAATTCATGCTGGGTCTTGTGAACAAGCAACATCCTTACCCCATTCTAGCACAGAAGAAACACACACTGGGTTAGAACTTGATTCTGCAGACACTTATGCACATGCTTAACTTTAAGCATAAAGTGAGTGAGCTCGGCGTAGCTCAAAAGCTTCTCTGTCTCACCAACAGAGGTTGGTCCAATAAAAGATATTACCTTACCCACCTTGTCTTTTTCATATCCTGGAACCAACATGGCTACAACAACATGGCATATAAGTAAGCATGTGAGCAGTAGGACTACTTGTGCTTAACTTAGTGCCCAAATTCACCCTTTTCCTAGGCTGTGTTTGTTAGCTGTTGAAATAACATAATAAGAGTCAGCATAAACCCACCCCCCCAGTCCAAGTGAGGACGTTTCTGGGGTTCCCCATCCTCCCTTTCTGTCCTGAACCAGTTTCCTCTGCCCACTCTCACTTCCCAGAGTGGAGTTAATGAGCTGAATTTTCCACAGTGACTCAGGAGCAATCAGTATTTTCAAACAGTCCCAATACGTGCTAAGAGGGTGAGTTAACAGAACAACTATGACTGCCTAGTCTACCTTGAGGCAACAAGAACTCTATGGCCAGCCTCATCTCTCAGATCTACTGAGAGGAGCTTTCCCATTGGACAAACTTTGGAAAAGAAGATCCTAAATATGAAAATTGATAATGATGGTATGTCTGATTCAGTTCTGGCGTAAGCAGATGCAGCTTCCAATGACATCAGCAGGAGTTGCACTGGCTTACACTAGGACTGAATTTGGCCCTGTATTTCTAAGAAACCAGCCCTGTCCCTGCCCTTGTACGCATTTCCTTAATTCCAACTGATGACTCTGTTTCAGTTTTGATCCATGTGTCAGACAATGCAATGCAAGTCCGCTGTCTTACAAGCCTAACAAGGATTTTTTTTACTTGGACCCTCCTGCTTAGATGATGCACGGCCACCAATGAACAAAGAGGAAAAGGTCTCAGCTTCTCTCCTCACCATAGCAACCAAACACCTTATGCACCAAACACTTTTCTGTTTCATAAGCTGGTTGCCATGGCAAATTACTTGTGTCAGAGGGGAACAGGAAGCATTCTGTGTTCTCTAAAGATAACAAAACAAATGTTTAAACTTTATTTATTAGTTCAATTTTTGCCATGTTGCAAGTGACCCCTGAGCTCTGAGGAGACCCACGTCAGTGAAGTGGCCACAGTCTTCTAAATGTATTAAAGGTACCCATGATTACTAATGTGCATCTACAGGAGAGTTGGATTCAGGGAACCTAAGTTATCTGGGAAGAATAGCAGCAAAATGATATTGGGGAGTCTGGCATTTCTCAGTATCCTCCGGAGGAAGTTCTGAAACCATGCAAGGCACGAAGCTGCACTGACATTAAGAATGGGTCAGATCAAAGGTCCATCTAGCCCAGTATCCTGTTTTCCAACAGTGGCCAAAGCCAGGTGCCTGAGAGGGAATGAACAGGTAATCATCAAGTGACCCATTCCCTCTCACCCATTCCTAGCAACATTCTCCTGTCCTTCCCACCTCCACAGATGCCCCAAGGAAGCCCTGATTTCAGTTACACAGAAGATGCCTATGCACACTTTGAGAAGGGACCAAATGAACCTGTGGTAAGAAAAGGATGGAACCACGGAAATAAGCAGCAATGTTCTGCTACCTAAAACAACCCATGCTAAGCAAAGTTAGCCATGATGACCCACAGTGCACCTCAACCTTAAATTGTTCCTAGGAGACAGTAAAGGATTCAGTCCAGCTACTTGCAGTCTAGATGCAAATGGCATCAATAATTCTCGTCAGTGTCCAGGACAGGGGGACAGGTTTTGATCTCCTTTACAACAGTGTAAAGTCAGCCTAACTCTATTCACTTCACTGGAGTTACTCTGGATTTACATTGGTGTAACCAAGGGCAAAATCTGGACACACTCATACTTACATCCCTTGGAATATAGCAAGCTGTGGTGTTTGCTATGTCAGTGAGAAAGTTATCATGGAGAAACAACTTCTGTGATTAGCTGAAGGGCCAGGGCATGGGGGAAGGATAGTTCAGACTTCAACTTGGCTGATTCCTGGGTTTCTCTAGTGGAAATAGATAAGTCAGAGGTACACCCTGCAGAATTATTTAGGATGAACTTCATCTATGATGGGATTTAAAGACCATTTTTTAAATTGTACCCTGTGTGAAGGTTTCTCTGACATAGGGTGGAAATCATTCCAAGCTACCTCAGGATACTTACATGCCTGTTTAAGGCAGAGCATAGCTAAGGAATGACAGTTCTAATGCATTTTTTTTTAAGTTACTCTTAGTGCTAGTGAACTGTAATCATGCCGTCCCAAGACTAAACATCTGTTTGCCCAACATGCCACTCCTGGGTGGGTTGCTGGTAGAGAATTTCAAACTGGGGCGTTGTGGATCCTACAGCATAAGTGGGAGTAGAAGACCCACTCCTTATTGCAAGAGGCTGATATCTTCTATTTATCCAGAGAACACATACAACATGGGCAGCACAGACGTAAATGTCCCTACACTGCCTGGCCAGAGTACCTCAGTACCAGTGGGACGGCTTGTAGGAGGGTGGTTGCACACTAATTCTGTAGTTTCCCTTTTTCTTGCCACTGGCATAACCAGCATCCATTTTGGCAGTTATGGTGGTTGCTTTATAAACTGAATAGTTATTGACGAGGAACAGGATTGAGGTCATCAAAGCAAAAACTTAACCATGAGATGGTAATGATTTTCACTGAATGTAGACCATCTCCAGGAGCAAGCCAGTGACCTAGAGAAAATGGAAGTACAGCTATCACTGGTCTGCTGATACAGCCATTGTGCACTATACTGTGCAGTGAGACAACAGATTTGAATCTACACTGGCAAAATTCAGGACCTGCAATTCACCACCAGGGCAGCTCCACAGTTGGCAGTGACTTTCAAAGCTGTACATCAGATAGTGCACATGTGTTTTTACTAGGGCTGTCAAGTGATTTAAAAAGTTTAACAATGCGATTAATAGTAGAATACTATTTATTTAAATATTTTTGGATGTTTTCTACATTTTCAGATACATTGATTTCAATTACAAATACAGAATATAAAGTGTACAGTGCTCACTTTGTTTATTTTTTATTACAAGTATTTGTACTGTAAAAAAAAAGTATTGTTTTCAATTCACCTAATACAAGTACCGTAGTGCAATCTCTTTATCATGAAAGTTCCACATTTGTAAGTTTAATTATGTACCAAAAAAACCTGCATTAAAAAATAAAACAATGTAAAATTTTAGACCCTGCAAGTCCATTCGGTCCTACTTCTTGTTCAGCCAATTGCTCAGACAAACAAGTTTGTTTACATTTGCAGTAGATAATGCTGCCCGCTTCTTGTTTACAATGTCATCTGAAAGAGAAAACAGGCATTCACATAGCACTGTTGTAGCCGGCGTCGCAAGATATTTATGTGCTAGATGCACTAAAGATTCATATGTCCCTTCATCCTTCAACCACCATTCCAGGGGACACATGTCTATGCCAATGACAGGTTCTGCTCGATAACAATCCAAAGCAGTGCAGGCCAACACTTGTTCATTTTCATTATCTGAGTCAGATGCCACCAGCAGAAGGTTGATTTTCTTTTTTGGTGGTTCGGGTTCTGTACTTCTCGCATTGGACTGTTGCACTTTTAAGATTTCTGAAAGCATAATCCACACCTCATCCCTCTCAGATTTTGGAAGGCACTTCAGATTCTTAAACCTTGGGTCGCGTGCTGCAGCTATCTTTAGAAATCTCACATTGGTACCTTCTTTGTGTTTTGTCAAATCTGCAGCGGAAGTGTTCTTAAAATGAACTACATGTACTGGGTCATCATCTGAGACTTCTGTAACATGAAATATAAGGCAGAATGAAGGTAAAACAGAGCAGGGGACATACAATTCTCTCCCAAGGAGTTCAATCACAAATTTAATTAACACATTTTTTTTTTAACAAGCATCATCAGCATGGAAGCATGTCCTCTGGAATGGTGGCTGAAGCATGAAGGAGCATAAGAACATTTAGCATATCTGGCACGTAAATATCTTGCAATGCTGGCTACAAAAGTGCCATGCAAATGCCTATTCTAACTTTCTGGTGACATTGTAAATAAGAAGAGGGCAGCATTATCTCTTGTAAATGTAAACAAACTTGTTTGTCTTAGCGATTGGCTGAACAAGAAATAGGACTGAGTGGACTTGCAGGCTCTGAAGTTTGACATTGTTTTGTTTTTGAGTGAAGTTATGTAACAAAAAATCTACAGTTATAAGTTTCACTTTCACGACAAAGATTGCACTGCAGTACTTGTATGAAGTGAATTGAAAAATACTATTTATTTTGTTGATAATTTTTACAGTACAAATATTTGTAATAAATATACACTTTGATTTCAATTACAATACAGAATACAATATATATGAAAATGTAGAAAAACATCCAAACTCTTTAATAAATTTCAATTGGTATTCTATTGTTTAACAGTGCGATTAAAACTGCGATTAATCGTGATTAATTTCTTTTAGTAAATCGCATGAGTTAACTGTGATTAAGTGACAGCCCTAGTTTTTACCTCTGTCTCATGTAGCCATACTCTGGGCAGGGATAGACGGGACAACACTAAAAATGCCCAAGCTTCCACCAACAGAACTGCACCACTAGTGAATTTTGCATCCCATTTCCCCTAGAATAGATGATGCCATGCTACAGAGACTAGTGGAGCTGATATGTTACAAAGGAGACAGTCTTTCTTCTATAAGTGTGGCAGAAGCAGTGACTACTTCCTCTTTAGGCTCTTGCTCTGGCCTATTAACAAAATCAAGTGAATGCCAGGATGATAGAAGTCCTTGAGTTATACCTCCCTACTGCATACATAATCACGATAGTGGTCAGGAAGGCAAACGAATGAATGGGTAGACTTTGGTATTCTCTGTCCACAGGGCACGTTCTCTTTAATTTGAGATCATGGGAGCATGCTGAAATGCTCCCCATTTCTCCCCCTTTATGTTCTCTCATATCAGTAGGCCTCATGTCTAACCAGCCTCCCTTCCAGTTGAGGAGGACAGCACTATACTTCATCTTTAGCTAGGCAGTGCCACTGCAGGTTTGGCTGGAAAGGTTTCTAGAGAGCTGCATACTCTGCCCTCTGCAATCTAGGGCTCTTCCAGTGGGGTTGCTCATCAGCAAGAGCACCTCCTCTTGGCCAGACATGGTACAGCAGTCTCTTCAACTCTGGCCCCCTCTGTCAACAATCCCTCCAAGCCTGTGGTGGTTTGCCCCTTCTCACAACTCAGCCCTCCATCCAGGTACTTATAGTCTCTGTCCCTTCCAAAGTAGTAAAGAGTCCAACAAAGAAGAAGTCTAATGACCTTCTACCAGCTTTTCAGCCCCACCCTGGTCTCAATAGTCCTTGTCCCCTTGCATCAGGGCAGCTTTTACATCTTTTTTCCACATAGCTGGTAGGGAGAGCCTCCTGCAGTCCTCTGGGTTCCAGCCCAGGCACCCTGTTTGAAGCAGCTCAGCCTGTATCTTCAGGCTCATTGCTGCTTCCCTTGGCCACTTCCTACCTTCATCTGCCTCCCAGACCCTTTCACAGAGAGATTCATTCTAGTGCTTTGTCCCTGGAGGGTCCAGCTGCTTCCTGCCAACTTACACTTGATGCAAAGCCATCCCCTTCTGCCTGGTCCATAAGCTTTTATCCTAACTCTTGATGGTCCACCAGTTAGCTGCAGCTGAGGAGGTATTTATTCTGTCTCTTAACCCCTTAGTGGCTATGGCAGGATAAGGTTTATATACCTCATCGTAGTTCTACACAGAATGTGCAAACTGCATCTGATATCTGATTGATGGCTGATGAGGTTTCAGACCAATTAATATTACTGAACAGGTATTCACATCATAGAAACCGTCATCAAGGCACCCTTGTTAGCAGTCTCACTATGGCCAGGTCTACACTATTACTCCTGGGGGAACTCTGCATCACTGCACGTGCGCGGAATTCATGGCCCCCACAGATTTCTTTGCTTACCCGCAGAAAAATGACTTCTGTCATGGAAGTAAAGGGAAGTCACAAGAGTGGTCATACGCCCACTACCTGGCAGTGCAGACAGGTTGGTTTGGGCATCCAAAGCAGCTAGTAAATACACATGCATCTGACGAAGTGGGTATTCACCCACGAAAGTTCATGCTCCAAAACGTCTGTTAGTCTATAAGGTGCCACGGGATTCTTTGCTGCTTTTACAGATCCAGACTAACATGGCTACCCCTCTGATACTTGGTAAATACACAAATCACCACTTGGGAGGAGCGGGACTGGGTAGTCATGTATGTGGGAGAGACAGAGACACTCTGTCCCTCTTGCTAACTCTTGCAGCATGCTCAGCATGGAGGGGCAGGGTTTAGGGGGTATTTCTGAAAAGGTAGGTGTGGGGCAGGCTCTGTTGCCTCAGGCAGAGGAGAATGTAGCAGACTGCCTGCTTAATGAATTGTTCCCATTGTTCTTAGTGAATTCTCCCAGGAGTACAAAATAGGTGTAAACATTTTAAGGCTCCATTACATTGCCAGAGTGGTGTAAAGGAGCTGTATTGTAAAGAACAGTATGTCCACATAAATGCTTATGGTGCTTTAATGATTAAAACGGGTCTACATTTCGATAGGAAATTTTTTCAGTCCAAAATGTGCTCCATGAACTGTTTGCTACTGATCTTTTTGGAGATGGTCAGTAGCCAGTATAAATTGTGAGTTTGAGTCCCCAGCCCTCACTTGCTCTTCAGGTGCTCATGATGACTAATAACTAGATGTAAAGAGTCAATACTAGCTATATTACTATTAGACAGAGGGGGTTTGATGATTTCCTCCAATGCTGCCCACTCCTATTCTCCATCCATTGTATTGTAGTTTAAATAAATTACCAAAATAATTGAAACTACCTGGATTATACGATATCATTTTGTCAAAAAACATGCAGAATTTTAAAATAGTGTTCAGAATTTTTAGGGTTTTTTTTGTTGCAGAATTTTTAGTTTTTTTGGCACAGAATTCCCCCAGGAATAACACTATAAACTTAAATCTGTATAACTAAGTTATGAAAAATCCACACCCGAGTGACAGTTATACTGACCTAACCCCTGCTGTAGACAGTGCTGTGTTTCTCCCATCAACATAGCTACCGCCTCTCACAGAAGTGGATTAACTATGCCCATGGGAGAAGCATCTTCACTGAAGCACTGCTGGAAGGTTTTAAGCATATCTTGCCCTGTGAGTGGAGAAGCCCAGGAGTGTCCTAGCACAGGGACTGAAATACCCTAAGGCACTATCTGGTAGAGCAGCGTGGGAGTTGCCCAGGTCCTTTATGTTCTGTGGCTAAACAAAAGACTCCATCCTCCAGAGTCATCAAACAGACCAGCACCTTTCACCAGCATTAAATCCAAGTTAAAAAGAAGTGAGGGAGGCTGGCAATGCAGGATGCCTTGTTCCTGCGAATATAAAAGGCCAGATCTTCAGCACAGCTCCACTGAAGTCAATGGAGCTAGGCTGCCTTATGGCTACTGAGGATATGGCCCTAAATGTGTTTTTATTAAAAAAAAAATAGAAGTGGGAGGAGACCAAGATTCATTAAACAACGTCTAGGTTTGTGGCTGGACCATTTGTGTTATCATCCTGATGTACGGTTATCACACAACATTAGCTGACCAAGTTCTTAGAGCAGCAGTCTAGAAACCATCAATACTCCCCAATGTCTCTCTAGCCCACGGGCTGACACCACAGGTTGAACGGGGCGCTAAAAATAAGGACTAAGCAGCAATTCCCCTCTGGCTACTGCGCCTTCCTCCAAGCCCCCAGCCCTCCCAGTGCCCCGGCGGAGGGGAAGGGAGGTGCCTGAAGCGTCGGTGACTGACGCAGCCCGCAGCCCACCAGGAGGCCCGGGGCTGTGCACCCGGGTGCCCGGGCTGGCGCGCAGCGCCTATCAGCGGCGGCGGGAGGCGGTGAGTGACTGGTGGGCGGGGAGCGGAGCCTGGGCGTGTACCGCTCGCTGCTGCCGGGGCTCGCCGAGCCGCCTCTGGTGCACACACACGTACATTGTCCGAGCGAGCTGCCGCCGCCGCAGCGAGAGAGCGCCCGAGGGCTCGGTGCCAATGCGGGGTGGGCGCTGCAAGCCGGGGGCTTCTCCACCACCCCGGTGGAAAGTTCACCTTCGCCTGGGCCCGCCGCACCATTGATCCCGAGCGGCCGCCGACGGGGAGGGAGGCAGGATCTGCGGCTCTGGCCGGGAGGGGGGATTTTTTTTTTTTTTGCCTTTTCCCTCCAAACTTTGTGTGCGCGCCTCCCGCAGAAGCCCCCTGCCCCTACCGAGGATTTGCCTCTCCTCCGCTCTCTGCCGTGCAAGGAAAGCCGCCGGGGCTGGCGTGAGCGCTGGTAAGTGCCCCCCATCCCCTTCGCTTTGGGGGGCTTGGAGGTGGCGGTGCAGCCCCGGGAGTTGTGTTTGCGGGTGGTTTCCAAAGTATGGGCAGCGGCAGGAGGAAGGGGCGGCGGGGGGGTTGATCTCTGCCTGTGCCCCCTCCCTCCCACGCAGCCCCCCGGGAATGCTCAGGGCGGCGGGCGTGCAGCAGGCACTGCAGTGGCACGGGCAGCGTGTCCCAGGGAGCATGTGTGCGCGGTAAGGACTGGTGGCTGCAACCGGGCATTGCAGAGCAGAACTGGCTTTCCTGAGGAGCAGGCGGTGGCTGCTGCTGCTCGGGGGGTCGCTCGCTGGAGCTCCGTTGATCCTGCACCACTTGTGATAGTAGGCTCCAAAGTGAGCTGGGAGGATCAGCCCATCCCTCTCTGGAGTCGGAAAGCGGGTGTCTTTGATAAAAGTGTGTGTGGGGGAGCTAGGAGGAGGAGATGGTCCATATGTGCCTGCCTGGATGCACCGGTTTGGGAGGGAGCACTTGTATAGGGAGGAGGAGGAGGTACTGTGCTCAGAGCTATGCTTGTGAGGGGGCAGCAGCAATGGGAGGGGTTACATCTGTTTGGGGAAAAAGGAGACAACAGTGGGTTGTGTCTGGGAAGGGGCCTCTGGGTTGGTGTGGAAGAGTAGCTTTGGCCTTGGGTGTGTCAGGGGCTGCACCTGGGTGGAAGAAGGTAGTAAGAGGAGAGGGGGTAGCCACCTGTTGGTGTTTTTGGGGAGAGGCTGCAGTTTTTCTTTCCATGATTCTCTGAGCATTTGCAAGTTTGTTCTCTCTCCATCCCCCAAAAGCTTTCACTCTTCCCCTTGATTTTCAGACCCTCTTGTTTTGTGAAAATCAGGCCCTTGCAGCCTGCTCCGGAGGCCACCGGGGTGGTCCTCATACCTCCAGATGTAAAAGCCTCTGTGCTCGCAGAGGGAGATGTTAGCATTCATGTATGTGTCTAGGCTGTTCGGCAATGGTATAGATTTCTCCTCATGTATGTCCCAGCCCAGCTGCCGTCTCTCAGCTGTGGCACTCCACATCCCTCTGCACCTTTTGCACCAGGAGGCAGTGGCAATAGGATCTCAGGGCAGCAGCTGATGACTTCTGTGCTATCTTCCTCTCCGCTTCTTTTCCCTCCCCAAAATGTGAGGGGACTTCCAAACAGGAAAGGAAGGGATGGGGGAGAATCACCTGCTGGCCTGCCCTCCCAGTCTTACAATGACTCTGCTTTCTGTAAACACTTCCTGCCAGTCCAGAAAACATGGGGAAATAAATGGGAGGGGCTCTGCATCCTCCAGGAGAATACCACAGCCTGCTGTCACGTTTCCCTTGCCTATTTTTTTTTCCTGCGTTCTCGTTTTTCATCTTTCCCAGATCCCTTGGTATCGCTGTACTGATGCCTACAGTGATATCACTGTCAGCAGCAGCTTTAGGGAGTGGTCTATGATGATAGCACAGCAAGTCTTCTAATAGCTGAGCCTGGGTGGCCACTGTTCTTTCAGTTGTCATGTGCCACTGAATTGGTGCAGTAATAACGCTTCTGAGTGCCCTTCGTTCCACAGAGTCCAGAAACCCGTTACAAGGCAGGGTCTAAAACAGAAATACAGAGGGTGGGGGGCAGAAGAGAGGAGTCTCTCTAGGATCCTTCCTCCTTCCAGGATGTGTCTTGCTTTCTAGTCTCAAGTGTTATACCGTGGCCACACACTGGTAGAGGAGAGATGGACACATCTCCCAGTGCAGTGTCACTTGAGAATAATGTCAGGAAAGCACTTTATAGTGCCAGGGTGAGGCTTGCTGTCTCTGCAGTTGGGAGGGAAAGCCAAATGGAAGTCCGAGCTGGGATTAGCAAACTCTGAGTGGCTGATGGTCCGCTCTTGAAATGCCTTGTACAGTGTTGTACATCACAGTGGGGCACAAGGTGGGGTACTGAGGCTGAGATTTTCAAAGAAGCCTAAGGGAATTAGGTGCTGAACTCTCTTAGACCTGGCTTACACTCACATTTGTCCACTACATGTGTGCTTTTAAACGGACTTAAACAGGCAGAAACACTTGAGTGGATACACTCTTTGTATTGGGCTAGGGTGACCAGATGTCCCGATTTTTATAGGGACCGTCCTGATTTTACGGTCTTTTTTTCTTATATAGGCTCCTATTACCCCCCACCTCCACCCCGTCCCGATTTTTCACATTTGCTGTCTGGTCACCCTATATTGGGCTGAGCTTGTCTTATATCAATTTAGCTCGCGTTGGTAAATTTTATAGGTGTGAGCAAAATTGATATAACCTGTTTTAAACTGATAGAACAGGGGAAGGCAACCTATGGCACGTGAGCCGAAGGCGGCGCACAAGCTGATTTTCAGTAGCACTCTCGCTGCCCAGGTCCTAGCCACTGGTCCAGGGGGCTCTGCGTTTTAATTTAATTTTAAATGAAGCTTTTTAAACATTTTAAAAACCTTATTTACTTTACATACAACAATAGTTTAGTTCTATATTATAGACTTATAGAAAGAGACCTTCTAAAAACGTTAAAATATATTACTGGCACGCAAAACCTTAAATAAGAGTGAATAAATGAAGACTCGGCACACCACTTCTGAAAAGTTGCCGACACCTGTGATAGAAGCTTGTCCACAAGGAGTCTGCCCTGGTGTAACTGAAGAGTTATTAAAGAAGCTTAGGCCCCTTTGAAAACCACAGCCTAAATGCACAAAATAAGCAAGAAAATTACTGGCCCAAGGGGGGTATGATTGGCTCCAGGGGTTGGTGTTGAGATACACAGATCCTTTATATGTCTAAGACCTTGTCTACACAGGGGTTTTAGCCAATGATGTTGCACTGCTTCAAAATCCCCACCCCGGCAGAGATGCATTGCATTTGTGTAAACAATGACTTGCATTGGTGCAGCATATGAGGTCATAGAGTTTAAGGCCAGAAGGGAACACTAGATCATCTAGTCTGACCTGTATATCACAGGCCACCAGCATCCACCCACTAAACCTAACAACTAAAACTAGACCAAAGCGTTACAGTCCATAGGACACGACTATAATGTGCCTTACAGGCAGAGAAGAAGAGGGACTGAGGTGACCAGTGCCAGAAGCCTCTACGATGGCAAGGAATTGACAGAGAGAGAGAGAGAGAGAGAGACCCAGTTAATCCTGGCAAGTGATTTGCACCCTATACTGCAGGGGAAATGGGGTGGGGGGAGCCTCCGAGATCATTGCCAATCTGACCTGGGAGAAAATACCTTCCTGACTCCATATATGGCAATCAGTTAGACCCTGAGCATGTCAGCAATAACCAGCCAGTTAAGCATGTGACCAAGGGAATGCTCAGTGCCACCCCAGAGCCCTGGCCCATCCAGTCAAATGTCCTATCTCTTGATGAGGCCATTTCTGATGCCTCAGAGGAAGGAGACCAAACTACTACCTACTTCCACGAATACATGGGGTGGGGTGGGCGGAGGAGGAGAATCCCTTCCTGACTGGGGTGGATTGATTTAACTCACCAAGTGGAAAGTCTTGATTTAAATCATCAATTTTAATCAACTTTTCCATTTGGACTTCATTTATGTTCTAAAGAAAGATTCTCATTGGTGGATATCACTATTAAAACATGTTGATTTACAGCTAAATAGAGCCTTTACACTAGATTTGGTACGTCTTTTTGCTATCTAGGGAGTTACACTATAACTACACTTATTTAAGCAAGTACATACCTTAATATTTTCAGATTCTTCATTGTGTATTTTTAGTAAGTTAGAAAATGGTGAATGATATATTGCTTATTTACTAGATCATTAACTTTTTGCTTGTGATTTGTGTAGAGCTGCATTAGGATGGTCAGTGGAATTTAATTGCACACAAAACAGCATATAAAATTTATTTCTATTAAAACAACTGTAAATGTTTTGAATACATAAACTTCTGTTATCAAAACGTGTTTCACATTTACAACTTATTTATTAAACAGAGGTGTTGATTGTAGTCAGTGGATTAAACTGATCATTCCAGGTCAGCCTGGGAAAATTTTCAAATATGCCTAAGTGAAAGTGACTGAAGCTTAAATTCCTACTCACCTAAGTCTTTTGAAAATGAGTTTCCCAAGATACTTAGGCTGTCCTTCAAACGTTTAAAACTAGTAGATCTCATCCCCTCCTTCCTTGGTCTTTATTCACAGACTGGAAGAGAGACAAGTTTTCCTACTTTTTTTCAACTCTGTATTGATTTCTCAACTTTGAATGAATTAGTCCAAATGAAGAAAATATTTTTCTGTGCCTGCAGAGGCAGCTACTGCTGTCAGAAGCTAGTTTAGCACTTCAAGAAACTCTGATTCCAGGTGCTTAGCTAACAACTTCCACCAGTTCAGTAGTGCGACTTTCTTTAAAACATCAGGAAGCATGACATGTACTGCTTGAATGTTTCACCCCCAGCCCTGAAATTTATTGTGGTTGGCACAGTTGATGGGTGATTGGATGCCCATGTCATAGCAACAGCATCTTCAGCAGTTAGACATCTATCCTGATGCTATGGGTTGAGAATATTGGCAAGAAAATAAGGTGGAGTAAGTGCTCGATCCATCTGCTGCTTGCTATTTAACTTTGTTGTTGGGTAGTTTTTTCTCCAGTACCTTTTGAACTTCTTTCCAGATTTAAAAGCATCAGCAATACAGCAGCAGTCTTTCTGTAGTTTGTCCAAGGCTACAGGAATATGCTGGAACCTATCTTCTACTTATTCCTGACCCTGGCAGGTGACTGTCTGAACCATAAATCAGGAGGGACTATCAGGGTTGCCAAGCCCTGCCCCCACCATCACAAACAACCGCATCCTACTAATCCACTGATAAATTTGCCCAGCTCTCTTGAAACTCATTAAGTTGAATCAGCAGGTCCAATCTAGTCTGGTAAATGGCTTTTCATTGGTCTAGTTATCTTATGTACTTATATAGTCCACATTACTGCAGTGCCTCACTGCCTTTTATTGTATTTATCCTCACAGCCTCTCTGTTATCCCTGTTTTACAGGTGGGGAACTGAGACAAAGAGTGGCTGAGGCCCAAATCCTCAAAGGTATTTTGACTCCTAACTTCCACTGAAATATCTTAGCTCTCTAAATCTGAGCCTAAGTGATATGCTCAAGTCTGCCCACTAAGTCTTTGGTGGATCAAGAACTTGAAATGCAGTCTCTCCCGGGTCCAAGGGCTACTGCCTTTAACCACTGACCTATCTTCCTCTGTTCATCAAAGATCTTCTCCATTCTGTTCCTAAAAGACAAACTTTTCTCCGGCAGAAGCACCAGCACAACTGCTGCTAATTGATACCCTTGTTCACAGTTTCATTAGAGAGGCCAAGAATTGGCTGGGCATGGAGAATGAATTTCCTCTTCCTAGACAAGTTCCTCCATGTCAGGGCAGAGTCATGTTTGTGCAGCACCAACCATTGTGGCACATTTCATCAGAAGGAAATGCACTTTATTTAAAAGTGAAAGATGAAGGATGGAAGGAAAAATCTCCCACGTTTATTTTTTAAAAAATAAACCGTTTTTAAGTTAGCAATAATTACCTCGGTGTGGGGCATCTCTGGAGTGCTAATGATCAGACAGGGCTTAGGACCTGAAGTGAACTTTTCTAGCCGACATCCGGTCCCCAGAAATTTTCTGAGCTTGGTTCTTCAGTGCTTAGCTACGATAAATTGTTGATATTACAGAGTAATAACATGAACAGCATTTATAGCCTAATATGTTGGCAAATTGCAAAGTGCCGATTTCCCAGACTGGTGCAGTATCACTTTGAAAGGGCTCTACTCTACTGTACTCTCTGATTGCGTATAAAGAGGGAAGTCGTCGGCTTATTATATTAGTTCTCCAAAGGAGGTCTGGAAAAAGCATCAATTTCCATGTAATTTCATCTTTCATCTAAAAAACAAATTACATTTCTACCATTATAATTACATAGATAATCATACAAATATGAAGTGGTGCAGTGCTGGCTTCCTAAGTCTGCAGGCAGACAGCTCCAGTGCCTCTTCTGCTGCTTATGCAGACTGAAGACATTCCACAAGTTCATGCCCAATTCTTCTTTGAATTCTTGCAACCTTAACTGCATGTCCCCAAGAAAGTTTCCAGCTTGTCTTATGCAGGTATATGTTTCAGACCCTGGAGATATTGCATTATCCTGACCACAGTAAGGTGGGACTGTAGGGTTGGCTCATTCTTTGCTGATGAGGAAGATGGTGGCTGTGGGCGTGGTAAAATAACTTTTATGTTCTTAGTATCACTGTAGTTAGTATCTTGAGCTCTATGGTCATACATGTTATACATGTTCATTGAGACAGATTACAACAGAAGGCACATGGTTTCTGTAGTGCGTGAGGTCGTGCATGACATTCTCCGTGGTGAAATGGATAAATACCTGACATCTATGTCTCCCATTCTACTCTAGTGATGTCTTACGCACTTGACTGTAGAATTCCACACCTTTCCAAATTAAAGCTGAATTTGGGGGAATGCCTTACTTGTAGCAACCAGTACAGTCAGACTACACTGTTTGAAGAAACCAGCTTCATCAGTGTATGGTTCTTGTGTAGGTCTATGGGGGAAGGAAGGAGGGCCAGCTAGGACGTATCCCTCTGCCATCCTAGAGGGGCCAGTTGTCAGGACTTGAAAAGAATTACCAGATACCTACTAGCTAAGGTAAAAAATAACTGCAACCCACAGTTTAAAGCAGAGGTGGGCAAACTACGGGCCACATCTGGGCCGTGGGACTGTCCTGCCCAGCCCTTGAAGTCCCAGCTGGGGAGGCTAGCCCCCCGGCCCCTCCCCCACAGTTACATCGCCATTCAGCTTGTGCCCACCCACCTCCCAGGCTTTCCAATAAGCCAGTCCCGCTGCTCTGAGTGGCATGGTAAGAGAGCAGGGGCGGGTGGGAGGGTCTTAGATAAGGGGCAGAAGATCCTAGGGAGCAGTCGAATGGGGCGGAGGTTCGGGGGTGGGGGTGAGGAGGCGGTCAGGGAACGGGGATGGTTTGATAGGTGTGGGAGACCCCGCGGTCCTATCAGGGAGCGGGAGTGTGGATAGGGTCAGGGCAATCAGGGGACAGGGAACAGGGGGGGTTGGATAGGGGGTGAGGTCGCAGGAGGACGGTTAGGGGAGGGGACGGTCAGGGGTCAAGGAGCAGAGGGGTTTGAATGGGTTGGGAGTTACGAGGGGGGCAGTCGGGGTGGGAAGTGGGGTGGGGGGGGCCAGGCTGTTTGGGGAGGCACAGCCTTCCCTACCTGGCCCTCCATACAGTTTCACAACCTCGATGTGCCCCTCGGGCTAAAAAGTTTGACCACCCCTTGTTTAAAAGAACAAGAGTTGTGTATTAGACTGTATCTAACTGTATCTTATTGTCATGCATCTTTCTACTTAATGTTTTAAAATGTAAATGTACAACCACGGCTCATCAAATAGCGACAAAAAAAATCTAAATACATTTGAATTCCACTTGTATTATTCTAATATATTAGTAATCTGATGTCTAATATACAGCTGGTCAGATTCCACAGAGTATTATTTGAATACATTATTTTACAAATACAGATAAAATTAATCAAATGAATTATTTGCTGAATGCTGTTTAACCATCCTGCCTTGCTACATTTCTCTTGGTTGTTTTTTAGACCTTCTTTTTCTTCCTGTTTTCACTCCACTTGTTTGTATAATAAACTGTGGTGTATCTTTTCCTGAGCTCTCTTCAGTGGCTTTTCTTCCTTTCTTCCCCTATCCCTCCATTGTTCTTAACATCTTCCCATGTATCTTCTTTCCTTTTTTCTTCTCCTAAAACCTTTCTCTCTCATACTTCTTTTTTCTGAGTTATCCCATTATTCCTACTTTTTCCCTATCTTCTCAGTGGAAATGGAAATAATATCAAATGCCTTACGGCCAAATGAACTAAATCTACTAATTGCATATGAATATGAAATCTGGGAATGACCACGGGGCAATTCTGCTCCATCTTTCTCTTGGTTTTCTGGCTGTTGCAGGGATGGTGTTTCTGCAGTTCTATATCTCTTTCAGCATTCGTATTTGGTTGGAGATAAATTATATTAGAATTGGAAAAGGTTCAGAAAAGGGCAACAAAAATGATTAGGGGAATGGAACTGTTTCCCGTGTGAGGAGAGATTAATAAGACTGGGACTTTTCAGCTTGGACTTAGGGGAGACATGATTAAGGTCTATAAAATCATGACCCGGTGTGGAGAAAGTAAATAACGAAGTGTTATTTATTCCTTCTCATAATACAAGAACTAGGGGGTTACCCAATTGAATTAATAGGCAGCAGGTTTAAAACAAACAAAAGGAAGTATTTTTTTCGCACAACACACAATCAGTCTGTGGAACTCTTTGCCAGGGCATTTTGTGAAGACCAGGACTATAACAGGATTCAGAAAAGAACTGAATAGATAAATTCATGGAGGTTAGGTCCATCAATGCCTATTATCCAGGATGAGCAGGGATGGTGTCCCTAGCCTCTCTTTGCTAGAGTCTGGGAATGGGCGATGGGGTGGATCACTTGATGATTACCTGTTCATTCCCTCTGGAGCACCTGGGATTGACCACTGTCGGAAGACAGGATACTGGGCTAGATGGACCTTTGGTCTGATCCAATATAACTGTTCAGTGAATATCTCCAGTGCCTGCTTTTGCTGTTGCTCAGAGATTTTCTGGTCAGGGCAGAATGAAATTGACCAGATTCTTGTAATTTTCACTGCTGCCCAGAGGGAGCTTGAAAACAAGTAGTGAAAATGGATAAATCTCGTCAGTTTTCACTCTGCTGCAGCTTTTGGGAACTCTGAGCAGCAGTCACCACATATGACTTGTCTGCAGGCTCAGAAAGGCTGTTTTGTTTGTTTGGAAAGTTTTCTTCACAACCATTAGAGATGCGTTACTTAGGGCTTGTCTACAGTTGGGGGAGGGATCAATCTAAGATACATGACTTCAGCTATACTATTCGCCTAGCTGAAGTCGAAGTATCTCAGTTTGACTTACCTGGCTGTCCTCACGGCGGCGAGTCGACTGCCGCGGCCCCCGTCAATGCTGCTTACTCCCCTCCTGCCGAGGTGGAGTACAGGCGTCAATTCGCGGATCAATTTATCACGTCTAGACGAGACGCGATAAAGTGATCCCCAATAGATCAATTGCTACCCGCTGATCTGGTGGGTAGTATAGACGTACCCTTGTCTTAAAAATTAAAATCTTGACTGTGCAAAAGAAGACTGCATTTGTACTGGAAAGATTCTGTCTTACCCTGGACTTGTGGATTTTTTGAAGATTTACCAGTAGGTCCCCACCTCCTTCATGGGAGAGCAGGGATCCACTTCCCCCAAGAACTGATCAACTTATAAATTGCTTTTTAAGTGTCATTTTCGTTAGTGTGCTTGCTTCAGTGTGCTCGCTAGTATGTTTTAAAAGCTAGGATCCTCTTTAGAAACATAGGACTTGCCAGACTGGATCAGACCAGTGGTTAATCTGGTCCAGTATCCTGTCTTCAATGAGTTTTGATTGCTTCAAAGGAAAGTGCAAAAAATCCTCCTTTAAGCAGTTATACCCTCAAGGAAAGAGCCCTCATGACCTCCATTAGTTAGAGGTTGGCTCAAGCCCTGAGATGCACAGGTACCACAATAATGGACCACTGCATAAAAGCCTACATAGATAGAAGCATGAGGGCTTCTGTTACTTCCAAAGCGATTTTAATTTTAATTCTTAGTATTGTAACTCTGGATGCTTTGTTACCCATATAAATGTCCAATTCCAGCTCTTGGCCGCCATATATTGTGACAGTGAGTTCCACACACTAATTCTGTTTTGTCTAGGGAAAGGTCTTTTAAACTTTCTTCCTTTAAATGTCATTGAATGTCCTTATGTTCTTGTATTACTACACAGAATGAATAGTAGCATACAATATACTTTCTTTGTCTTATTCATGTGCTGTCTAAACTAAATAGTCCAAGGAAGAACTTCCAAATGAAGAGAGACTTGCTGTGTAAAGGATTGGAAAGCTTTAAGAGGCTCTTTCCCCATCCCCTTCCCCCGTTTGTCCCCTGTGTATGGTATTAGAGCTCAGGAAGATTGCTCTTGGAAGGCATAGGGAATTGGTGCTGTTTGATCTCTTGTGGTGGTAGGACTTTCAGCATCTGTGGGCTTTCTGACCTACTGTTTTGAGAGTGCAGGTAGGAGTGGGGACAGGTTGTCGTGCATGCTTGAGGCAAAGACTTGGGAGGATAATAGTGTTCTTCCAAATGGTGGCCTGAATATGATGCTCTCCATCTCAGGTTAAGCTTGCCTCCTGCATTACTACTTTGATGCTTCCTATTATCCCATGTTGCAGTATACTGGAAATGTCCTTTTTGATAGAGGTAATTTAAAAAAAAAAAAACTTTGTGTTTTCAGTGAGGATTGTCTTGTCTTGGATGTGTCGCTCAGCGGGCTGAGAAGAATGAATGCAGTCTGCTTGGTTTACAGCAAAAGAACAGTGAGAGGGAAGTGTTCGGGTGATGTCTTGTGCGCCAGTGCCTCTCTCAGCTGTTAATCACAATGTTGTTAGCTAGCTGTGAGCAAGAGGCACTATACGTTGTAGCTTTCTGATTTCAGTACTGGGAGTTGTACAATGACCTCTTCGTACCCATAAGGAGACATCTCTGATTCACTTGTGGGGAGCGGGGGAAGGCCTGTATGTGGTATGAAATTTTGGAACAATAGTCCAGTGAATAACCACACTTAAAAAGTCAAATAACGTATATTGTATGCTAAAATTTGACCTGGGAGGATATTCCCTGGCAGTTAATCACCCGTGATGGGGACAGGATGAAGCTGGCGGTAGTGGTTATAAAAATCAAAAGAAGAAAAACCTGTTTTATCGTCTAGAAAAGTCAGACTATGACTTGTGTGTTGTGCCATGCTCATGTTCAGTTTCTAGTACAGAAGTATCTTTAGAAACTACAGGCCAATACAATAAGAAAGCAAAACTTCATTTTCATCCTCCAATTGGAATGAAGCTTTCAGCTACTGCATGGGCAACAGAACAGTTAAGAATCTGTGGTAGAGAGAATGGGGGTGTGTACTGTGGTACTTTTGGTGGGCATCCTAATGAGACAGGCCGTCTGGGAGGCTCATCTGTCTAGGACAGGAGGTGATGCATAGTTTTTGTGGGCGAGAACTGAAAATGCAGGTCTCTGGGCTCCATTTTCAGCAGTCATGGACCTGATGTGTGACCTCACTGTGTCTCTTCCGTAAAATGGGAATAATACTGAACTGCTGATCCGGGATGCTGTGAGGATTAATTCATTAGCATTTGCAAAGCACTGGGGTGGGGGAATTGGATGGAAGGTGCTATATGAATGCAAAGAACAAAAACAGACTTGGTCCCTGGGTAATAAAGAATGGGTCCAACTGGAGTGACTTTGGATTTTTATTTTTGCATCAGCAAAATCGGTACAGTTCAGATGCTGATCCCATTTTCATTTGAACCCTAGAAGTTGGGGGCATCTGGTTAAAAGACCCCAGTTTGGCGCATCCCTAGGGCAAAAGCTCCAGCTAGAGCTCTCACATAGGGATGTCCTCACTGCTGCCTGTACATCTCTCCCTGTTGTTTAGCAGTGGTATGTCTGTAGTTTAGTTTCCAACATGGGAAAGATGTTATGCCCTGTGCAACAAAGAGGATGTTTTACTGTTACTGGGAGGAGAAAAGAGCAAGAGCTGTGAGCAGGTAGCTAGGGGGGAAAGGAGAGAGAAGGGTGAGGCTTGTGCGAAGGTGTCTGTGATGGTAACCGGTTCCAAACAGAGACAGATTCTCACTCACACCTGGGATGATCAGAAGGAACATGTCTGAGTCTGTTTCAGTAGCTCTCTGCAGGAAGTAAAGTGAAGAGTGGAGGGAAGGGACTCTCCATGCGAAATGCCATTAACCAGGCTGCTGTTGTGTAACAGGTACAGCCGGCCATCCTGCCAATCCAGATTGAATCAGTTTACAGACAGCTGAGAGTGGGAGCATTCAGTGAATGTTGCCATGAGGGAAAGCAGAATCCAGTGAAAATATTCCAAGGAGATTCTTCCTGGTGAATGGTGATGTTTGGGGTGAGAAAGGACCTTGTTTTGAGCCTTGCAGAGGTACCTGGTTCAGGAATGCTTTGTTAGAATGACAGATTATGCACGTGGCAAGAGAGACAGAGACCTTCTGTATTTGTCAGAGGTTGATATATTCTGCTCAGGGGAGGTTAACAGAGTGGTGATTTGCTTTAGCAGTCAGGACTCCTTTATCAACCTGACCCAAAACAAAGAGGAAAGATCAGGACAAAGGGAAGGAGGGGGGGTCTGATTTGGGGTCCTGGGTAACTTTGCCTAGGCTTTTGTACTGTGGATGACCCACTTATACTGGGATACCTCTCCCTTGTCCCTGCTAGCTCCAAAGGAGATGCTCCTTGGATGGTCCTAGCTCACCCCTTTTTCCAGACACTACAGAGATTGTGGCGTGTGTGTGTGCTCTCTCGCTGTACAGTACACCCAGTTTAGACAAAAAAAGATGCTCGTGGTCTAGAGCTCTGTGGCATTGTTAATCTTCATCTTCAAAAATGTGCACTTGAAAAATCAAGTATCAGGGTAGCCATGTTAGTCTGTATCCACAAAAACAACAAGGAGTCCAACTCCTTGTTGAAAAATCAAGGCATTCATTTCTCCCAAAACCTGTGAATTTGGTGCAAGGCCAAATACGTGTCCATTTCCCCCTATGAAAATCACCTTTCCTGGGGGGAAGTCACAAGAGCTTGTGGCAAAACATGCTAAACCAGCAACTAATTTCACATCATGAGCCTTAGGCTGTGGCTATGATGCTGTGACAGCTCATGCCACCATGTATTACAGTGTTGGAGTCCCTCCCGGAGCTGCTTGTTTCTAAGTTCATTTGGCGCTCTGGCATCTTTAACCCTTTGAGCGCAGACGCTTTGCAGCATGCAGGTTGAGCAGATGCTGGAGGGAGAGTGATATCTGTGTATGTGTGTGAGAAAGCATGCACATGCACTGCATACTATTTTTGTAATGTCTCCAAAAGGCTAATAGCACATTTCTCCCCTAACCATCCTGTTTGAGTTGTGTGCAGAGAATGGAAGTGACATGACCCTTGCAGTATTCTTCCCACACTCATTACCCTTGCCTCTTCCTGATTTGCATGAGGAGATATGAGGCCAGCAAACTAGCTTTTTACTTGAGGGGCTGTCCCAGTTTCCAAGCAGCCAGCCTGAGGCAGTGGCCTACTTCATGACTTGCTTTGATAGGCAGTAATTGGCTTGTTGCTCCATTGGTGTGGGAAGAGAGATGTAGATACCCATGCAGGACGGTGTGGGAAGGGTTTAGCTTTAGCTGCCTGCACCAGGGCCTTGCTTATTGACAAGAATTCTGAGCAACTTTCTGCTTTGGGGTTGTTCCCTTCCTTTCTGCTTCTGCTGGAGATTGTCTTAGAAGGGTGTAGTGATGTTTATTTAAATACTGGAGTGCCCATCTCATGCTTTCCGAGTGCTCTTTACAATATGTAAAATGCTGCAATTGCCACCACTTTGTACTTGAAAACACCTGCTGTCCTGACATCAGATGAAGAGGCATTGTCTTTTTCCACCTAAAACAGACGCACTGGCTTTACCAACCAAAAGGGATGTGGGCCTCGTCATGCACAGATGCCAGCACTTCTTGACTTTCATTGAACATTTCCGGTTGCAACTCAGACAGAGAGGAATGTCCATTTATCCCTTGGAGACGTTGCCTCAGACCCACCAGCGTGGCAAGCTCTGTCAGAATCTGAGCGACTTTGTGGAGCAAATGGTTCATTCCTCATGGCAATTCTGCTTTCAGGTGAAGGCAGCTTGGATTAATCATGCTGAACAGGTCTGCCGTGTGCTGTTTAGCAGCAGCCATCATTTCAGTTGCTTGGAGTTGGATTGTGACTTCTACCAGCTGACTTCCAGCTGCATTCCTCTCTTATTTAAACCATCACTAGTCCTCTGTAAACCACACTGGCCTGTGAGGGTGGAGCTAGGGAAAAGGCTATTTAAGAACAGCTATTAATAGTGGTGGATTCCAGGTTTGAATCATGTGCTGCCAGACCAATGAGAATGGTTATTTGATGCCGCCACACGTACCTCCAGAGCTTCCGGGACCCTCTGCCCGGACTATGATACTGGACCCTTGCCTCAAAAGGGATAGTGGTGACCCAACCTCACACCAGAAGAGATTATGCTTGGTCCATGACACAGGTCTGTTTATAACCTCACCTCACTGCCTCCAATCCCTAGATCCAGAGTGTGGCTGGTTATGTGGGTTGCGTAGGTAACCACTTGGGATAGCCCAGTTGAGGTCACAGTAGCCATGAACTCCTGAGTTGATCTTAAAGAATCATCACCTGGGTGGATCCTGAAGTCACCAAACACCACCATCCATCTGGGCTTAGTACCGGTGCTGCTGTCTTGTCTAACCAGATCTCAGTTGTCTTTTATAATCTGAGTATGAGCTACAGCAGCTTTTGTTAGCTACCGATTTTGCATTCCTACATCACTCTGGATTCCTAACACACACAAACGTTGTTCTACTTTTGTGGCCATTGAAAGGATGTAGCTGGCTTCCTGCATAAGAACCCCAGAGGCTGCAGAAGTCGCCTGTGTATTCCTTCCTTGCCCTGAAGTCCCTATGCTCCTATCATATTGCAATTGCCCATTTCAGCAATCTGTCATTCCATGCAGGTATAACTAAATAACCCACTGGAGACAAGTGTTCGTTGTGTTCTTATCTCTTTTCCCTAAACAGTCCTCTGTCTGCCACTGTTGCGCGATGAAACTACAAAAGAACTAATCGAAAGGAAACCCCAAGACCTTTGCTCCTCAGATAAGGGTCCCTAAGGAATATACTCACCTTCCTCCCTATAATGAATCCCCCCAATTATCCCAACTGACCACAAGAGATTCTCACTTTCAAGGCCCGACCAGGTATTCCTCATTCTCAAACTTTTGCCTAGAGTGAGATAAAGGGGGCTGTAACCTTATTTTATGGAGGCAAGAAATAGAGAATACATCCTACCTATTCAATGCACCTACCTCCCCGCATCCCTGTAACAGACGCACCTACAGCCACTTTCCCAAATGCCCCACTCATTCCAATGTGGGAAGAGTCTGTTCCTAAGTTGTCCTCCTGCTCATCTCCAGACTGAACCAATAACTCCAGGTGCCAAGCCATAGTGGTGTAGCAGCAGGAAGTGAGTCAGAGGGCTTGTGGGTAGGTGTGTCTCCAGAGGGCTCCTTGCCATTTTGCAGGTGGCATAGGCGGGGTGTGAGTGGAGTGAGAATGCTGTTGCTCCTTTTGCCCATCCACTCATTGCACGATGCCCAGCCCTCATCGAGAGGGAGACACCTTAGCATGTGCTGTGAAGGAGCAGAATCCTGCTCTCCCCCCCGCCTGCCCACCTTCACAAAATGCTCATCAGTCTTTGCAAGTTCACCTGTGGGTGGGGAGATGGTGGTGGTTTTAAGCCTGAGTAGCAGGGGAGAAAATCAAGGTTCAGTCTCCAGAGAGCAGGTCACATCCTGCACTTTGGTTCCTCTTCTGTTGTGAGGAGTGGACAGGGAGCCAGAATACATTTCTCAGAGGTGGCTGCTTAACCTGTAATCCTCCACTTCGCGTTCCTTTCCAAAGCTGCCTAATATGCTCCAGGCTGAAAGCAGCTCTCTGAAGCCTTTGTGAGGTGTGACTCATCACAGTCTCCAGTTCACAATGAGTGTGCCCAGACCCACAGACAGCCACTCTTCCCACTGGACCAAGAGCTGGTGCATAAATCCTGTGGCAATTCTAACTGTGGTACTAGGCGCTTGGGGTGGTGAAGAGCTGGCAGGACTGAGCTGGGGAACCAGGAGATGCTGGAGTAGGGTGTCCAGGTCTGTAAAACATTTGATGGGAGTACAATGGTTTCACAGCCGGGCTGGGGCTTGGATTCTCTGGTGAATCGTGTGAGACGAGTGTGTGTGCTAAATGGGATTGGCCATGAGAGAGTTTGCACCTGCCATTACTGTCCTGAGTATTGGCTTGGTTTCCACTTGCATAAATCTGGCACAGAGTGCCCTAGTAGATCTGTCTTAGAGAGAGAGAACTGTGGGGTTAAGTGGTACTTAAGACACTATGGGTTACGTCCCATGTTCTAGACACGTGTTTATATACAGGACCTGGAGACTTCTCTAATGCCTGATGGACTTAGTACCCCAGACCGCCCTCTGTCTTTGAAGAAAGCTTGTTTCGAGAGCCTAGGAGCTTAATACGACTTAGAAATCTCAGTGAATGTAGCACTGGTCCCAGGCACCAGCTGCATGGCAGGCATCAGGGCTCTGTGGGGCTTGCTCTTGTTGGCTGCATTATTGTAGCACCAAAAGGTCCCAGTTGTGGATCAGGGCCCCGCTCTGTTGGGCGTGGCCCCAGGTATAACAGAGACAGTCCTTGCCTCAAAGAATTTACCATCTAAGTATAAGATGAGACAACATATGCATGCAACAAATGTGTGGAAGAGTGCAAGGTCAGCATGATGCTGGTCAGAATGCAGGTCAGCATGATGAGCAGCAATTATATTGCTTAAACAGCAGTTCTGGTCTGAAAAATGACAACGTGAATATCCCAGCCTCTGATGTGCCCTTGTCAATTTACCCAGGCAGCAGGCTGAGGAGATGGGGTATTTCCACCAGGTCCGGCTTTCACTCAACCACGCTGTATGAAATGGCGGCATTACTTCATGGCATATGCAGAAGAATAGGGAAATAGGGTCTGTGCAATCTCCAGTCTGGCATGTAAATGAATGCTGAATGGAATTGCCTTATTCCTTATCGTCTAGTTGCATAATGGCACCACCTGGGGGTCCTAACCAAGATGATGGCCCCATTGTGCCAGGCAGTGTACACACACACAACGAGAGAGTCTCTGCTGCAGGGAGCTTGCAGTCAATACAGACAGGACAAACAAAGATTGAGAGAGAAGAGATGATATCCCTATTGTACATAGGGGAAACTGAGGCACAGAGCAATTAAGCGACTCACCAAAGGTCACACACAGAGTCAGTAGCACAGTTGGGACTCAAAACCAGGTCTCCTTTGTCTCAGTCCATTTCCTTAACCATAAGATCACTCTTCCTCTTCTGTTAATAATCAGTGAACTTTAAAAGTTTCAGAATTCAGGTTCAAAGTACCCAAATGTTTAGATTCTTAAATATTCAACTGAAGCACTGGGTTGCTAGGCTGTTCTGACCTATTTTTTCTCATGGTATTTCAGCATTTACACTTCTGGCCTGAACTCAGAAGGACAGACATTCAAAATAATTGTGGAGAGGAAGAAGTTAGATTCTTCAAACTTCAAGTTTAAAAAAAAAAAAAAAGGGTATTTGGACAAGTACAAATATAGATATGCATATCTGGACTTAAAAATAATGAGAGAGGGGGGCCCACTTTCTGTGCAAATACAACAATCTATAACCAGAGGACAAGTCTTTAAGAATAAATGATAAATGACAGCTGTGTGAATTGGTAATCTTGGTCTCCCATATACTAGAACTATACTAGTGCCCCTCCTCCCTCCCAGCAGCTCATGTGAGAAACTTTGAAGTCCTTCAGGCTAAGACCTACAGACTTTATAAACTCCCCAGAGTGTTCTTACACTTTGAGGTTAAAATATCTGTAGCAAATAACTCCAAAATGAACCATGCTCCTATCCCCCAGATACTTCAAGGCACTCTTTACAGAGAGGCTAGTTAATTAAAACAACGTGGGGTAAATGGACCAAGCCTTTTATGAGTAATGGCTTTCCAAGGAAAAGTTAGATCTTCTAGAAGCTAAAAGTCTTTCATTTATTCAGACTCCTCTCCCAGTCACTTTGGTTGATTAAACTGGCACTTTCCAAAACAACACTCCTCCTAAGTGAAATTTTTCACATGTGAAAGCAATTTTTTGTGCAAGGTAGAGTGTAGGTGACAACTTGGCTTAGAATAGAAAGCTATATATAAACTTAACTATTGAATTCTTACCATGCTTCCGCGAATAAGCCTCACAGCACCTTTCTGAGGTAGGTAAGGGATATATAGTGATAGCGTGTCACACCACTGAAGTACACTGGCCTACTACTGAGCAGCTGTCTAACAGCACAACAGTTTAAGAGAGACAGTGAATAAAGGTAGCTCATCTAGATGAAACCACAGAGTGATGTTGAGCTGCTCAGAAATGTAATTACCCGAGAGGGAATTTGGCTAGAATTTTGGGATTGACATTTTTATTTCCTTTGAAAGTGTCTAGGGCAGGGGTTCCCAGATGAGGGGGGTACATGAGACATCTTTGAGGGGTATGTGGGAGAAATTGTGTGATGGTGGATTTTATTATTTCATTTCATTTTCATAGGCTACTCAGGTGAAACTTAAAAACTCTTTGGGAAATTGTTATATAAAATACAGTAGTTAATTTACTTCAAGATGTACCAATGAGAACACACACATGCTGACATACAGAGCGCTCACCTCCAATCACCATACAGTGTAGGTTCAATTGCCCAGCAACTGTCCAGTGTAACAGAGGTCAGAACTTAGTGGGGCAGGGGTTTTTGGTTGTATATGTTGCACTATACAGCTGCACATAACAGTGAAATGTGGGCAGATGGCTTAAGATAGTTGGTGTTAAGAAGAACTCACAAAGTATCAGTGATGAGAAGGGTAGGGGGGATGCGGGCAGCTGGGAGATCTAGAAGGGGATATGCAATATGAAATGTTTGGAAACTCCTGGTCTAGTGGAGTCTTTAATGACCACAAGTAGCTATGGTGTTGGTATTCTATACATCCGAAAAGATAGGACCTCTCGCTGTATGGTGTTTCCTTGTACCTTGCTGAGTCAGTTGGTCATTGCGGACTCAGTAATAGTTGTTCTCTGGAGGTCTCCAACCCAAGTACTGACCAGGCCCATACTGTCCACCTTATAAGATGCGATAGGTTTACAGAGTAAGGTGAATGGCTGTAGGCCATAATAAAGGCAGACTTGTGTTCTTAAAGACTTGTACTTTGGTTACAGAATGTCTGAATTTGTACAGAAAATGGGCCTCTAGCTGTTTTATCTTACTGGTGCCGGCAAATAAGAAATGAGGAGAAAAGCCTCTTGTCTGCCCCTACTTTGGCCTCTAGTACATGCAGGTATAGTTCTGTATAATGTGGACCTGTCCCTCCAGCTCTGTCCTCTTGGGATAATGTGATTCAGATGCCAGACTCTTTAAAGAGAATAGTTGCGCTGTTGGTCCCCCTTCTCACAGACTGTGCCATGCTCTAGGCTGCATTGTTACAGCAGGTAAATGGCAGTGCAGTCTTTGGAAAGATATAAACTGTTTTGCATTATCAGACTTGTGTCAATGGACTTTCATTCAGGGCTGCAAGGCTGGAATAAGAAGAGGGTGTTCAGGACTTGGAGGGTTTCCTGGAGGCAACAGAGCTGCATTATTTATATGAAGTTGGCTGATGGGCCGTGCTGTACAGAACTGCCATCTCTATGAGCTACTGATTCTCAGAGGCAAGTACTGTCACAAAATCTTCACAACCTTAAGCAGCAGGCCAGCAGTACCTGGCAGATGGTATTGGGACATGGAGAGGAGGTATACTGAGACTTAGAGGAAATGAGGTGATTCAAAGAGAAGGAAGCTTGTGGCTGTTCCTATAGCCCAATACCAGAAACACTGAAGAGGAGGGTTGCACACAACACATCAGTGGGAAGCATGGTACAGAGTGCATCTGGACCATTCTACAGGTGCACAGTCATGGGTCATACTTGGTAGTGTTGCACTGGGGTCTGATCCCCGCGGTTGGGTCAGGCCAGTAGTCAGCACAGTGTCTCATTTAAGAAGTCATCTGAGGTTTCCATCTCTAATTTCCCATTGGGATGCCTAGAATCAGGTTTATTCATTGCACAATCTAAAGCAACACTACTGCAACCCCAGCATGGATCTCTGAAAGTCAGATGTTCCTGTTCGCTATCAGTGAATGTTGTGGGATCAGTATTTGGTTGGCAATTGTGTTGATGTGCTGGGCTAAATGGGTCCAACTCTCTCTTCTGCAGCTGTGTTGGCTCTGCTGGGACGATGGGAATAAGCACTTGTTTTTTTCAGCATGTTGAAGAGATTCAGTTTAGAGTCCGAAGAGACACAAGGAAGCCAATGAGGTCAGGAAGAGGTGGTGGTGGTGGTAGGGGTGGGGGAACCTTACTTGCAATAATAGACTCTTTCTAGGAGTTCATTTGAACCTGGCCCTTCCCTTTCGTTTTCCTCTGAAGTCTTCAATCCAGTCTCTCTCCAGGCAAATGTCATGCAGTCCCTATGTTTATTTTTCCTATTTGGAGTTGATGGCCTCTCTTAATGGTTTATTCCACATGTTTATCCCACTGTCAGAGGAAAAATGACTCTGCCTGCACTCCCTGTTTGCTTTTAATTTCCTTATTTTCTATAACATCACGGCTGATGGCTCAAGAATCGTTTACAATAACTCCTAAATCTCTCCTGGCCAGTCCAGCGGCATGACACTTCCTTTTAATGTGTATTCTCTGCTTTGGCTTTATGCCCCTAGACTCATCATTTTACATTTGTCTGCATCAAAACTACAGTGTTGCCAATCCCAAAGGATCATATATCAGAAGAAGTAATGAAAGGAAAAAAAAGAGAGACACCCTGAGAGAAGTTTAAAAATCCAAGGCCCCCCCCCCCCCCCCCCCCGGAGTGTCTTTTTAAAAAAAAATTTTATTGGTATTGTCTCATCCACCCAGCATACATGTTAATTGTATCTTCCCCTTTTCCCAGCCCTGTTCTTCTATGTCTGTCTCTCCTGCTCCAGTCTATGAATTAATATCTGCCAAGTAAACCTACCAGAATCTCCAGATACCACAATTCTTGTTGCACATAGTGGCTGGAGGCCTGTAAATTTCACTTTTCCTACTGTGGGCTCAGATGGGAGGTTACACTAGCAACACTGTTTTCCACTTACTAGCTTAAGTGTCTCCTGCTTCCCCCCCGCCCCCTCACCAAATGACCTAGATCCCCTCTGAATCTTGTTGCAGGGGAAATTTTGCTGAATATTCTCTATATAAAATAGGACCATTTCCAGGCATGACCTGTCGTATTATTTGAATTACAATAGCACCTAGAGGCCCTGCTTGGGGGTAAAGACTTTTTTGTGTTAGGCACTGTACACGCACAATGAAAAAATAGCCCCAACCCCAAGGAGAGCGTACAGTCCAAGATGAAAGACAGTGGATGGATTCAGTAAATAGATGAGGATAGTACAAGGTGACAGTGAGACAGTTAGGGACCTACTTAGGAGCTACCTCTTATTGTCCTTTCTGAGCTCTGTGCATCTTTCCATCTGCTCTTCTTGCCTTCCCTCCCCCAAAAGGCAGTTCCTCATCTGGTGACTTGCTAGCCCTGAGCCAGTGGAACGATGCTCCTGGACTTCACTAAATCTCTCCTGGGAGTTACTGCCCTCCTCCCTGTGTATGGTGCCAGTGAGGAGCTCTCCCAGTGTCCGAGTGCATGATTATTTTTTTAAATCTGATTTAAACTCATAAATGGCAATAAATGTAACCTAATGAGCAACCAGGGACTCAGTTTCCTATTCTGGCTAAGCTATGTTCACTGTTCTGCCACTCTTGCTCCTCCTTGTATTCTGGGGTTGCCCAGCCCTGGCATAAATTAGGGTAGCCTCAGGGCTGCTGTAATTTACACTTTGCTGTAGTGACACCCTGAGGGCCAGTGTGGCAGGTGGGAATAGCAGGAGCGCAGTGATGGTCTGTCCATGCTCCTGCCACTGTGGGTGAGGAGGTGTGGTGGCGCAGAGCCAAGTATACCAAGGAAGCCCCTAAGCTAGGGATGTTGCTCAGAAAGCAGATCCAATGTCTCCATGGCTGCATTGTGCCAAGAGAGAGGGGTAAACTGGCTTTAGAGCAATGGAGACGTGGGGCTGCTAATACTGTTTACTGTGGTTTTACAGCCTGTTAGATCCAAGCCATCACGTATTGCTCTGAAATCCCTGTGCTGCTCGTGCAGAGCAGCTGGCGATAGAGCAAGAAGCTTCAGGTATCAGCCCTCTGACTTCGGTGGATATAAGTGAGTCCCTCATTGTAGCCTCTGTCCTTGCAGTGAAAGGCTGCATGGTGCTCCCTTCAGAGCTCTCTCATTCTTGCTTCTCGCCTGAGACCAAACCTGCTGCCTCACAGTACTGCCAGCACCCTCTGGTTTGGGTAGCACGCTGCCAGGAATGGAAGACTGGGATCAGGGTGTGAGATGCTGAGAAGATGCACTTTCTGTATATAGACTTGCAAGGCATTTCCTGCAAACATCCCTGTTGTGTGAGGCACTGTACAGACACACAGTGAGAGACCGTCTCTGTTCCCTGGGTGTTAAGTCTTAATGATAAATTACAGAAGGATGAATGTGCTGGCAATGTCAAATTTTTTGCAAGAGCTGGAAAAGGATGTAGTGCTGGATGGTGGGGCAAGACCTGGTAAAATGAGTGGATTTCTCCTGGCTGTCTGACTTTTCCCTTTGATCAAAAGCACTTGTTCCTTCATGCCTGTTTTTGCAAAGGTTAGCCCAGTGGGCATGGCGGCAGGAATGTGGCGCACCAAGCATTTTGAAAGGAGTATTGCTAAGGAATCTGCCAGGGGAGTGAACCTATGGAGTTCAGTAGCTAATCTCTGAAGACTTTTTTCTCTACAGTGGATAATACAGCTGGCATCATCAAATTGCATCTCACGCCAGGGGGTGGTGCCAGGTCGGTCATTTCACCCTGAGTGTCATGTGTGCATCACTAGTATGATCAGAGTTGCAATAGAAACATGTCTCTTGGCATCCAGCCTCTCTTTGTGGTGTTAGGTGGACTTGTGCCAACTCAAGGGTGCTGGAGAGATTTCATTGACTCACGTCTTCCTCCAGCAATCTTAGTAATACTTCTAAAAGGGGCTTTTCAAAACCTTCCCCTCTCTCCACCCCCACCCACATGTGCCTACTTGCTGTCAGGGCACGGACGAGCAGGCTCCCCTCCGCTTCCAGAATCTATCTGCCATGGGACAGAGAGACCTTGTGCAATGAAGAGTGAAAACATAAGACAACATTGGATAAGGAGCACTTCAGGGTGGTGGGTGGGTGAGCGCGAGAGTGTGTGTGCGTGTCAGTCATTGCCCAGTAGTTAAAGCCTGTGTGTGTTTCTGCTTTGATATTTTCACTATTGTCCTTCCCCCGCTGAACTCTGGTACAATAAATAGTTTGTCTTTTGATAATTCTCACAGCAAAGTGGTGTCTGGCAAAGCATCAAGTACTCTGAGACTTGCACACAGCCACTCAAGGATGGAGAGAACCTTTGCTTCACTTAGTCTGTCATCCCGCCACTTGCAATTCCTGCTTCTTACCAGGAGGATCAGTGGACAATGCGTATAAGCCCATCTCTTCTAGCAGTTCATCTATATCTGCTGCCATCATTTCTCCCAGTTAAATGGTGAAAACAAATGGCCAAAGCCACAGAGACGCATTAATTCAGGCCTTTTGGTTTACAAGACCAGTGCTGTTACCCCTGAGCTCTCAACCTGTTGTGTATGATTGCACAGTGCTCTGCTCTTTTGTGATGCCATGCTGATAGGCACTGTGCAAAAACTTAAGCTAGATCTGTGTAGGCAACGAAAGGAACTTAGTTACTGTAATTCTTTACGTTGGCCACGGCTGCATAGAACTCATTTTTGTTGGTAAGGAAAATTGTTGTTGTTGGGTTTTAGCCTTTTGGCCTGATCGTTGATTTAAATTTGCTTCTGTTTGGATATGCCCTCCAGAATGTGCTTGTTGGGTTATTCATTCCTATGCCGTCAATTTAAAAAAAAACCAAAAACCTGTATGGGAATACAATAGAAACTAGTGACAGGACAATTTATAAGATAGTGGGAGATGCTTAGTGACTTAGCTAATGGGTCAGATGCGCTGACATTTTATAAATGGTTGGAATCAGCATGACTTGAGCATAATTTGGATAAGAAGGTAGGTGTGTACGGGGCATGGGGGAGAAGATTTGGTTGCTACCTGAATCTTTTCCTGTGCTTGTTGAACCCCTGGTATAATTCTGTTACTGTAAATAAGAGAGCAGTGCCAAATCTAGCCAGAAAAATCTCCTAGGACTTTCTCTTTAGAGGTGCTGAACGCCAGCAGTTCCTACCATAGGCAGTAATAGTTGCACCTTCTGTACAAGGGCAGAACTGAACCTGTAGGAATTATATAACACTTTGTAACTTTAAAAGAGGGGAAGGGATGGTCCAGTAGTTAGTCTGGGACTCCGGAAACCTGGGTTCAGTTCCCAGCCCCACCACAGACTTCTGGCGTGACCTTGGGCCGGTCACTCGGGCTCTGTGGCTCAGTTCCCCCATCTGTCACATGGGGATAATAGCATAGGTGTGCTGTGAGGGTAAATGCGTTAAAGATTGTGATGTGCTCAGATGCTGTGGTAATGAGAGACACGTGAGTAACTAAGATAGAAAGCAGTTTGCAACCATTAGCTAATGTTTCCCAAAACCATATGAGGTAGGTCAGTATAATCCTGTTTTTAAATAAGCAAAAAAGGACTGGAAGTGGATGGAAAGCTTAAGTGACTTGTCCAATGTGATTGACTGAACCAGTGTCAGAGTCTGAATGAAGTGGGTATTCACCCACGAAAGCTCATGCTCCAATACATCTGTTGGTCTTAAAGGTGCCACAGGACTCTCTGTTGCTTTTTACAGAGTCTGAACTGAATCTCTGTAGATTGGGGTGGGCAAACTTTTTGGCCGCGTCGCAGTTCCAAAACTGTATGGAAGACTGGGTAGGGAAGGCTGTGCCTCCCCAAACAGCCTGGTCCGTGCCCCCTATCTGCCCCTTCCATTTCCTGCCCCCCTCAGAACCCCTGACCCCCCCCCCCGCTCCTTGTCCCCTGACCGTCCCCTCCTGGGACCCCACCCCCAACCAACCCCCCCCCCCGACTGCCTCGATTCCTATCCACACCCCTGCCTCCTGACAGGCCCCCTGGGATTCTCATACCTATCCAACTGCCCCCTGTCCCCTGACTGCCCCCCGGGACTCTGCCCCTTTTCCAACCCCCAACCCCTTACCATGCCACTCAGAGCACCAGGACTAACAGCTGCGTCACCTGCCGTGCTGCCCGGCAGGAGCTTGCAGCCCCGCCACCCAGAGCACTGGTGGCACAGCGAGCTGAGGCTGCGGGGGAGGGGAAGGGGGCTAGCCTCTCTGTCTGGGAGCTCAAGGGCCGGGCAGGACGGTCACGTGGGCTGGATGTGGCCCGCGGGCAGTAGTTTGCCCAACTCTGCTGTAGATCCCAGGGAGAGGTTCTTGCTTTAGGAGGCTTTTGGTTGATATTTTCTTTCTCACAACTCTTATCCCCGAGGTGTAGGTGGATTTTAACTTTAATTGTTTAAAGGCAGGTGTTTGTTCTCTCTCTCTCTCATGTTTACTTAAAACACATCGTGTGCTTTTGTTACCATTGTGCCATTGGTATTTCTCATCACTTTGCTATTTTGAACCAGCCTGCTGTGGTTGGGAGCAACTTGTTGTTGCAAGTTAACCCTCATAGAGAGAGTCAGGGAGCTTTTTTCCTCTAGTGCTTGTGGATGGGAAGCCATTTAATATACATAGCACTTACAATTGCTCTTTCTATAAGATCTGCCAGGTGGAATCTATGCCAGCCAATCCTACTAGCAAGTTCATTTACTGGTGTGTGGCTACCAGACCAAGAGGTCCCTAAACCACTCAAGGAGCAACAGGTCTAGTAGTAAAGGGGTGAGCTGTCTCACTCCTTTACACCAAATGTCATCAGACAATAGTGTAACACAGTGGTTCTCAACCTTTCCAGACTATTGTACTCCTTTCAGGAGTCTGATTTGTCTTGCATACCCTAAGTTTCACCTCATTTAAAAACGACTTGCTTACAAAATCAGACCGCAAATACGAAAGTGTCACAGCGCACTATCACTGAAAAATTGCTGACTTTGTCATTTTTACCATAGAATTATAAAATCAATTGGAATATAAATATTGTACTTACATTTCAGTGTATAGTCTATAGAGCAGTATAAACAAGTCATTGTCCATATGAAATTTTATTTTGTATTGACATTGCTAGTGCTTTTTTTTGGTAGTCTGTTGTAAAACTAGGCAAATATCTAGATGAGTTGGTGTGCCCCCAGGAAGACCTCTGTGTATTCCTGGTTGAGAATCACTGATGTAACAGAAGTAAAGTTATTGTAGCAGGATGTTGTTTCAGGATCAGTGCCTGCTGATTTGGAAATAAAAATGCAGGTCTGTGCTATCTGAGCCTTGTTCACCCTGGACATAGCATAGAGCTTTATTTTTAAAGCACCCTAACCCATCTTATCTCACTTTATGATTTTGTACAGTCCTCCACCATCATGTCTCCCAGTGCCTTTCAAGTTAACTAGATTGGGACTTAGTTAACTGCTAATCTCTCTTTTTTTCCAGGTTATTGAAAGCTCTGCTTGAAATAGTATTGTCATTTTTATTTTATTTAAAGGGTGGGGTGCGAGGAGGCTCCGAAGAGCTGATTGATGTTGTAAATATTCTTGTTTCGGTAAACAGAAAAAAATCAAATAAAGCAGCTTCTTTGCAGCAGCAGGAGGCCGTTACCCTTTGATGCATCCTATTCTGTGTCGCAGGCTACTCCCTTTTCTGAAATGAAGTGGTCTCAGCAGAGCAGGGCTCAAGGATGCTGTCTGTGTACAGTTATCTGCCTTCCTAGAAGCTGCAGGTAGCCTTGCCTTATTTAAATAAATACTAAATCAATTCATTCTAATAGCCGATCATGGAATATTTCAGTACGTTAACTTGAGGGTGCTTCCCAATAAACCAGGTGGGCAAAGTTTTTTGCCTGAGGGCCACATTTGGGAATAGAAGTTGTGTGGCGGGCCATGAATGCTCATAAAATTGGGGTTGGGATGCCGGAGGGGGTGAGGGCTCTGGGGGTGTGGGCTTTGGGGTGGGGCTGGGGATGAGGCGTTTAGGGTGTAGGAGGGTGCTCTGGGCTGGGATTGAGGGGTTTGGAGCAGGATCAGGGCTGGGGCAGGGGTGTGGGAGGGGGTGAGGGCTTTGGGCTGGGGATGAAGAGTTTAGGGTGTAGGAGGGTGCTCTGGGCTGGGACTGAGGGGTTCAGAGGGCGGGAGGGGGATTAGGGCTGGGGCAGTGGTGCAGGAAGGGGTTTGGCTGGGGATGAGAGGTTTGGGGTGCGGGAGGGTGCTCTGCTGGGATTGAGGGGTTTGGAAAGTGGAAGGAGGATCAGGGTTGAGGCAGGGGTATGGGACGTGGGGAGAGGCTCAGGGGTGCAGGCTTTGAGTAGCGCTTACCTCAAGCGGCTCCCAGAAGCAGTGGCATGTCCCTTCTCCGGCTCCTAGGCGTGGAACAGCCTGCGACCCTCGGAGTGGGGCCATGGCATGGCTTCTGGGAGCCATGTGGTGCAGCCCCTGCCCTGGCACCTTGGCTGGAGCTCGCGGGCCAAGCCATGGTTTGCCCACCCCTGCAATAAATGGTTATTGCTGCAGCTTAAGTTTGGCCAAAACTTTGTATTGGTCAGGGGGAATATTATATACAGCATAAGATCCATAGAAATGTTTCCACAATTAAAAAATCTAGTGAAAACGGTGGCTTCCAATTAAATGCACTTTTCCTTGCAGTGTTTGAAATCCAGACATCGTAGCACTGAGAATTTGTGGGAGAGAGACTGGCATCATTGATTCCCCCCCCGCCCCCCAGTTGACTTGCGATGTTGATAGTAAATAGAGTGACAAGCAAACTGGATTTAAAAAATTACTGCCATCTCAATAATTGAAGATGTTACTAGTAACACAGATGAAGATGCTTGTTTGATTTTTGAGTTGAATGTCCCTTTTAACAGGGTAACAATCATAATTGTAGGCTAAAAAGTACCCAGGTTTGTCCTCAGACGGTACATCTACACTGCAGTAACAGCTCATGTCAGCTGACTCAGGCTCATTGGGTGTGAGGCTATAAAATCTCAGGGTAGTCGTTCAGGCTTGGGCTGTAGCACAGTACTGCAATGTTTGGGGATGCACGCACTGCTTATGTGGAAACAAAGCTGTGTTCACTGAATTTATTCCTGTACTTTTAAAGATCCATAAAAACATTTCTATTAATATTTGGCTTCATAAAAAATTAACCACAAAACTAAACCTAGAATTCTAGGCTTGCGCCATCTGACAGTCTTAAAGCCTTCTACATGTTTGTTATGGAGAAGGCGCAAGGTTTTAAATTTCCCAAAGGAAGGCAGTGGCTGCAGCCCGACGTGTGAGTTTAAAAGTCAGAACTAAACTTGCAAGTGTCCGGTGAGATTTGGCAATGTAAAACCTGCCAAAGGAAGATGAGTGACAGAAAGGGATACGTCCTCAGCTAATTTACACCAGCTGAGAATCTGGCCTAGCATATTTTAATTCAGAGCATTAGTCAGCCTTTATGCTACAGGAGGTTTTAAGAGACATTCTTATAGTTTCATTTTGTTGTTTGTTATTTGTATTGCTGTAGCATCTAGGGGCCTCGTCCTAAAACAATGCTTCATTGTGCGGGACACTGTACAAATAGATTGAGACATCCCTGCCTTGAAGATTTTACAGTCTAAAAAGTCAAGACAGCAAAAAGATGGAAGGGAAAACTGAGACCCAGAGGGTGCCCAAGTTCCCACAGCAGGTTCCGGAGGTACAATAAGGACCCAGGTCTTCCAGGGTCCTATCTGCTAGACTAGGCTGCCTCTCAATTTTATATTCATTTTCTCATCTTTAGTAAATAACAACAGCAGAAGCTGGGATTTTTCAAAAGACACACTAGACGTTTTTCTAGCTTCCCATATCATGATAATATGGAAGCCAGAAGGTGAAACTGAGAGCTGCCGAGACATTGAAAGAAACCCAAAGGTAGCAAATATAAAACCAGAAAAAGGAAATAGTTTCTGTCCACTGTACAATTAAACAGTGGAACTCATTGCCACAAGATGTCATTGACACCAAAGAGCTTAGCAGGCCTGTGGAAAAAGACTTGATGATTTTATGGACATAAGAACATCTGTAGTAAGAACTTAATTTTTGAGCTTTTTGGGACAGGGACAATGTCTTTATTCTGCATTTGTGCAGTGCCTGGTGCAGTGAGCTACTGGTCCATGACTGGGGTTGCTAGGCTCTACTACTAAATAACAACAACCCTGGGTTCGGAGGGGGTACAGACTCTCCTGCTTCATGCACAAGTCAACTTCTACCTAATGGAGATTCAGGAAAAACTTCCCCAGTAGGCCAGTTATACTGTGGGTTTGTTGCTCCTTCCTCAGAGCAGCTAGTACTGGCACAGGATATTGAGGTAAGTGGTCCAAAGGGACTGGTCCCATATGACCGTGCCTGTGCTCTTAACCAGTTACCCTAGAGAAAGTATCTGAGTTGGGAGCTGAGTGAACTGCCATTACTTCTTCCCCAGCCCCACAGACAAACCATAGTAATGAAAAGTATATTAGAGTTTGAAAATTCCTTCTGTATTTTTAATAATTTGATGATGTAAGGTGGTGGAATATCAGTACAAAGGGGGTGTGTGTGTGTGTGTGTGTGTGTGTGTGTGTGTGTACAATTTGACAGCATTCCTACACATCACTACCTTAGTCCTGTGGCATTGCATCTTGCCTGTACTAACACAATTAAGAGGAATATTCTGCCAAAAATTTTATGATCTCTATTAATTGCTCTTTCATTTTTCTTAATACGAGAACAACAATCTCTCTCTGGTTAGCAACCACTCCCCTCCATTTTCTTGCTTCCAGGTTGGCTGAAATATTTAATTCCTTTCCTAGAAAAGTGGGTATTGGCTTGACTCATGCTGGAGGTGCATGTAGCACTGGGGCTGGCTGGATCCCATAGGGCTGATGGTTGAAATGGGGTACAGTTAGAGTAGAATTGCTCTTCATTTCTCTGGGTGACCTGCCTGCGTACGGCTATTGGGGGGCAGGCTCCTGGATCAGGCATTGCTGCTGAAGGGGAAACCGTTCATGAACCAGACATTCCATGGGAAGCCTGCAACCCTGGAGCTCTATGATCTGGTACTCTGTAAATTGGGACCATATGCACTGTGTGTGAGTACATTGTACGGTGGCTCATAAAGTTTCCTGCGGGGGTGGATGTGAGGAGGATGGGAGCAGGGAGTCTGTTTATAGGTTATCTGTAGAATTTAGTTATCTGGGAGACATATTTTGACTTGGCACCAGTAGGCTTTAGGAGGAGCAATTACTGGTGCTTCAGGTCTTCTCTGTGCTGTGGCTTCCCCCAAATAGCTGCACGGGACTTTCCTCCTCTCCAAGGAGTTCATCGTTTAGAGGCTGAAATTCAGACTTCTCTCAGAATGATGCCTTTGGTCTGTACGGGTCAAAAGGGAACCGGATGAGATCAGCTGTTGTAAGTGAACTGGACTCTGACGGTCACCCCAGAAGCCTTATCTTGAGTGCAACTCTGACCCTGTTTCCTCTTCCTGTTCCTTTTGGCAGTGCCTGCATCCTTCTACTGGAATGGCTCATAATAGCTCTGGCCTGGGGGGACTGAATTGCTTCAGACAGCGCTGACCACTTGGAAAGGCCATTGCTAATTCCTGTTTGTTTGCTGGGGATTGTATCCTCCCCTGAGCGGCCCTGTCACTGCAGGGAAGGGGCTGCCACGCAGGAAATGGGGAAGTTTATATCCATAGGTAACTTTTGCTCTTCCCAGTAGTGGAGCAGGTGGTGGAAAAGGGGAGACCAAATGTGAGAGAGAAGCCTATGTGGGGAAAAGAAGAGGAGTCAGAGATGTAGAGTAGGATTTCAGAAATTGGACCAGAAGCTAAAAGAAGTAGATCAGTAAAATGTCCCCAGTCAGAATCCTTTTCTAAAGCAAACTCTGAGCAAAGCTGAAATAAAAGCCCTGCTTTGGGCTGCTAGGTACTGAGACATGGGGGATGAGTCTGTGTCAATGCTTACCAAGTCCAGTAAGCTTTGTTGAGGCAGTGGTGGTGCTGAACTACGAGTGCGGGTTCTATCTGTGGGTCTGCCACTGAGCTACTGTATGTCCTTGGGCAAGTCACTTAGCGGCTCTGCTGCTGTTTTCCCTTTGTCTGTCTTGTCTATTTAGGTTGTAAGCTCTTCAGGGTAGAGAATGTGTGTTATAATGGGTTTGTACAGCACCTGGCACAACGGGGCCCTTATTTCAAGTGGAGTCTCTAGGTGCTACCGTAATACAAATGCTAATAATCACAGATTAAGCATCTGTGAGCAAAGTCCTTTCTTTAATTTAAAAAATATTCTACAGTAAACATTCCCATACGCTATACTAACAGTCTGTTAAGCTGGTAGGTGGATGTTTAAAAATACATATTGCTTACACATTCTATATAATATAGAGAGCTATATCTATCTCATAGAACTGAAAGGGACCTCGAAAGGTCATTGAGTCCAGTCCCCTGCCTTCATTAGCAGGACGAAATACAGTCACTGAGGTGGTTGGGTTTTTTTTTGTTTGTTTGTGTTTTTGCACACCCCAGATCACTAAATGGCTCCCTCAAGGATTGAACTCGCAACCTCAAACCAAGCACATCAATGGCTTTTTGGGTAGGAGAGCTAGGAGCAGACGTGAAAGATGTCTTGTCTTAGGATAAGAAGGTATCTTTACCCTGGCCTTGAGGTTCACTTTCCTGTTTTGCCTCAAACCTTGTTGCATGTAAGCATGTGCCATGCATGAACCTTGCATATACTGGTCAGAGGGTGCTTTCATGGAACATGCGTTCTTTCAAATTATGCCATTGCCTCATGACCTGTATCATGTGAAGTGTCTAAGGATCAGTCTGCCGTGTTCTGTGGTTTATCTAATAGTGTTTATTACATTCACTTTTATAAATGTGCTTACAGATGAGCACAAAGGGTTTACTTTCAATCCTGCTGCCAGTGGACTTGAGCCCCCTTTCCTTTTTGTGTCTTCCCTTGTCCACGTCCACAGATTTCATATTGGGATTGATGGTGAGGATAGAACAGGGGGGCTTATACTTCATGGGTGAGCATAGTTGCCTAAAGTGCACTAGACTAGATGTACAGGTCTCCCAAGGGGAATCAAGCAGCAGGTTCACTGCTTTGTTTGAACTCTCCAGCTATTTTACTCTAGAAAAGACTTGACTTACGTAGGCCCTGTCTCACCAGAATAGCAGGGTGCCACACCACCTATTTCTTCATTTTTTTCCCCCTTTGCTCCCCTTTCCAGTTTTTTTAATTAAAACTTAAAACATTGGCTAATTTTTTATGAGGTAGAGCCTCGTTCCCTGCAGGTCTGGGGCCTTGCTTTCTGTGTGTTCTGTTCAGCTTTGATCCATCTCTGCATGTGCTGGCTGGTGAGCCTGGCCAAACCCTGCATGTCATTGCTGCAGCATGTTCCTAAGGAGGCTGTGGGTGGGGGGAAACCCATCTTTGCTGACCATGCAGATTTATAGGCAGATGCTGGAGACTGGCTGGGGTAATGGAATGATCCTCTTTCTTGCAATGTTCTTGTCTCCTGTATAACTGATCAGAGCCATTGACAAGGAGGACAATCTTGTGGTTAAAACCGGGGCTTGGGTAATCAGAAATCCGCAGTTCTGCCATAGACTTCCTTTGCGAACTTGGACATGTCACTTAATCTCTCTGTACCTCAGTTCCCGATCTATAAAATGGGGATAATCCCTTTGTCTGTCCATTTATAAGCTCTTTGGGGTGGAGACTATCCCTTTGTGTACATGGTGCCTACCACGATGGGATTTCAGTCTCGGTGGAGATGCTACTGTAACACAAATCATAAACAATGAACAAATGAAAGGGTCTGGGTTGTCTTACTATGTTGATGTCACTACACCTGATGGTGCAGAGAGCGGAAATCGACCACTTAAATTGGAATCATCATGAAGTGTCCCTGTGCCCGTCACTCCAAAACCAAGCGGGATATCCATCCTGTTTCAGTGCCAGCAGATCTCTGTAAGTCTGGGAGCAGGCAGCCACACTGACAGTGGTTCAGGTCTGTGCTGAGAATCCTGAAGGTGAACTAAAGGGAAGAGGGCAAGCTGGCCTGCTAATAAGAGATGGATTCTTTGCTCTGTCCAAGCACCATTTGAATCCCAGAACAAGCGCCACAGTAGTAGAAGTAAGAATACTTTCTGCTTCTGTAGCAGCTTACATTAGAATATCTTGAACTCAGCAGATGTTAATTGAGCCTCACAAGACCCTTGTGGTTGGCTATTTTTCAGATGAGGAAACAGAGCGATTATGGGATGAGATTTTCAAAAGCATTCTGCTTTGTCCTAACTCCACTCTCACCTAAATCCATGGTAAAACGCGCATTGACTTGAGTGCAGGGTAGATAGATTTTAAATCGGAGTTTTAAATCACCAATTTTTAATTATGATTTAAATCAACAAGCAGGAAACCTTGATTTAAATAATTGACTTTAATCTTCTTGTTTGTACTTTTTTTCTCTCTTTAGTTATTTTATTAAAAGAGAGGTTGATTCTCAATGGTAGGTGTAATTTGGTGGTACTTTTTGCTAAGCTGGAGGGAATACACTCAAACTTTTTTTTTCGTGGACCACTTGAAAGTTGCTGAGTGTCTCGGTGGACCACTTAATGCTCTTTCCAAATGTTGTTTGTACCATTAGCTAACTATTGTAAAGTGCTTTGGATTAAAGCACTATATAAAAACCAAACTTAATAATAATTAACGTTCTTTTGTTCTACAAATAAAAGCACACAACTCATATTTTAATATCTAGTCTTACCTTTCTAATGTGATGGATGTGCCCTTTCTCTCCCGCCACAGAGCTGAGGCTGGGAAGGAGGGCTGTCTCTCTGGCAGCCACAGCCCTGGAGCTGGGGAAAGTTACCTCTTTCTCTGGCCGCTGCAGCCCTGCATGTCCCAAATTTCCCCCACCCCTTCTTCTCACCCCACTGCTCCCTCCCACCTACCCCTTATTCCCCCCAAGGCCACCACTTCACCTTACATGAGGGTCTTCTCAGGGGCTAGGCACCTAATTAGTGGAGCCACGCCTGTGTGGCTTCACTAATTAGGTGGGTGGCCCTTCATTCTCTTGTGTGCGGCCGCCTAGGTGTGCACCTTAGCGGGAACTATCCACAGACCACCTGAATGGAGCCGCCGACCACAGTTTGAGAACCTCTGCACTAGATCTATACACATTTATTTAAGCAATTATGTAGCTTAAGATAATTTTATTCAGATTCTTTTTAATTTTTATTATGTTAGATAATGGTGAATAATGCATTTCGTATTTAATAGGTTATCTTTTTATTTGTGATTTGTGTCCAAGCTGCATTTGGAGATAATTATACTGATTTCCTTTGTAAAGTGCTTTGAGATCTATGGCTGAAAAGTGCAGTATAAGAGCAAGGTGCTATTATTATGTCATATTTGGATGGATATTGGAATTCAGTTTAAAAATGCAAAAATCAGCATTTTAAAATTGTTTTTTATTAGTTAAATCTACCTTAAATGTGCTGGATCTTTAAAGGAAAAAATTATCCAAACATGTTTTGTATTTAAAACTGACATTAAACAAAAGTGTTCTCTGTATTTAGTGAACTGTGTGCAATCAGAAAGGAGCAATGCTGGTATCGAAGTGAGGAAAAAGGGACAACATTCATCAGCGGGCAGCCTCTAGTGTTGATTTCAACATCTGGGAACTGGAGAGGGAAAAAACCTGCTATGACTTCAAGTCATAAAAAAGACCCTATTAAGTTAATTATCTAGTCAATAAGCAATATATCACTCACCATTTTCTGACTTACTAAAAATGTACAGTTAATAAGAATCTAAACTTTAAGCTATATAATTTGTCAAATGTATATAGTTATAGTGGCCCCTCCAAGGTGGCAAAAAGAAGTACCAAATTTAGCATAAAGGCTCTATTGAGTTGTAAATCAACATGATTTAATGGTTATATCTGCTGTTGAGAGTGCACCTTTTTAAAGACAATAACTGAAGTACAAATGAAAAAATTGATTTAAAATCAGTGATTTAAATTGAAGCTTTCTGTTTGGTTTCAATTATGATTTAAATCTGTCCTATGAACTAGTCATTGAACTGTGCTAGTTTCATCAACTGAAATGAAGAAAATATTCTCTCTGTACCTGCGGAAGAGGCTACTGCTATCAAAAGCTGGCTTAGCACTTCCGCAGCCTCAGGTTCCAGGTGCTTAGCCAGTGACTTTCACCCATTTGGTATTTTGAGTTTCTTTAAAACTTTGGTAGCAAACATGTACTGCTTGAATATTTTTCTTAATTTAATTGAAATGATTGGAGTAGATGATAGTAAGTTTAGGCCTTAACATAGGTTGCCATAATTTCAAATTTAAATAATAAATTAAATAGGTTAATTTCATTTAAATCAGTCTTTTATAAAACAGTTTTTTTATGTATGTATTGATTTTTATCCACCCTGCTTTGGTGAGCATGTGCTTAGACCAACACTGAGGGCCTCCAAAAATCCAGTTGTTTGATTTACCCAGGGCTACAAAGTGAGGCTGTGGTATATCTGGGAACAGCACTTGGGAGTCTCCTGACTCCCTGTCTTGTGCCTTAACCTTAAACCCACCCTTCCTTCCCCTTTCGAGCAAACGCTTGCTGTGGGTGGCCTCTCAGTAGTGCACACACATTGAGTCAGTGGTATCTGTCCAGGACGAATTAGCAATTGGATCCTTGGGCAGTGCTCTGAGCTGCATTAGCATGGAGATTTAATTGCCTCTTGACTTCTAGAAGTGGTCCCCCCAGCCCGGTGTTGTTGCTGGCAGGCGTGGCTGTGAGGTGGAGCTTACACTGATGCTGCTGTGCCTGTTTTTACATAGCCAGACAGAAGATTCAAGGTTGTCAGTCTGGCACCTTTCGCCAGCAGTAACCCTGTAGAGGTGACTGGGAGCCCTGGAGCCTGAGGACTCTGATGTCCCTTCCAGGTACTCTGCCCCGTCTCGCCTACTCTGTGCAGCATTACACAGGAAGGAGACCCTTCAGTGCATCCCTGGGCTGTTCCAGACAGCTCCTCGCCCATCTCTTTCCCTGCTTTGCATTTAGTGATGGAGTAGCTGTCTTCTCTTCCCATCCCAATCCCAGTGTTCTGCGTTAATTCATAGCACCTGTCAGTGTAGGGCAAAGAGGCCAGCGTGAGCATGTGGGGAGTGAAAAAGGGATTTGTTTAGCAATCTCACTCAGCCTGTAAATCAGCAGCGGGCATGGGATCAGCCACTACATAATAACTGATGCATATTCATGCTTGCTTGCTTGCTGCAGCAGAGTCATTCAGCTGGGGGATCCTTGTGTCCCTGTGTTAATATCGTACCCCAGTGGGAAAGAGGGAGGGAAAGGGGGGATCCCAGAGGCAGGTGCCTGACTGCTTGTCTTTATTTCCTCTCCCAGCTGCCCATCCTTCCTCTGTGTCCTGAGATGAGGGCACCACGGTTCGCTTGCTTTTCATCTGCATTTCCCCAAGCCTTGGAGCGCACTGGGGCTGTTTTGGGACTCCTCTGCAAGAGAGATTTTGTTGTTTGCTGCTCTAAATCACTCCTGTCGTATTTCCATCCTCCCTCGCATCTCTGAGCTCATAACTGAGGATGTACACCAGTGACTAAACAAAAATAGAGGGATCCACCTACTTGGCTTACAGTTGCTAAATGAGCATGGTGGTGTTAGTGTGGAAGGGATTTGATCGTGTCAGATGATTTTTTTTTTTTTTTAAAGAGGAGTCTATGAAAGCATCTGGAATTTAAAACACAATATGAGAGATTCCCCCTCGCATCTCTGCCAGTGCACTCTTTCCTAGTTTCCCCTGTTGCCCAGCTGCCGATACATAAATCTGCATCGTAATCCTGACCTGTGGCACTCCCTGCCTCTCCCACCATCAGTTCTGACAGCTCATCTCCAACTGTGGTTGTCTCAGTCCTGGGCCTCTCTTGAATGGAGAGGCTACTGTGGTGCCATTTTTTCCCCCTAGATGGTCCATTAGAGATTGAGATGAGACCTCCCTGGTCCCTGACTCATTTCCTCTTGTGGCCCAACCCTGGAACTTGAACTGTGGTCTCCAGAGAGAAGAGCCTAGTGTATCTAAGGATATTTCCAGGTCTCCCGAATCCTACTCTAGTGCCCTGTCCTCTAGGCCACGCTGGTGTAAAAGAATGTGCAAGACCCTGTATTGTTGAGAGGGACACAATTTACTTCCCAGTAACTCCTCTCACAGACTGCCACAGCCAGCAATCCCAATTGCACTTCTTCCACTTTACGCCAGTGGTACTCCGCTATCTCTTGGTGTTTGTATGGCCCTCATCACTGTAGTATCTGAGCTTCTGTAACACCCTTATAGCAGGGGTTGCAAGTAACCAGATGTGGGCGCAATCAGTGTAACCCAATTTTGAGAGGCAGTGTGGCCCAGTGGATGTAGGACTTAGAACACTAGTCCCAGCCCTGGCAACTGACCTGCTGTATGAACTTGACTGGCAAGTCACTTCACCTCCTTGTCTCTTTCCCTTCCCACCCTTTGTCTAGTCTTTATCCTGTAAGCTCTTCAAGGTAGGGACTGCGTGTGGTGCCTTGCACAGTTGAGTCATCTTCTCAGTTGGGGTTCTAGAAGCAGCTATAATACAAATAATTAATAATAAGTAGGCTTGGAAGGATTAGTTTTTTATTGGTATATGTGTCGGTATCCAACCAAACCAAATCAACAAATATTTCCACCAATAAGCAAAATAAGGAAAATGCTGCTGGAGAACTTCCTAGTCAAAATCCAGTGACTTAGACTTTTGAGTTAGGCTGATTACAAATGGACTAGCAAATGGATAGTAAAAACAGGTATGATTTGTTGCTTTAAGGGTTAGTTATTTTGTATATTTTGACACGTGATGTTGACCATTTCTGTTGTAATGATTTAGAACGTTTTTAACTTTTTGAATCTCAGCGTCGATCACTAAATAATTATATGACCCCCACCCCCATATTTCCCGTAACTGTGAAAATTTAAAATCAATAAAAATATAAAATCTTAAAAATAAACATTGAAATTATCCATTAAAATAATTTTAAAAAGAAGAAATTGAATGCTGCCAAGCCTAATTATAAATTGTGTTGAGAGTGTTTGTCAGAAGCTGGAATGAGCGACAGGGAATGGATCACTTGATGATTACCTGTTCTGTTCATTCCCTCTGAAGCACCTGGCATTGGCCACTGTTGGAAAACAGGATACTGGGCTAGATGGGCCTTTGGTCTGACCCAGTATGGCCACTCTTATGTTCTTAGTGGTACCCTTTCCACAAAACCAGACCTCATTGTCTTCTCTCACTCCTTTTTCTGTGTTCTTTCTCAGAGGGAATTGAGCCATCCCCGACAACAAGGGGTCCACCACTTTCTACAGGGCCAGAGTGGCCATCAACAGTGCGAGTGGCGCACTGGGGTTTGGGGGATGAAACCATCTTCACACTGGAGGAAAGCGGTGTGCTGAGACACTCACCTGAAATGCTTTTGCTTTGTTCCTGACCAACCATCCCCTTCTTCCTCCCTCCCCAAGCCCCATCTCTGTAGTTAGTTGTGTGGACCTTTCTGTCATGTTGGGAACAGAGGGATGTGGTACATGCTACATGAGCTGGTTTGTTCCTTAGGGGTAGAGCTGGTCAAAATGTTTCGAATAAAAAAAAATTCCATCAAAAAGTGACCTCTTGATCCATTTATTTTAATCTAAATTTTTCATGGAAAAACAAAACATTTTAATGTTTCACAAAAAATGTAATTAAAAAAAAAGGCGCTACTAAAATGGTTACCCAAACTGTTTGGTTGCCAAAACCCGGTGTCAATAACATTTTGGATAATATTTTCGAATACAAATTTCAAAAATATCAAAAATTAAAAAAGTTCCTTTTAAAATGTCTCTCAATCAGAATGACTGAGATGTTTTTCATGAAACTTTTCAGACCAGCTCTTATTTACAAGTTTGAATGAGGAGAACACAGATGAAAGTCTTTTGGATGCCTTTTGGAGGAGATTGGATGCCTGTCTGGGAGAGATGCTGTAGTCAAGTACAAGTTAATATGCTCGATACAGGGGTTACTAGAGGAAATTTGTGGCCAGTGCCCATGTTCACTCTAATCTTTTATGTCCATGTGTGGAATGAATTTTGTTATGTGCACCAATATGGAGGTGATGTGTGGCAGGGGGTGAGGTCAAGGGGTTTGGAGTGTGGGAGGGGGCTCAGGGCTGGGACAGAGGGTTGGGGGGAGTGTGTGGGGAGGAGGGCTCTGGCTGAGGGTGCGGGCTCTGGGGTGGGCCTGGAGATGAGGGGTTTGGGGTGCAGGCTGGCCTGGGGCTGCGGTTGGGAGAGAGGACTCCCCCATCCTCCTCTCGCCACAGCAGCCTCGGGCCGGGGGAGAGGCACCTCTTCCTACCTTTGGCCTTTGATAGCCTGCTGTGTGGCCGCGCAGCTTAGAGGGAATTTAGCCAGTGCTATACAGGGTTCAGATTAGCTGATTGTAATGGTCCCTTCTGGCCTTTTAAATCTCTGTTTGTCACAGTTTTTATTGAAAATGCTATCTCAACTGTTATTGAAAATGAGTTTTCATACCTGAAAAGGTTTTCTGTAATGCTTTTAATCCATTTTTTAAATTTAAAAGACTCGGTGTTCAGTTGTGAACCCAGCAGTCATAGGTTCCCTGGGTGAGGAAGCCAGAAAGCAACCTCTCAACCCCTGATTTAGCCATTTAACAAACCTGTGCTGTAATACTTAGTGGCACGTTTCCTGGTGATGCACTTAGTGGCATGTAAAACAGACTGCTGGCTGCTGAGTATGGAGCTCAGATTTTATTCTCTGATACTCAGGAACACTCTACAGTCAATCTGCAATCTTTCCATGCAGATGCTTGTTGTTTGCCCCTAGGTTGGCTGTGTAATGCTGCTCTGTTTGATGCCTATTAGCTTAAATCCTTCTGCAGTAAAGGCCTGCATGAATGGGAGCTCACTGTTTATATGAACCCCCTCAGCCTGAAAATCAGTTTGCTTATTGAAATCTCCATCTTCTCTGCTGTCTGCCATGTGCCAGCGGGTGGCTCTTTGTGGAATCACTCGAGAGCTGCAGGGACTGTGCCCTGGCTTGTCACTCAGGTAGGATAGGCCCCAGTGTGTGGTTTCAGGGTAGATTGTGAGTGCAGATGCCTGAAGTGTGTGTATTAATGCCATTGTTCCGGAACCCCTTCCTACAACATGTGCATGGTGCGGATATTGCCAATGTGCTGTCTGTGACCTACACAAAGCGGGTGAAATACTGTCTGTTTTGGTGAAGTTCTTTTAGTTGCTTCAGCTTCTGTGTACAGGTCAGTTCAGTTCCTTCTTCAGCTCTTGTTGCCGCATCTTATTGGTGTGTTGGTGCACCCATGCCCTGCCTGCTTGTAACATCCACCCTTGTTCCCCTTATGATGCTGCTGTGATTTGACTGAAATAATTGGAGAGCAGGGCCCCTTCTTGGAGCCAGCCTTACATTCCAGCTCCGTGATTTGCTTTCCCATTAGGAGTGTTTGTGGGGAGGGGAAGCTCCTGCACTACAGGGAGGCTATCGGCTCTGATGAGAGGAACACAAAGACCCAGCATTAAACAAACGGTCTTTCCAGCCAGAACCTATAAATGGGGCCTTCCACCAAGCAGTTGTTGGGGCAAACTGCATTTGCAGCATGGCCTAGCAGCTAGGATACAAGACGCAGAGTGAGGAGACCTGGATTCAATTTGAAGCTCTGCTGCTGACTCGCTCTAAGACGTTGAGGGAGATGGTTGGCTGCTCTGCCTCGATTTCCACATCTTTACAGGAGGATAAGGATGGAATTGCCATATTTACAGTGGTCAGCGGCAGATGCATCAGAGGAAGATGCAAGAAACCCAACAGGGGACAGTTTTGGAATAACTTCCTGCAAGGAGGACGTTTCTTCTCAACCTCCGTCAGTTAGTGGCTGGCTTCTGCCTTGAAGCAGGAGAATTTATATCCCTGTTAACACTGATACCTGCTGTAACTGCAGATGTTCTGGTGAGCCGGATAAATGTCTGCTCATACTTTATGTTCTGTTCAGAAAGGGCTAAAAAGTGATTAATAGGTGTTTAATAAACAGGCACTCTTTATAGATTGTTACCAAGTCCAAGAGGTTAATAGCCTGCTTATAGTCATAGCTTACAATAATCTACATTATCTTCTAGCAATGTGCTTTTAACCTTCTGTGACATGCCACTTCTGTCTGTAACATGCTTAGAGAGTCTACAAACCATTTGCTACATAAGAACTAGATTTTATTATTATTTATTAACCAATTTATAAATGGAACCTTAATAGTAAGTATGACTAAAAGTCTAATCCTCTCTTGAATTCTCCTAAACTATTGGCCTCAGTGGCTGTGTGAAATGAGTATTTCATTAGTGTTCTCAAAGCACTTTGAGATCCTCAGACAGAAGTAGCTACTCTTTGGGCATGTAAAGTATTGTTAAGCGTTGTAGTTGGGAGATGGAGCTATTATTCTGAATCATCTGCTTGGCCCAGATGGGCAGAAAGGGCAGGCGAAAGCTGAGGGGCTGTTGAAGCGCCTACCTGTAGCATGGATCCAAGCAGTGAAAGCTTTCTGTCCTCTGCAGCAGCAGCAGAACCCTTAGGACTTATCTACACGAGAAAGTTGCCCGTCATTCAATTTTAAGAGGTGAATTTAAACTTCATTTAGAGTTATGCTGTGACTTAAAGCAATGCAAATAGGGAGATTCTTATTTTGGTTCAAACAAGGTTTATTTCAGTTTATCCTAAATTGATTAGAAACTGGTTTTAAAATAAACTGCTATAAGAGTGTCCGCAAACGGGATTGCACTGGTTTAACTAAATTGGTTTTAAAAGAGATTAAATTTAAACTGGTGCTACTTTCTTGTAAAGACAGAGCCTCAGAGAGGAAGGGCTGTAGTCAGAGTGATACCCCCATTTTAGGTAGACTGCAGCCCTTACCGCTGCCTTAGCCGTTCAGAACCTTACAAGCCATCTCTTGCTGACAACCTGCCCAACCCTCAGTACCTTAGAGACACCTATTCCATCTCTGCATCCCACTGCTTCCTTCCTTCCCTTCCACAAATACCCAGCATGTTATTGCTGCTAATTCCACTCTGTCTTAGGGTATGTCTACATCTACAATTTTGCAGCGCTGGTTGTTACAGCTGTATTAGTACAGCTGTATAGGGCCAGCGCTGCAGAGTGGCCACACTTACAGCAACCAGCGCTGCAAGTGGTGTTAGATGTGGCCACACTGCAGCGCTGTTGGGCGGCTTCAAGGGGGGTTCGGGGAACACGAGAGCAAACCGCGGGGAAGGAGACCAGCTTCCCCGCGGTTTGCTCTCGCGTTCCCCGAACCCCCCTGCAAACCACAGGGAAGGAGACCTGCTTGCACAGGGGTTCGGGGAACGCAAGAGCAAACCGGGGAAGGAGACCAGCTTCCCCGCGGTTTGCTCTCGCGTTCCCCGGACCCCCCTGCAAACCTCAGGGAAAGAGACCTGCTTGAAGGAGAGGCTTCCTCAGGTATGCTGGGATACCTGCTTATTCCACGGAGGTCAAGAAAAGCGCTGGTAAGTGTCTACACTTGAATACCAGCGCTGGATCACCAGCGCTGGATCCTCTACACCCGAGACAAAACGGGAGTACGGCCAGCGCTGCAAACAGGGAGTTGCAGCGCTGGTGATGCCCTGCAGATGTGTACACCTCCTAAGTTGCAGCGCTGTAACCCCCTCACCAGCGCTGCAACTTTGTGACGTAGACAAGCCCTTAGTTCTTTACGTCTGTAAGTCTAGGCACTTCACAAAAGAGGTTATGTAGCATTGTCTTCATTTTAGAGATGGGGGAAACTGAGACACAGGGAGGTGAAGGTCTTTGACTAAGGTCAGATGGCAGGTCATTAGCAGAGCCAGGTCTTCTGAGTTCTAGACCAGTGCCCTATCCACTGGACCATACTGTCTCCTACTTCCCCAGCCTGTCTCATAGCTCCTATGCCTAAGCCGCCAGGCACCTCAACACAATAATCGAGTCACCCATGAATGAATCGTTCCTTCTTGTGGGCAGAGCCATGTGATAATGAACAAGACACCATTGTAAACAAGGTGCATCTCTTCCCTGGAGGAGCAGCTGCTACTAAAAATCATAACTGACTGGGTGGTGGTTGGAAGGTTGAAATATATGTGTGTGCTGCAGGGGGGAAAGTGCCACATCCTAAGGCCATGTCTACATCTAAAATTTTGCAGCGCTGGTTGTTACAGCTGTATTAGTACAGCTGTATAGGGCCAGCGCTGCAGAGTGGCCACACTTACAGCAACCAGCGCTGCAAGTGGTGTTAGATGTGGCCACACTGCAGCGCTGTTGGGCGGCTTCAAGGGGTTTTGGGGAAGGCGAGAGCAAACCGGGGAAGGAAACCAGCTTCGCCGCGGTTTGCTCTCGCGTTCCGCGAACCACCCTGCAACCCGCAGGGAAGGAGACCTGCTTGCTCGGGGGTTCGGCGAACGCGAGAGCAAACCGGGGAAGGAGACCAGCTTCGCCGCGGTTTGCTCTCGCGTTCCGCGAACCACCCTGCAAACCGCAGGGAAGGAGACCTGCTTGCTCGGGGGTTTGGCGAACGCGAGAGCAAACCGGGGAAGGAGACCAGCTTCGCCGCGGTTTGCTCTCGCGTTCCCCGAACAAGCAGGTCTCCTTCCCTGCGGTTTGCAGGGGGGTTCGCGGAACGCGAGAGCAAACCGCGGCGAAGCTGGTCTCCCTCCCCGGTTTGCTCTCGCGTTCGCCGAACCCCCGAGCAAGCAGGTCTCCTTCCCTGCGGTTTGCAGGGTGGTTCGCGGAACGCGAGAGCAAACCGCGGCGAAGCTGGTCTCCTTCCCCGGTTTGCTCTCGCCTTCCCGGAACCACCCAGCAAACCTCAGGGAAGGAGACCTGCTTGCTCGGGGTTCGGGGAACGCGAGAGCAAGCCGGGGAAGGAGACCAGCTTGATTACCAGAGGCTTCCTCAGGTATGCTGGGATACCTGCTTATTCCACGGAGGTCAAGAAAAGCGCTGGTAAGTGACTATACTTGATTACCAGCGCTGGATCACCAGCGCTGGATCCTCTACACCCGAGACAAAACGGGAGTACGGCCAGCGCTGCAAACAGGGAGTTGCAGCGCTGGTGGTGCCCTGCAGATGTGTACACCTCCTAAGTTGCAGCGCTGTAACTCCCTCACCAGCGCTGCAACTTTCTGATGTAGACAAGCCCTAAGTCTTTGGTTATTTTAAATGGCTAGTCCTGCCTGCTGCCCCTGCGCTGGTGTTCCTAGAGAATGATGTTGACCCCGCGTGGGGGGATGTTAAGCCATTGTGTTTGGTTTCAGGAAAGGGGAGTGTTTGTCAGCTGTGGGGTTTCTCCTTAGCAGTTCAGCAAACTGATGAAAACCTTTTCCCCACTCTGTGCCCAGCCCTTTCCCCGACTTTGGTTTTGGCTCTTCAATCCCTTCCCTGCTTTGCTGGCAGCTCGACCTTTGGGGGTGGGGATTCCATTTTGGCTCTAGATGTTACTTAAAGACCAGCTGTTTGCCTGGCTTACTGGTGAGACTAACCCTCTCCAGA